>NW_028277034.1:28627500-28940000 GCF_059951505.1 Python bivittatus
CGATCGGTCAGGGATGCTGTAGTGGCAGATTCCTGAATTGGGCAGGAAATTGGACTAAGTGATACTCAGGTTCTCTTTCAACCTTTATGTTTTATTATTCTATTTATTCTACCCTGCAATAGAGGTTTATGGCTGTTTTATAATATAGACTTTCACTTGAAGAAGACTTTCCAAATCGTGACCAATATCTTCTTACCATTCTGCTGAGATAAACTCAGTTCTGCGATGAAAACTGAATAGCTGTTATCTAAACTGAATTTAATAGGCTATTTTAGACCCCATCTTCTGCATGCCATCCAACTGTATAGATCTCAACTTTCAACTTTATTGATTAGTCTTACAACCATATCAACAAGAATAAGAAACATCAGCAAAGGTGAAACAAATAACTAATACACAAAATCCATGATACAATAAAATATTATAATAATAAAATGGGATAGTACAAAATATAATACTACTATAAAATAATAATGTATTGCTAATATCATCATCCAGATTCATATAAGACCATCACCCCTACATGATATTCCAATCTGTTCTATATATCGGGCTCTCAACTGAACTGCCTTGTCCACAAACTTGGCAGTCCTACTCACAATAAAAATATTTGTGCCTGAAAGAAAATAAGATAATCTGTGTTTGGAGTCCCAATGGACTGTTCTTTCCAACAGAGAGGACAAATAATTAAGCCTAAATGAGTCATAAAGTTTACAGTCGAACAAAACATGGGCAATATCTTCTATGGCTGGGTCCCCACATACACATAGCCTCACATCATAAGGCATGTGATGGAAACGACCATATTTGACCATGGAGTCCAGTAATTCAAACCTATCTCTAGTGTAGGCCCTTCTTAGGTTTTGAGTTAGACTCATTGACAGATATTTTTCAGAATTAAAGGTAATTTTATTCTTATCTAACCATTTTAATGACCCATTTTTAGCCAGTTCCTCCATGTCCGTTTGGGCACTGATATCCAGGGCTTGCTGTTTAAAAATATCCTTTGCCTGCGAGGTATTTATAAGTACCTGTTGAGTAGAAAGCCCATATTGTGAGATAACTTTAGTAAGATGTTTTAGCCAGTATATGGAGAGGTCCATACTTATTTGTTCCAACAGGCATAATTTGGGAAGCCTATCATAATCCATTAAATGGACTCTCTGCCAATAAGAAAAGACCTTAATTACTGACTGGCTCTGTATAGAATGGGTACCTGTTTCTGCTCTGATCATGGGGGCTGACGTGTTCTTATCAACTCCCAATATATTTCTTAAAAAACATGTCTGACATGTTCAAGTGCAACAGATTTTGCAAGGTCCCACACTTCTGCACCATAGGTCAACATTGGGACAATTTTTCTCTAAATATTTCCAGTATAGGGGTCAGCGTGCCAGGATATTTATAATTATACAGTTTGAGTAAACGTTTGGCACAGACCTCAGCCTTCCCTGCTGTCCTTCGAAAGTGATTTTCTCAGGCTCCAGTCTCAGTAAAAACCACTCCCAAATAGGTAAAAGAATTCACCTGTTCTATTGGCTCCCCCTTTATCAGTCAATTGTATTTCACTCTCTTTTTGCTAAAAACCATCACTTTAGATTTGAATTTATTTATAGTTAGAGAGTTAGAAACACAATAATTATTTAACTTTTTCAAGAGTCTTCTCAGACCTATCTGAGAGTATGCCATTAAAACCATGTCATCCGCATATAAAAGAACATTTACAAATGTACCATGAATTTTTAGCATGTGTGTGTCTAGGGTATGCAGGAACCCTAGCATATCATTTATGTAAAGATTAAAAAGCATTGGAGCTGCCTAACACCTCTATGAGTGGGGATGCTCTTAGTTAAGGAGCCATTTACCCCAGTTTGTACTTTTAAGTGGGTATTTGAATAAAGGGCCTTTACCAGAAATAAGAGTCTGGGCTCCATATTTAAGTTAATCAATTTCTTCCATAAGATATTTCTATTTATGGAGTCAAAAGCTGCAGTTAGATCTATAAAAGCAGTGAACAGTTTATTGCTTCTAGCCAGTTGTTTTGTAATAAGGTGATATCAGATTAAACAATTATCTAATGTAGAGCGATCTGGTCTAAAACCAGTTTGTTCCTCTGCAAGGAGGTTTGTCCTAATTACCCAATCGTCTATTTTGCCCAAGAGGTGTTTAGCATACATTTTCACTACAATTCCGATGAGACTTATTGGTCTATAATTTTGAGGGTCATATCTGTCTCCCTTTTTGTGTATATGGACGACAATTGCAACTTCCCACCCTACTAGAATAAATCCTGTATTATGGCTGGTGTGGGTCTTCCAGGCTGTGTGGCCGTGTTCTGGAAGTTTTGTTTCCTAATGTTTCGCCAACATCTGTTACTGGCATCTTCAGAGAGCAGGAGCACAGACAGGAGCAGTTCTCTCTGTGCCCAGGATGAGGTGACCCTTTTGTGGGTATTTATAGAGATCTGAAGGGGGGGGGGATTGGGGGTGTGTGGTGGGGGGGTCAGATCTCTATAAATACCCACAAAAGGGTCACCTCATCCTGGGCACAGAGAGAACTGCTCTTGTCTGTGCTCCTGCTCTCTGAAGATGCCGGTCACAGATGCTGGCGAAACATTAGGAAACAAAACTTCCAGAACACGGCCACACAGCCCAGAAGACCCACACCAGCCATCGTATTCTGGCCGTGAAAGCCTTCGACAATAAATCCTGTATTGTTTATGTAGTAAAACAGACCTGCAAGTAATGAGGCCCACCAGTCAATATGAGTTTTAAAGAGTTCTGGAGGTAAAAAATCCTCTCCTGGGACTTGTATAAATCTCATACATGTTTCTTGAAACACAGAATTTCTTATGTGAACTGGTTTTATACTTATAAGAATTTCCAAAGTCATATTAATATAGGTTGTCTGCTGCGGTGAGAACATCACAGTGCAATGGTTGTTCAGCATTATATTTTGCCACATTCTTCATTACCAGGCTATGTCTTATTATCTCATCAGTGGTAAAAAAATCATGTTCTGTTCTTAAACAATAGGTTTCATTTCACAATAGTGTCCCAAACTGTCACTATTGGTGAAAATAGCATAGGGTTTCTGGATCTCAACCCAATCAAGCTGCTATATGTCTTCACTGTTTTGAAAAAAAGAGTGTCTGGAAGTGATTAAATTGTGCTTTATCATCTCTCATTATAAAGCAGTAGAAATTTAGGTAAGAACACTACAGCTTTATCAGTTCTAGACCTGTAAATACTGTACCCCAAATAATTATATGGGTGTAACTCACACATTTTCCCAGCACAGTTCAGGATTTCTCTTTTAAATCGTCTTTCTCCCTGATATAACTACTTTAAAGATTTTCCACAATAACTAGACTCTGCTAATATCTCCATGACTTCAGTTAGATTTGCGTTCACCCAATATAAAATACTATTTTTCAGGATGCTATTCTTTGATATCAGCCAATCTAATTTTTTAACACCTTAACCATCTTCTCTGACTCCTTGATGATGAGATCATGAAAGTTAATAACTATATGATGGTTTTACAGCTTTGCTTGACCATGGCAGAGAGAGACAAATTGGTACAGGGGATAGCATGAGTATTCAAGGAACCTTGATTGAGAGATGCTACAAATCCCTACCATGTATGTCTTTTATTCCAGCGGTTCATATGAAATATATATATAGCTTTCTTTTTCCATTGACTTATGTATTGTTTTAAGTTATATCAACCATAATTTGTGGCTTGGTGCATAATTTCATTTCTGTACCAACAGGTTTTTTAATGTGGGTACTCATAAATTCCTAGTTTAGTAAGACATTTAGAAGTACCTACATAATAATAGTTGTTTAGCCTTTTGGAAACCAGTGGTTGTATTTAGTACTTCAATTTTATAATAGGTGAGGCAAATCCATGAAATATTTGAGGCTACATAACATACATGACTGAGACTTTCTGCTGTTTTGAGTTAATGGACTTTTGCTTTATATTATCTAAACTGTGTTTAAGCCTATACATGTTTTACACTGCAGTTGGCCTTTGTTTATTACTTCAAAACATTAGGAGACTAAGTTGCTAATTTTCTACATTAACACCACTTAAATGTAACAGTGTATTTACAAAAGACACTCCAGTGGTCATAACAGTGGAGCCCTATATGCAGCCCTGGGTTAAAGCCTGCATGATCCTTGTATAAATATGGGCAAGATGCCATGCTTGGTTTTAGTTACTCTGGAGAGATAATACCCCCCAGACAGATTTGGTCCAGAATTTGGAGGGGGGGGGGGCTTCTGGACTTGTGACTCCTGCTGGAAGAGCAGGTGATAATCATGGCCAAGGGGGCCTAGCCCAGATTAATCTTGTGTACCTATTGCACACATTCCTGAACTGAGAGGCCTTGCTCACAGTCACTCATGCCATAAGTCATGAGTGACATTGGGCTGCAACATGCTCAACATAGGGCTGCCCTTGAACTGATCCAGAATGTTCCCACAATTGTAGTAGGAAGAAGGAATGACTTTGAGGGACAGGAGGAAGTGTTACTGTTAAGAGAACAGTCAGATTAAAAAAAAAAAAAACTGAGTTCAAGGGAGAACTGTAACTTGAAAAAGCATCTCAGACAAGATTCTCCCTAGTTCTCACGAACATAAAGGGAGGGAGGGAAGCAGGAAACACAGTCTGACGTGCAAGATGCTGTTACAATAATTTTATAATTAAAGTAGTATTGGTGTGCATGACTTTGGTTTCCTACTTTGGTCTACCTTGAAGGACTGACAGAAGTTCACCCAAGTTACACCACTGCTGCATGAGCCACACTGGCTCCCAGTTGCTTACTAGATAAGGTGGGCACACTCCAACTCCCCATCCCTTAAATGGGATCTTGGAGGTACACTTCTTGGTGGCCACCCCAGCCCTCCTGAATAGTCTATCATCAGAGATCTGAGAGATACCTAACTTTTAGCCTTCCAGAAGACAGTGAATATGTTCCTCTTCCCCCAAGTATTAGGGTAGGATGATGGTTGATCTGGGAGGCTGTTTGGTCTGGTGCTTGGGGGAAGGGAAGCTTTGCTTTTATCTCTGTTTTTATTGATTGATGTGAGCTGCCTAGAACCATTATATGAGATCAGCAGCCATATAAATTCTAGGAATAAATAAATAAAATCTCACATGTGCTACACACTCATACTATAATATATAAGGTGCATTACAAAAACCTGTCATCTCTGAAAATAAACTTTATAAAATTATGCCAGTCTTTATAGGAAGGACAGGAAAGAACATTCTACATGAAAATGGCATATTGTCAAACAATTTAGAAAGTTCAAAATGAAAAAAACAAAAAAATCCACATAATTGCTGTGGATGACATTTCTCAGCTACAAAATCATTTACTGTTAGGGATTTGCTATTACTTTTGTTATGAAACTACTTGTCTTTGAAGGCCAGTTGTTAGGCTACAGAACTGGGAAAGAGTTACCAAGGTTCTATCAGAGGCTTTTCCATAAAAATGCAGCTGGCCAGCTGGAAACAAAATATCAGACTATAATAGTTGCCCTTATGTTATTATGTAACAGCTAGCAAGATTATTCATAGAATAGGGGAAAAAGTATTTAAGTCATTTATCTAAACATCTAAAATAGTATAGCTACTAAATACATTTAGCAACAGTAACTTATTAAGGACTTAATTATATAGAGATTTCAAAAGCTGAAATTATACACCACTCAACAAAATGCCAAAGCTGCTTCTTATTAGCAACTAAAGCTTTTGTGCATTAAAAAATTCTGTGGCAAAAAAGCCATCCTATGATGGAAGCTTCAAGTAACACTAAATTGTAAAAATGATCCCTATTTGAACAATGCAATTGTATGAATTCATTTTAACTAAATTCAGAAAGGAATATGGGCTGAAAAATAATGTCCTAATTATAGAAAATAGAGGCTTTTAATAAGGTATTGTTTCTTTTCTGTTCTGAGGACCATATTCAGACCTTCCTACCCCATCCTGAGACATACATGTATGCACACTCTAACACTATCACATCTTTTTCCTGTTTTAACAATCCACACTGACAACAAGGTGACAATTTTCCATAACCAATTAAATGTAGATGGGATAACAGGGCACACTAAGAGGTATATGCATTGACAAGTGAAAATTGAGTTTTTAATAATAAACACATTGGAGAAAATCATTCTGAGGGCTGGAGACTGAAATGCAGGCCATTTTACAAGGGATACCTGAAATTTACATATTAATGAGACTCTTTTCAAAAGCCTGGTTTGCTGTGTTTCTTGATTATCCTTCTCTAAGCCCTGACAATAATAATATTGTTTAAATAGACACTATCTGAGTACTGATCCTGCTATGGGAACTTCAGAGACCAAAGTATCCATCATATGGCATTCAAAAGATAAAGAGAAAAAATACATATTCATTCTGAATATTCAGAATACATTCTTGCATGTTTATACTTTTCATCAGTCGCAAGTTAGATTTCTGTATGTTTATTGGTTATGTAAATGTATATGCTCATAAGTACATATGTTCCTATAGATTCAATAGTTTAAATATACAGTACTTGTTCATAAGTATACGTAATTCTACCAACTTCTTTTAGTTTATTGAGTGAAGTGGTAGTCAGCACCAAGAATAAAATACTTCAAAAGCCATTGTTATACATTTCAAAAGAAATATATAAAATTGGAGTTGCATTGTCCGGGAAATTCCAATAATGCTTACACTTTTGTGTAGCTGTGATAACACATATTGGCCTGACCAGATCTACTTCTATCAGGTTCCTGTTATAGGTACTTTTTTCCCTCAAGAAATATATTTGCATAAATCTATTTTTAAAATGTGATTTAATCTGAATTGGGCTTCAGGGCTTCAGAGAGGATATTGATTCAATATGAATTGCTTTAAGTAACACCCATTATACCTCAGATTTGTAAACCCCATAGCTTCAGATTCTATCCAATGGTCATTATAACTGTTTTCCAGAACTGGATGGGATTTGAAAACATCATAGCTTTTTGTGAGTGAATTATTAACGCCATATATCAAATAGATTGCCCAAAGGCAACATGTGTGGGTGAGTATGTGAACCAAGCACTTTTTAACTTGAATAAGGAGGACTGTCTTTTCTTTCTAAGTTCTTAGATGGTTGAGTGGAAAGAAGAAACTGGTAAAAAGCTAGATGCTTGTTTTCTTGATAATGCTGTATTATACGGAAAGTAGAACAAATACAAAAATGATGAATAGATAGATACTCAAAAACAGTGAAATAAATCAAACCAAACCAAATCAACAAAATAAAATACACATATGTATATATTACAATTAGATCTAGAAAAAATGCATGATATATTACATTGATTCAAAGCCATTTTAAAAGCTGGAAGTGAATACATTTCTTCACTCCTGGATTTTAAATCTGGAGTACTAATTTCTTTCCAACAATGCAAAGCTCTTTTTTTAGCTAATTCCAAACCTGACAGATCCAAAACTCTTCATTAATTGGTAAATTCCCAATTTTTGTAATATATAAACCACAGATTTACATTGACATATTTAAACCTTACTTCTTTTCTTAAAACCTATTAACAATAAATGAGCTTATTAGACCAAAAAAGGAAAACCATTGGCAACCGCAACTCATATGTGCCAGTCTCCTCAAATACATTACTTCTCTAGCATAAAAATGGGTAATACCTAACTCTTCTTAAACATTTGCTAAGATTGCAATAACCATCAAAAATGATATTTTATAAATTACTCTTAAGGTCATAAGAAACATATTTAACTTTTTTTAAACACAAGATTATTAATATTCCAACTCTTTATTTCAAAGTTCTGCAAATTGTCAGTCGCTCTTAATAATTATCTTTAGTTGTCTAAAATAAGCTGTAGATTTAGACCTTTCTAAGTCACTTTCTAATAAAAATAAATTGACGATTTTAGAAGCTGTTAACTCATAAGTGCAAACTGGGAAGACAAAAGAGTCTTAATATACTATTTTTCATTAGATTTGGCAGTCCTTATTCAAAATATGAAATATTTTGAAGGACTAGTTAACAATAAGCGGTTCTAGAGTATGAATACAATTTTTGTCCAAATACTGTAAACAAAACAACAAAATCCCTGCAATTTTTAAATTATGATGATTGCAGAATAATGTGAATTTTTCATGTGAACAAGAATCAAACTAAAATTCCATTCCAAAAACTTTCAAAAAAGTTTCAAACTTTCAAAAGTATTTTGCAGAGTTTTCCAGGGGAGGTATGGTGAACTGAAAATGGCTCTGTAAAAGCAGACCCAACGACTGCATCAAAGACCAAGGAACCAATCCAGCCTAGATAAGGAGAGGATGAGAGATCGCCCTTAGTAGCCACAATATCAACAATGCCAGTAATGATGTAAACTTCTATGGATAAACTATGTCCAAATATCATTTCTTCTATGATATTGAAGAAATATCAGATGTAGACAAATTTTATCTGACAAGATAGAGATGGTATCGAAATTGGATTTAGAAGTGACAGGCTAAGAGAATGACTTAGAAAAGGTTGTTTCACTGGATCTGCACAAGACACTGGCTGGGGTTTTAAAATTTAAAAGGGAAATACAAATGACAAACCAAGAGAGTGACCTGGACAATTTTTTCCTACTGGATTTACAAAAGAGGCTTGTTAAAGCCTTGAAAAACTCTGGGCAATGGGGCAAAGAAGAAATGAAGAGAAATCAAATCCTACAACAATATTTGAATAAACTAAAGATTGTTAGAAGTAAATGGAAGGAATATAAAGTTGGTTTATTTCATCAAGATTAAAACAAAATATGTTGGTACTTCTGACTACCCTTTATGGACTTTCTGCTGACACCAGACCTGAAAAGATGATTTTTTATGGATTTGTTTATAGATAAGAGATGGTATATGGGATGAAGAGATAAATGTTTGTAATTTTAGAGAGGGTGAGTTATTATTTATACTTATAATGAAGGTTGGAAGTCTCTTCTTTATATATTTATTTTCTCTTCATTTATTATATTCTTACTTTTCTCTTTATTTTTTTTTCCTTTTACCTTGTACTTTTTTACTCCTTTCATTCTCTTTTAAGTTTAGTTTGTATTTGATTTTACTATTATAACCATATATATATATATCTATATCTATATATAACCATATAATATACTATATATATATATAGTATATTATATATACTATTATAACCATATATATATCTCTCAAATGTACTTTCCTAGGAATAATTATTCCAAGATATTTATGAGAATTCATACAACAAACAAAACTGTAGTTTTTTATAAATGTTTATAAATATCTTATTTATTCTGAATTTATTCCAAATTTATCTCTCAAGTGTGCTATGAAATTGGAGTAATTGTTCTGGATCTGAAGGTAGGTTGCACATTTTGAAGTTCTCCAAGTCACTAGACTAATTATAAATCCTACTCAACTTCACTTGGTAGTAAAATCATCATATCTCAAGAAGATACATAAAGGACATTGAGTAAGGAATATCATAAATGAGCTTGGACTCCCATCGTATTTGTCAGCCAAGAAGGCAGATACTTGGTGTTGAACAGTAGTGGCTGTTCTATTTGCTCTAGCAGTGGCTTCAAGGTTTTTCAATGGTACAGGTACAGAACCACCAGATGTGGAAGATTCTATCCTACCTGCTGGGCTATTGGTTCATCATCTGTGCTGAATGATTCTCTGGGGTATCACTTAATTCTGATACTGGAATGTGGTATTGGTGACTCGAACTACCATTAGTGCAATAGCAAGAGGTTATATAGCTATAGTCCATTCTTGGTCTCTAGGTCAAGGCTTTTCTTCCATAGTAATGGGAATAAGGACCCAGCAGGCTTCCCATAAACATGGGAATTGGCAGAAGTCTTGCAGACTCCATGAAGCTAGATGATGATGATGGTGATGATGATGATGATGATGATGATGATGATGATGATGATGATGATGATATTTTTATCCCACCTTTTTTGGAGTGTCAACTCAAGGTGGCGAACATACTTAATACTCCTGCCTCCTATTTTCCCCACAACAACCCTGTGAAGTGGATTGGACTGAGGGAAAGTGACTGGCCCAAAATCACCTGGCTGGCTTTCATGCCTAAGATAATGATGATGACTTCAGGCACAATAAAATCATATATATACAGATTTGTCTACTGCAGTATATAAAAGTCAAAGCCTAAATAGCACTATGTTCCAGCATTTAAATTCTAATCCACTTCCTCTCACCTTTCTAAATCAATTGATATTTTTGTCTTTATTTTGCTGGCCTTAAAGGGCACTTGATTTATGTTGACATAACAATTCCTCCTCACCTGGAAACTACCTTACTAGTTTCAGCCCTTACATTTGTTGTTTGTTATCTCCTAATTTACAATTCCAGTGCAATCCTATCCATGTCTCTTTGTATATGTGTATAAGATTAAACAACTAATCTTTGTTTCCTAATCTTTCCTTATCTTAATGTTCAATATAAAAGAAGAATTAATTTCTCAAAAAAAAAAAAAAGGAAAATCTGTTCTGGATATTCATGATAAGTAAAAAAAAAATTAACAGGCCTTTCTGATACTGACCTGCTAATATGATGGTAACGGCAAATAAGGATTATTTTGTGCAACAGTGTTTTGCTAATGTTCATTGTGTGGCTTAGATCCAACAAATCCAAGAGTCTACCTCCATCATAATGATGTCTATAGTTTTTTACACACAACACATTTCAACAGTTGTGTTCATGCACTCATATATATAGCACATAGGTATGTATTCAGTACTAGATGGTTTTAAAACACATGCAAAAAACAACAACAACAAAAACCCAACCAGGTCTTTCCTCATTAGTGGTTGAATTACTGTAACTTGCACAGTAGAATTATTATGATTTACATACTTAAAGCATTCATAAGTCATTTCTTCCCAAAGAAGCCAGTAGAAGAGAGGAAGTGATGAAACATGTGATGATATCATCATGAAAATGTCACAACTTTCATACTTCTGTCAGATGTTAGGAAGCAGGAATATAATGGAAGCATTTGCATAATTATATCATTTTGCATCTGTGATCATTCCGATATCATAATGGTTTGTTCTGGACACTGCTTTCTTCCTTCCATTTTTGGTCTCATCCTTTATTGTATTGGTATCATTTCTGTTTATATATTTTATATCTTTTACACTTTTAGAATAATTACATACTCTGAATATGGATTGCCCTATTAAAGTACTAAAATCAAACCACCCAAAGTTTGTTTTGCATTACTTTCATTTCAATTTAGATTGGTGATAAAACAATTACTTTATGTATTGTTTTTACACCCACCAAAAATACTGAAAAGCTTCAATGAGCAAATTAGTTCTGCTTCACTTATTAAATATAACCAAGCCTATACAGAATCAAACACATTGAACTGAGTTAAAAATAAGCAAACAAACATATCTGGACACTTAGAAAGAAAACAAAATATCATATATCTGTTTCAGTTCAATATGCCCTGTCAAAACATAACTAATATAAACAATGGCATATTGTCAAAAGGTACAGATGCCTAGACCAATTATATTTTTGAATTCATTTTTGGAAATTCCTACCACAGCCTCAGTGGTAGGAATATATATTCCTCATATATTTTGCTGGCTCAGGGTTACAAGGGAAATAGAAATTAGACAGCTCTTTTTCATGACCAGAACACCAGTATAAAGTGTTCTTATACATGCCCTGTGAAGCAGAAGTGAGGTATTTGGCCTGCCCATCTATGTCATCTAGCTGGTTAACTTTTCACATTTTGAAGAAGTAGGGAAGATGTATGTAGATCACCAAGAAGCATGGACCTCTGACATTTTAGATTCTCAACTCATAGGGAACATAAAAACAGTCCTGCTGGATTAGGACAAAATTCTATCTAGTTCAGCATTCTGTATCATAGACTAGCCAAATGCGTCCTGAAGGCTCACGAGTTTGTTCTGCAGAGTAATAGCCCTCTTCCACTATTACTCCTAGCGGCATAGGTTATTATGCTTGTGATTCAGGAGATAATACATAGTAATCACTGATGATCATCCAGTACTCTTTTAAAACCTTCTAATTTGATGTTTATAACCATATCTAATGATAGCAAGTTCTATTGTTTATGTTTTGTATAAAAAGTACTTCCCATTTATTGGTCCTGAATCTCTCCAAACAAATTTAAGTGGATAAGCCAGGATTCTAATAGGGTAAGAGAGGGATTTTTTTTTTCCTCTAGTTATATCTTCAATTCCATGAATGATTTTATATACATATATTACATACAGAACCTTACATATATTCTTTCAAAGCACAAAATGTTGCAGGAGTTATCTAGTAATTTTGGTTACCTCTTTTGCATAGCTACAATATCCATTTGAGATATGTTGACCAAAAGGGTGTATCATATTCCAGATATGCTTAAACAATAGATGTATATAAGCATGGGATTATATTGGGCTTGATCTCGCTCCTAATGGTTCCTGTAGTAGACTTCACTTCTCTTTGTTCTAACAGCTTTCAGAACTGAGATGACATTTCCATTAGAGTATCTTCCATGACTGTAAGATTATTGTCTGGTCAGCCCCATTACATGTGAAGCTGTATTACTTGCTCCAACATATATCACTTTGCACTTTGCTTTCAGAGAAGAAGAGGATGAATGCAGAGTTTGGTGCTTTCTCGTAACCTAGACCATAAGCTTCCAGCTGTGCAATTCACTGTCCAAATCCATCACTAGACAGATGGGATAATAGTTTTGTGTACTGAAAAATGAAAAATAACCATGGCTAATTCAATTCCTCAGACATAAATTTCCATTTTTTGCCCCTGATACATCTAGAAGGATAAATGTTCTTTTCTTCTTTCTATATTATACCTTGTGACCTCAGAATTTCAAAGGGAGATCTTCTTGAATTCACTACTGTTCCATTTCCTTACTGCTGTCACTCAAACTGTAGTTGTAGGATGAAGTATTCAAGATAGATTGCATAGTGAGACAGTCTCACTGCCTCTTTTTGATTCTGAATTAATATTTAGGCACTTGGTGGGAAAAGACAGGAAATTGGGAAAGAGGATAAGGACTACTCTTTAGAGTTTCCATATGTTTAATTGCTGCATTTCAAGCAAATATTCAAAAGACAGTGCTGTACCTAAAATGAAGGAACATTTGTATAATTTTACCTATTGCCTCTCATTTGGTAGTTAAAACACTGATACCACTGATTATGGCAGTTGTTGTTGTTCAGTCGTTCAGTCGTGTCCGACTCTTCGTCACCCCATGAACCATATCGCGCCAGGCCTTCCTGTCCTTCACTGCCTCCCTGAGTTTGCTCAGTTTCATGCTCATTGCTTCAGTGATGCTATCTAACCATCTCATCCTCTGCCGTCCCCTTCTCCTTTTGCCTTCAATCTTTCCCAGCATCAGGGTCTTTTCCAAAGAGTCCTCTCTTCACAGATTATGGCAGTAGAAAATGTTAATTCTAGGCAAAGGCAAGGAATATCTCAGGCAGTAGTTCTCAGGAACTACTCACAGTGGAAATGGACATCTTTGCTTCTTGAAGGATAAACTACTAGAAAGCTCTCATGTGAAGTCTCTTAGGGAATGAATGGCAGCAGTCATTCAAGAGTGTAATAGACGTAGGCATCTAATTTTGAGTGTCATGGAAAAGCAGCAAATTGCTACTTAGTATTTTATTATTTGCATGTTACTACCAGAGAGATGGAAGGTACTTATGAAATTATCTACCTCAAATGCCAACATAACTCTTTTTTAAAAAATTCATTATTATTTATTTTATTGAATTTGCTATAGCTGCCCACTCCAACTGGACTCTGGGCAGCTTCCAAAATCCAATACAAGATAAAACAATTAAAAACATCTTTATCTCTATTCTAGATGGTGGGGGCTGTGACAGTGGAGGCACACTTCCTAGGTCCCACAAGATGGCAAGATGTAATAGAAGGGACCTGGAGTACACCCACTCTACCTGAACATATCAGGTGGGTGTTTAGGTGGGAGATTTCAGAAGCTCAGTGTTTTAGATGGCCCTGGCTATGTTGTATACAAATAAAGTTGGTCCAGTTGATAAAATGAAGTGTCTAGCATCTGTATTATGAATATGGACTCATGTGTCCTCTCCCCCCCCCCCCCCCGCCATCCCCAATCCCCTGGCACACACATTGATCCTAGATGTGTATCTTTGTATTTTTTTTTTAATGAGCAGTGCCAACCATTATAATGAAGGTCATTGTTCTTCAAGTATTGTTTTTTTTTTAATTGATTCATCATGTTCCATCAAATCAGTGTTGACTCTTAGTGACCACATATATAGACTGTTCTCTTACCATCTCTTTCCCAGCATTATGGACTTCTCAAGGGAGATGGGTCTTCACATAATGTCCAAAATCTGATCATTTGTTCAATGATCCATTTGTTGGCTACCCACAGTATTCTTAAGAGTCTTCTCCAACACTAAAATTCAAAAACATGAATACATTTTCTACACTGCTTTTCAAAGTCCAACTTTCAATTCCATAGAGTGTCACAGGATCTTCAAAGTCCAGTTTTTACTTCCACAGAGTGTCACAAGGAAAACCATTTCTAGTGTGATCATTGTAAGTACAGATAGTCACAGAATAACTTTTCCAAGGCCTTCATTAGTACCCTACCAAGTGCTAGTCTATAGCATATTTTTTTATTGCTGTTTCCTTTACTGTTGATAGGCAATCCTAACAGGTAAAAAAATATCCACCATTACAATATCTTCAGTGGGGAGGCACCAAGAACCCTGAACTGCTCAACTCTAAGCTACATACATTTTCTTATATTGGAATATCTTCATTGTCATTTCTAAGGCTGGTTACTGTACCTATTGTCATTTCTTAATATTGAGTCTTGCTCCCATTTTTACTGTGTTCCTTGACTTTATTAGATTTTGCAGACCATTTGGATTTTCAGCCATCAAAGTGGTGTCATCAACATAGTGCAGGTTATTAATGTTTCTTCATCCAATTTAAAACCATGTTCCCCTTCTTCCAACCCAGCTTCTTTCAATATATACTCAGCATACAAATTAAATTAATAAAAAGAAAGTATACAGTCTTGTCTTTGACTCCTTTGACAACTCCTTTGTCAACCTGGAGTCAGTCTCTATTCCCATGTTCTGTCTGTACCATGGCTTCCTAACCAATAGATAGGTTTCATATGAGGGCAATGAGATATTCTGGGATTCCCATTTTTTAAGCACATTCTGCAGCTTGACATGTCTGACATAATACAGTGGAACCTCGAGTTACGAATTTAATCCGTCCCGTGACTCTGGTTGCAACTCGAATTGGTCGCAACACGAGGCAAATTTTCCCATAAGATTCAATGTAATTACTGTTAATCCGTTCTGGCGTCCGCGGACCACGCGTCAGGGGCGGAAAAACAGCCGTGGACCATGCAGCAGGGCGGAAAAACGGCCGTGGACCACGCAGCAGGGGTGGAAAAATGGCCATGGACCACGCGGCAGGGCGGAAAAACGGCCGCAGACCATGCAGCAGGGCAGAAAAACGGCCACGGACCGCGTGGCAGGGTGGAAAAACGGCCGCGGACCACGTGGAATGGGCAGAAAAATAGCCATGGACCACGTGGAACGGGTGGAAAATGGCCACGGACCATGTGGAACGGGCGGAAAATGGCCACGGACCACGTGGAACGGGCGGAAAATGGCCGCGGATCTGATTCGTAACTCGAGGTGGTTCGCAACACAAGTTAAATTTTTGGGGCCGGAGCTGGTCGTATCTCGAAAAATTCGTAAGGAGGGGCGTTCGTAACTAGAGGTACCACTGTATAAGACTTTCTATAATCAATGAAGCACATATTGAGTTCTTTTTTATATTCTTTGTCTTTCTCAATTATCCAGTGTGCATTAGCAATAAAGTGTCTTACTCCTTGGCCTTCTAAAGCTATCTTGAACATGTGGCATTTTTCTTTCCATGAAAGGTTCTAATTTGCACTGCATGATCCTAAGCATTATTTTGCTAGCATATGAAATTAAGGATATTTTATGATCATTTGCACACTCTGTTAAGTCTTCTTCTTCTTCTTCTTCTTCTTCTTCTTCTTCTTCTTCTTCTTCTTCTTCTTCTTCTTCTTCTTCTTCTTCTCCTTCTTCTTCTCCTTCTCCTTCTCCTTCTCCTTCTCCTTCTCCTTCTCCTTCTCCTTCTCCTTCTCCTTCTCCTTCTTTGGTATTGTAATGTAGAGCCAGTTTGGTATAGTGATTAAGGCACTGGGCTAGAAACTGGAAACCATGAGTTCTAATCCTGCCTTAGGCACAAAGCCAGCTGGTTGACCAGTCACTCTCAATCAGGCCTAGGAGTAGGCACTGGCAAACTACTTCTGAAATCTTGCCAAGAAACTGCAGGGACTAGTCCAGACAGTCACCAGGAGTCAACAATGGCTTGAAGGCACCAAAAAAAATAAAAAAAATAGATTGACCTGTTTCAATCTCCAGATTTGCTGGCATAGTTTGGTAAGAACCTTTACTGTTTCTTCTGTTACTTGCCATGTTTCTGGGGATATTCCATCAATTTATTTAGTCTTCTGACTTGGTAATGAATGGAGTGCTGACCTAGCTTCATCTTCCAGTAGTAAAGGTTCTTGTAATAGGGAATATAATCTAAGGTAATTTAGATGTTGACATCTCTACTGTAAAGAACTGGTATATAGACTGATCTCTTTGAATCTTTTGGTTACTATGTCATTTGAGTTTAGAAATCTTTTTGAAAACTTCCCTTGTTTTTTCATGACTGTTTCTATCTTCACTGTCTTTAGAAATGTTATTGTAATCCTGCTTTTTGTGTCTTCTAACAGCTTTCTGAAATTCTTTGTTATGTTTCTTCCTGAGATCTTTGCCTTTCTTGGCTTTGGCTTCTATTCTCTTTTTGGTGAAAGAATATGGTTTGTTCTATGGTTTGTTCCGACATTAAGTTTGCTTTCATCTTCTCTCTTTTCCTTAACATATTTTTAGTTCAACTGTATTAGCCTGATTTGCATTTGAGCAGTTCATAATCTGTTTGATTTTTGTGTACTCCATCTGGTGATGTCCATATATAGGTGGAAATCTATATACTTCCTCTTGAGAGAAAATGTCCTGACAGAGGCTTATACATTTCTTATATACAATAGTTGTGGGAATCAAATGGGAAAGCTGCAGAGCTTCTGAATACTGTGCTAAGATTTGCGTTTCAGTTCTTCCTTTGAAACTCTTTCCCTACCAAATATTTCTCAAAAATGTACACATGTATCATGGAATAAGTAGAAAAATGTTCCTTATTTTAGTAGAGGGAGAATGGTTGCAGGAAGTTAGTCATTATTTTTAGCATATCTTTATTGCCAACTGCAGCTGAATTCAAATAAGACTACTTGTAAAGAATTCAATGGTAAATTCAATTATTTCTAAGTATTCAGCTGAGTGTAGCCTTTCTATTATTTAAATGTGCACATCTGTTAATCTAATGCAGGCTTTTAGTGTCAAACAGTACATGATACTTGATTATTACAAATAGCAAGGAGCTTAGATAATCTTTCAACATAAAATGAGACTGTATTAAAACAAAAAATTGTCAGGAAGTATAAAATAATCAAGTGTAAATGAATGACATGATAAAACATGGGTAACATGTTTATTTAGATAATCAAAGAACAGGGAAATATGACTGTAAATGTATTTTATATTTTTTAAATATAAAGTCAAGAAGGATTAAGTTAATTGGTAATTTCACATCAAACTATTGATGCCTACCACAAAAGATTCCATTTGAGATACTGGACTTTTTTTTTTCTTTATTAAAATCTGTGGTGGATTTGTTTTACTACCTTAGCTTAGAACAAATTGATACTTTTTTTCAAAATTGATATGTGTCTCAAGTCCAGGATCTTACCAAGGCTTTCAAGAAAACAGAAAAGTGCAAGGAATCCCAGGTTTCTTTATCTCAAAGGGAGCCCTCGGTATTTTCCAGTCTAAAATCACCATCATTTGCAGACTTGGAGGATGAATCTCCATAGCCTTTTCTGTCGCTCAGAAGAGAGACTTCAGATATCTCCACAGATTCTTCAAAAATCAGAATTAAGCTAGGCCAAAACTATGGGATCATTAGGCCAAAATTAAAGGTGTCAGTACCCTACAGGTATTTCTTGGAACAAAGTAGGCCCAGACAGCAAAGCCTGAACTTCAGGGTTTGTAGTGTACAGATCTTCAACATGCTAAGATCAGACCTTGTTTGCTATACCAGAACCCCTTGAAAATGTTCCTGTCATTATTTGACTTCCTGATGACCCTTGGTCAGGTCTTATATGTGCCAACACAAATTATCTTGTCTTATATCACAAAAGAAGAAATCATTCCAAGTTAACATCTCTAACATAACTACAGTGGTACCTCTAGTTACGAACACCCCTCCTTACGAATTTTTCGAGATGCGACCAGCTCCGGCCCCAAAAATTTACCTCGCCTTGCGAACTTGCCTCGACTTACGAACTGGATCCGCGGCCATTTTCCGCCCATTCCACGTGGTCCGCAGCCATTTTTCCACCCATTCCACATGGTCCACACCCATTTTTCTGCCCTGCCGTGTGGTCCGTGGCCATTTTCCACCCCTGACACGTGGTCCGCGGCTATTTTTCCGCCCTGCTGCGTGGTCCGCAGCTGTTTTTCCGCCCCTGACGCGTGGTCCGTGGATGCCGGAACGGATTAACGGTAATTACATTGAACCTTATGGGAAAATTTGCCTCATGTTGCGACCAATTCGAGTTGCAACCAGAGTCACGGAACGGATTAAATTCGTAACTCGAGGTTCCACTGTAGTTCTAGTATTCTATGTTAAGAACTGTCTGCAATATTTTAGGAGCATCAATACAGTTGCCTGAAGTATATTACCATCATTTAGGCCCTAAAAATCAGTGGAAATGACTCTTAAGCTATTGCTCAAAACAACAACAATAACAAGAACACACACACACACTGTATTTAACACATTAATATTAATATACAAGAGGCCAAAAAGATTCCTTAGGAAAGATATGCATTTTAATCTGGCTTCACATTGAACGAAAGAGTGCCATGAGGCAGGAATTTAAAATACATAATCACAATACTTTTAAAAGATTTTCTCTTTTTTGAAAAAGAAAAACCTCAATGTGTCATCCTCCGAGAACAAGATGTAATGAACATAAAACACACATAGGGATGCGTCTACATATTGTCAGTGATAAAAATGATAATCACTTCAAGACAAAGCACAATGTCAGATGAAAGAAACCAATGGAACATAGCCTGGGGAAGCTCCTGGGGCCAGTCAGAGAGCAGAAATACACCTGCTATATTTGCATCGAATGAAACCCTTACTCTGTTCGGTAATGAATGTTGAAGGTTCCCCAGTGATTCCAGCTCTATTTAAAAGGGTTGCATAAATTCTCAATTTTGTGTGCGTGTGTGTCTGTGAGTCTGTGTGTGTGTATACAAGCACATACAGGGAACATTTTTATCTCTGTGTTTCAGTAAAAAAAGTTTCCTATGCACATAAATTAATTTATTCATATAGATATATGAAATTTGGGGTAGAAAAATTTTCATTCAATTTGATGCAAGTGAATTTGTTTTAGAAATTCATGTAATGTTCCTGGACTACTTTATAACAATATGGGCCAGGGTGTTGTGTGAATGACCTGTCTTTCATTTCACAGTCTTCTCTGCAGCAGTCTGGAGATTCCTTGGGTTTTCAATTCCACCATGGATTTAACTTGGATTTCAGTTAAATTCTGAAGGAAGACTTTATGAGGAAAGTCTCATTGGGCTTTTTCAGTAGCAGATCAGTAGCAGATATATCACAGTATATGAGAAGTCCTGCCCTCGAGACAGTTGGAGAATTTCTTTTTTCTTTGAATAACATAAGAGAAAATGTCCACCCACTTTCCCTGCCGATTAAAGTGGATGGAGAATGGAAAAGGCAATTTGTATATACTGTACACCTTATATTTGTACATACACATCAGAGAAGCAAATAAATTTCCTATTTTCTCTATGTCCCATAAAACCTTTATTATATATGTTTATTGTCTCTCTTTCTCTCACACACACGCACATGTCCATGTTCCTACACACATAGACGCATATGTATGCATTCTTTCATGCCCCTTCTCCTTACTGCAAGCCAGTGGATGAGAGAGGGCAATAGTGTAGAAATGCTCCTTTTATGCTACTTGCTTTCTCCTCACCACTGGCCAGCTGATGGGAGAGGGCAGTAAGGTGGAAAAGCTTCTTTCATGCCATTTGGTTTCTCTCAAGCACTGGTGAGCAGTTGAAAGCTGCAAGCAACATAAAAGAATATATCTTTTCATGCTGCTGATATCCTCTCATTAGGAGCAGGTGAACAGTCTGAAGGAGTTGAAAGACCTTTTTTGGTAAGTGCTGCAGTATGTGTCTCATAAGAGGACTAATAGGTAGGACTAACAACATCCCAGCACCCTTCCAGCTTGGTGTGAAGCCACTTGGAAGACTTCAGTCAGCCTAAGGGAGAAGACTAATTTTCTCCTGCAATACTGACCTGGACCAGTTCAAAGACACCCAAATTACTTTATCAAGGTGAATCAGGTGGCTTCTTCATTTTGACAAAGTCAATCAGATTACTTCTGTAGCCTGAACGACTTTTTCAAAGTGAATATACGTTACTTCAGAGAAGCGTACTTATGTACCCTGGGGATCTATGCAGCAGAATTGCAAAACTGCATATTCACTGCTATGACAGGAAAAGACATAAATGTAGATGATTAGAAAGTTTTGAATACTAAATTTTTCTTATCTCTCCTCCTGCACAAAAAATGGGATTCTCAAATTACATTTACTCTAGTTACTTACATCCAAAGGGAAAGCATATTTTGCTTTTACTTTCAGTCCACAGATCCTTTAGGTGGAATGAAGGATCCAAAATACTTCAAATTTTTTATTACTGAATCCTGTTTCTGGGGGAAAAAAGTTGAGCATTTCTTTTTTAAATAACACTGAAGTAAAATCCTTTGAAAGTAAGTATTGATCTCAAAATCACAATGGAGGATAGAGGACAAAATGATCACATAAGTTGCTTTGGACTTGCCTGTACAAATAACATCATTTCTTCTTCCTCCATACTTCCATTCTGTTCTTTCTAACAAAATGTTTGTTTTTGTTATCTTGAACAACTAGTAATTACAGACTATTCTCTGGGTTTCTTTTACTGCACATTGATCCATTACCTTTGACAAAAACATTGCTTTTGGGAACATTCACTTTCCCTCCAACACTGACAGTAGGAGCTTGCTAAACTCACCTACAAGTCACCGCATTAAAAAACAAAGCAAAGGAACTTTCTACCCAGATGCTTGTTTCACTGGCAGGCTGATGATTGATGTTATTAGCAATGCAATTCAATAAGATAGAAGACTAGGTAGGATTTTTGCAATGACCCACTTCTTCAGATGTTCTTATATTTATTCTTATGTTTCCTATGACTTGTTGCATTAGCAAAAGCTCTTGATTCCTGTATTATGAAAGCATCTTAACATTTTATAATCATTCAAGTGATATTGCTGCTTTATCCTCCAGTCCGATTTTTTCTATTTTTCAAACTGTGTTCCAGGACAATTTGATAGGGTTCCATGAAAGACTAAGGTTTAAAAAAAAAAAAAAAAGTTCACTCAACACAATTAGGGGTATCCACAGCAATTTTTCTAAGGTACAATAGAAAGGGTGAGGCTTGGCATAAACCCAGTTCCTTCAGGGAGGACGTTTGTGCTCATGACAATTCCTGTCTCTTTATCAGGGATTCCAAGATTTTTCTTCTTCTTCAATTAATAGGTTCTATAACCTTAAAAAGTTTGAAAATTCCTGCTTTATATTAATTAAGTTAATTTCATTCCATTTCTGCATCTATCCTCTCTGACACTCCAGAGACAAACTGAGTCCTTATAACTAACAAGTTAAGTCCCCATGAATGTTACAACTATATTCCCATTGTTGTAAAAATGTTTTTCTGTACCACTAATATTTGCTTTATGCCTTTGAAACATAAAGCCTTTTGTAGGGCTTTTGGGGTGGAAAGTTCTTATTAGGTAACAATGGTGCTAAGATTTATTGATGATATAAAGGGGTTAGGGTTAACATTGAACAAGCAAAAAACAGCATGCGAGAACCTCCTTATGAACCAACTCAACTTTTTTCTTTATTTGCAATACAACCAGGACAGAAAGGTATTAGTTTTTGTGAGAGACTGATTCTTTCAGATAACTTTGCAAGCACCATTCAGCTTCCCACCCCTCTTTTGATTTCCACCTGAATTGCTTTATGGCCTAATTGGTTTACCATTTTGAGTTTAACTATATCTTTGCTGTCAATAATATTGCTTTTGCTAATATAACAATGTGCCTACCCTAATTACTACTGAAATCCCCAAAAGTTAATCAAGAGCTTTTATTAAAATTTAGTTGGTAACCTTTCATGGTTAGCACAACCACAATCATCTTTTTATCTCTTTGGATACTTTTTCTCCTCTGGAAATCAGTGCAGAGTAGACTGATCCCTCATCACATTGTCTTTTTCCTCCTTTTTCTTTGGTGTTTTGGACCAGAAATCTGTATTTCAAGGGTGCCCAAAGCCATCTTTTATGTTACTTATTTATTTTACAGCCAAAAGACCAGAAAATCAAACCCATCTTTACTTGCTACCCATTTTTTCCTCCTTTTTCTGTTTAACTCCAACTGTTTCCTGCCAGTTCCTTTACCCATTTCCTTAACTCATTTCAAGACTATGGTGAATAGGTTGCATCTCTCTCTCTCTCTCTCTCCCTCTCTCTCTCTCTCTTTCTTTCTTTTCAGGATACTGGATTTTGTCAATAGGATTTTAGTGTTCTGTTGTAAGAAGTAGCCAATAGTTCAGTTTCCATTAAAAGTCACCACTTTTAACAATAGCACTAATCCACAAAGCAAGCAAATGATATGTGAGACTTACCGTGATGTGTAAACCCAGCTAATCAGAACACATATGCTCTTAGAACAAATTTATTTATATTTAAAACATGAATTCAAAGGCTGCAGATGAAGAACCCCACCTAAACTTATTTCTTGCGGCTAATCTTCAAGTCAAGTGATAACTATATCTGTACAATTTTCATTCAAAATCACATGAGCTCAGAGGAGCAATTATTTGCCTAGCTTCACTTTCCAATTTATTGTTCTTTATATTTGAGTGAACAGGCTATTCTCATAATTAGCAGGTACAAACATGTGCTTATTTTTATGCTTATCTACCCATAAATGTATTTTTACAAGTTTGCCCACTTGATTTTATTGCTGCTCATTCCCCCGCCCCCCATTGTGTAGAAATCACTAATCATCTTCAGGCTTCCAGAATGCCTGTCTAGAACCAGAACTAGACTTATTTAAAAAATGAGCTGTTTGGATAGTGCACCAGAGAGCACTGTACTTTCAATCCCCTCTTTCCATTTTAATTCCTGAAGTCCTTGAATTGATATCTGATTATTTATTAATGTAAATAACAAAACAACAGCATGAAATTGATGGCTATTATACTCACAATTCCCAAACTTTGTCCTTCTCAATTATTAAATACAGCTGAGTGACAGACTGCTGCTAAAAATAAATATTTTGGGACAAAGAAATAAATATGACTTGAGGATATTGGCTGTTGCATGAAAATCATACAAAACTTCCACCAGAATAAAAGGGAATGCCAAATTAAATAACTCAGTTCAATATTTATTTATTTACTTACCATATTTCTACCCCACCACAATCCAGAGACTATTGGCTGCTTACATAGATTATAAAAACCAAGTAAAAACATCCACAGTATAACAAATATAAAAACAGTAAAACAACACTACCCAAACATGAAATTATAAACAATAAAAGTAGAAAATAAAGATAGATCAAAAGAAGGCAGTCCAGAACAACCCTATCTTTATCCTACCCTAAAACATCAACAAGGAGGGGGGAAGCCTGATTTCAACAGGGAGACTTCTCACTTTACCCATTCCTCCAGACTTCCTGAAAATGTGGAATCAGTAACAGTTTATTTCTGTTTGATCTAATAGGTTGGGCAATAATGGTTGGAACAGGCGGTCCTGTAGATATCCATTCACCAAGCCTAAAGGGCTTTGCAGGTTAAAACCAGCAGGTTAAATTGTTCTTGGAAACTGATGAAGGGTCAGCAAAACTGGTATTATATGCCCGAATCATGGGAGCCAGAAATTATGCAGGCTACTATATTTTGAAGCAAGTGTAGTTTCTGAGTAGTTTTTAAGAAAGTCCCAGGCAGCTCATGTCTTGGTTATCTAGCCAGGTAGTGATAAGGGCATGAATTACTATAGCTAGATCTTCCTGCTTCAGGTAGGTCACAACTGATGCCACAAATGGGTGTGGCCCCACTGGCCATATTCTACCTAATATTCCAGCAGGAACAATGAGTCCAGAATGACACACAAATCACAAACCTCTCCCTGAAAAGTAGCACTCCCTGAATGCATCTGGTACTTCACTGAATACAAAAGCCCGTGTGTGTGTGTGTGTGTGTGTGTGTGTGTGTACATATATAGTACTGTGCAAAAGTTTTAGGCAGGTGTGAAAAAATGCTGTAAAGTAAGAGTGCTTTCAAAAATATATATTGTAATTGTTTATGTTTATAATTTACAAATGCAAAGTGAGCGAACAGAAGAAAAACCCAAATCAAATCAATATTTGGTGTGACCACCCTTTGCCTTCAAAACAGCATCAATTCTTCTAGGTACACTTGCACACAGTTTTTGAAGGACCTCAGGAGGTAGGTTGTTCCAAACATCTTGGAGAACTAACCACAGATCTCCTGTGGATGTAGGCTCCTTCAAATCCTTCTGTCTCTTCATGTAATCCCAGACAGACTCAATGATGTTGAGATCAAGGCTCTGTGGGGCACAAAACATCACCTCCAGGACTCCTTGTTCTTCTTTACACTGAAGATAGTTCTTAATGACTTTGGCTGTATGTTTGGGGTCGTTGTCCTGCTGCAGAATAAATTTGGGGCCAATCACACACCTCCCTGAGTATGGTGTGGTATGGCATGATGGATAAGTATCTGCCTGTATTTCTCAGCATTGAGGACACCATTGATCCTGACTAAATCTCCAACTCCATTTGCAGATATGCAGTCCCAAACTTGCAAGGAACCTCCACCATGCTTCACAGTTGCTTGCAGAGACTCATTATTGTACCACTCTCCAGCCCTTTGGCAAACAAACTGCCTTCTACTATAGCCAAATATTTCCAATTTTGACTCATCAGTCCAGAGCACCTGCTGCCATTTTTCTGCACCCCAGTTCCTATGTTTTCATGCATAGTTGACTCACTTAGCCTTGTTTCCACATCAGAGGTATGGCTTTTTGGCCGCAATTCTTCCTGAAGACCATTTCTGGCCAGACTTCTCCAGACAGTAGATGGGTGTACCTGGGTCCCATTAGTTTCTTCCAGTTCTGTGCTGATGGCACTGATGGACATCTTCCAATGTCAAAGGGAAGTAAGCATGATGTGTCTTTCATATGCTGTATTAAGTTTCCTTGGCCGACCACTGTGTCTATGGTCCTCAACATTGCCTGTTTCTTTCAAAAATGTTTCTTCAAAAAAGCTTGAACAGCACATCTTGAAAACCCAGTCTGCTTTGAAATGTTTACCTGGCAGAGACCTCATTGATGCAGAATAACTACTTTGTGTCTTATCATTGTGCTCAGTCTTGCCGTGATGTATGACCTGTGACATGAAACTGTCTTCCCCAACCTCACCTTAGCAGCAGAGTTTGGTAATCCTTCACCCAGTTTTAAGTCTTCTACACAACTGTTTCTGTTTCATTTCATGACTGTGTTTCAGCCTACATATGAAATTGATGATCATTAGCACCTGCTTGGTATAATTGGTTAATCATACACCTGACTCTAATCCTACAAGATCCCTGACTTTGTGCAAGTGTACAAAGTGCGCAAGTGTAAAAATTGATGCTGGTTTGAAGCTAAGGGGTGGTCACACCAAATATTGATTTGATTTAGATTTTTCTTCCATTTGCTCACTTTGCATTTTGTAAATTGATAAACATGAACAATTACAATACATATTTTTGGAAGCATTCTTGCTTTACAGCATTTTTTCACACTTGCCTAAAACTTTTGTACAGTACTATATATATATGAATATTGTTTGCATACCCATATGTTTTTCCATGTAGGATGTAATAACTGAAAGTTATTAATGCATGAGACCTATTTGATTAAATCACTGCAATATTCACTGATTATTGCAAGAAAATCCATTGTAAGGTAAAGTGATTTAGCATTAGGCCTGTAGGAGGGGGATTGCCTTTGCCTTGATGAGATTGACTAATATTATGTAGGTAACAACATTTTTCTAATTGAGATGACAAGGATATGGCTATTAATATCATCCTGAAGTGTCATTCAACAGCTCTCATAGCCAGGAAATGTTTCTTTGTATGTTCTGTGTTTATACAGAAGTCTATTTTGGTTATTAGAATTGCTGGGGAGGAGATCTCAGATGCAAAGACATTGGGGGGAAGGGGACATCAAGAGAAGGTAAATGATAAAAGCACTATTGGGCCACCACAAGCCCACCCCTTTTCTGCATGCATTGCATTTCATACACATGAACAAAAGTGGTAGAGTTTGTTTCACAATGGCACAATGCTGCTTTAATTGTTTTGACAAAAGCATTTGAGCCTGTGGATGTCTCTACTCAAAGGATGAACCAAAGTAATGCTGTTCTTTAGCTGAAGCAGAAAAAGGGCACATTGTATGAAAGATTGTTTTGTATGAAAATTAATTCCAGAAAATCATATCTTTGAAGCTTTGTACAATCCCATTTCATAAATTATGATGCTTATAACATAACACAAGTATTTTACATTTTATTACTTGGAAGAATGCAATAGTTTCTTACTTGCTAATATTTTACTAGGTTGATGTCACAAAATGCATTCACAAGTTCAAAATATTTGAAAGATACAGTGCAAAATACTTTCTATTTCTCCCCTTTGTTATGGGCATAAACATACAAGCAAAATGTACGTAACTAAGAAATATTTAATACTAAACTGATAAAATTCATCCAATATTCCAAATTTTAAGTTTTTGGTTTTTTTTCTTGGTGCATTGTAATCCATTTATCTTTCTTGGGAAAGATATTCTTGGAAAAGATAATTCACCAAGATTTTATGCCTGCTTTGATTATCCCTCAGATCATTTACCCAACCAAAGTCTAAGACTTTCTAAATAAAATCAATAATTTGTTATGTTCTTCTGTGACATATGGTTGGCAAAGAACAGAGCATTGGGCTTTGAAGTGCATCCATGTTTTGAGAAAATCTTCACAGGTGCACCATGGGTCTCAGATGCTCTTAAAGATCTAAGACAACAGAACCTTTCTCCAAACCATTAAAGTTTGAAGAGCAAGATAACAGATGTTTATTCCTTTCATTTAATATTTCAGGCAGCTGTGTAATTTCACTATGTTGCTTTGTTCATTTCTTTTTGCTCCCTTCTAACATTTAAAAGCTAAACTGGATTTAAGGTCAAAGCTAATGACAGATAGAACTGGTTCTGACAGCTGTTTAAATGTTTGTGACATCTGTCTCATATGCTGGAACTTTAGTCTTTCTTCATAATCCTGAGTGACATACAAAGAATATTCCTTTTTATGTCACTTATCTTAACAGTTTATCTCTGTGAAGAACTATGAAGTCATGAAATCTGCTATGTTGCTTCTATACTTTTAATTGCATTATTTTATTAATTATGAATTGCTGCAGCTCAAATAAACTTTACTTATTTAACAATTGATTCATTATGATACATTATAGCAGTACTGTCATTATAAACAGAGCATAGAAAACTGTCCTCATGGAAAGGCAAAGCCAAGAAGAGGACACTCGATGGAAGTTACAGTACTAATTTTAATTCATTGTAACTCATGCAGTTTTTTTCACCATTAAGAAGGAAGCCTCATTGTCATTGCTCCTGATGTTAGTTAAGTAATTGAGTTCATACCTTAATAGGAAGAACGTAACATTCCATCAGTTGAAAAAGGAACTCTCACATTTTGGCATGAATCATATGAGGGTTGAATTAAAATAAATGCCTCCAATGTTATATGTTGCTAACAGGTGCTAGTACCAACATGCTAGAATGTCTGATGGGTTCTTTAGCACACATTCTTTCTCTTCAACTGGAGATAAGGTTGTGTTGCTGTTGTTCGTAAAATGTAAGATCTCAATAAGACTCATTAGTGTGCTTCAAATAACACATTGTGATTTAATTTTTGACTGCTGAAGTGAAATTCACTGTCACATGCAGGTTGTTTATGAAGATGACTATGTTAACATCAGTACAGTGCATTGCTGGGCCAAACATTGTAAAGAAGGTGAATTGGAAAAAACTGATTTGTGTGATCAAGAAGAAAGTGGATGACCTGTGACAGCAACTGATGAATTTCACATGAAAAACATTGATGAACTGATTAAGGACTATTGGTGGATCATTCAAAGGGAATTTTCTTTCATGCTTGGTGTTTTACAGGAATGTGTGGATTTCATTATTGTTGTTCTTCAATGTTGGAAGGTTTGTGCAAGACGGGTTCCTCTTATACTGACAGCAGGTATCAAAACTTCAACAGTTAAATTTGCAAGCAATTGTTGACATGCTATGAGAATAAATGTGAGGAATTTATTCATACTATCATGACAGCTGATGAAACACAGGCTCATAATTATGATCCAGAAATGAAGCATCAGTCCATGGAATATCATCACAAAACTTTGACACAATGATTAAGCAGAGTTTGGAAGCACATGAAGGAAATTTTGTTGCAACATGGCAATACTAGATCTTACACTTCATGACCACACATGCAAGCAAAAGTATGGATCCAGTATGTAAATGGCACCTTTATCATAATAAAAAAGAACAACTAGAGAAGACACATGAAACAATCAACAACATCTTCAAAGGAATAAAATTCAGAAAACAAGGAAACAACAAGAACACACTACCCTTCCTGGATATCATCATCAGAGGAAACAATGGCAAATTAGAAATGCAAGTTTATTAAAAAAAACAACCAGCACTAACCAAGTGCTCCATCAGTAAAGTAACAACCACAACTTGAGGAGCTGTGTAAAAGTATTATTCAGACAAGTACAAATGCACTGCAGCAACCCAGAACACCAGAAAAAGGAAACAGACCACCTACGCAACATCTAACAAAATGGATACACATGTAACTTTATAAAAAAGTGCCTGACCACTCAACCCACTATAGCACAACCAACACAAACTATGAAAAGGATAATACTACCATATATCAAAAACATCTCAAAAACAACCAACAGACTATTATAACCACATGGCATCACTGTAGCACATAAACCAACAAAGCCCTCCAAAACTTCTTAAGTAAACCAAAAGACCCAGTAGCCCAAGAAGAAAAAACAGGAGTCTTCTACAACATACAGCGTAAGGACTGTAATGGCCACTATGTAGGACAGACAGGCAGAAGACTAGCAGAGCACATCCATGAATACCAACTAGGAATCAGAAGACATGATGAAAACTCCTTAATCTCACAACACATGGAAAGATTCAGCTATAGTGAACTGGGAAACTGTGAGCATCCTAAACCAAGCTAAATCCACAAGTGTTAAGGAATTCCTGGAAGTTTGGCAATCAGACAAATCAGCCATCAATAAACACATAGAGATAAACCACATTTACACACCATTCAAGAGAGACAATAAAGAAGCTAAGAAGACCAGAACACATCTTTTTCAGCAGCCAACACCCAAATAAGCAGGGATTAACACCAGGCAAACAATCAAGCAGAAAACAATACCCTAACCAAGGAATTACCAAGGAAAAACCCATCACTCCTCTACCAAAACTGGCAGGGCAAGTTACTATGTATAAGCAGGGAGCAAACCCCACACTCACTTGTACTGATGATGGGTAATGGGTAATGAAACATCTGCAAGCAAACAACCAAGTTTAGAGTGGACCAGGAAATCCACTGTTTTATGTTTTGGCAGATGGGATGGTAGACTTTTAGGTTATATTTAACCTGCAAAGGATATCCTGGTTCACCTGGATATCCTCAAGAATTTTACTACAATATTTTTAAAATTATTTTCCCTGTACTCCTTTTAAAGCAGAGGTAGAAGAAATGTGGAGGGGACAGCATAGAAGCCCACAAATTGTATATAAGAGAGCCTATAAAAATTGTGCAGAAAGTGTCCTTTTCCAACATAAAAGTTAAATTTTCAAAAGTATCATTACTAAACATCAAGGAGTTCACAACCTTTGCCATCTGCTGCTTTGGGTAGCCAGCTTGTGGCATGGCTTATTGGCAAGGTTAGCCTCTTTTAGAAATGATAAATTATGTACTCCTTCTACTACATTTTTAAAGAAAGTCTGAGAAGTATGTACATTATCTTTTTCTGTACAACTGACTATGATATAAAGAAATAATCTCTATGGCACACAGTTTTCTAACAACAAGCATTCTTTCCCAGACCCACTCACAAAGAAAACTCAGTACAAAACAAGACAGAGATATACAAGTAGCAGACAGGGAAAAATGTAATTTCTGAAGAGGGAAGTCAGAAGAGTGAAAGTGAAAAGATGGGATTGAAAGAGCAGAAGATTAGACTAGACCTGAGAATTAAGAGACTGTGCTACTCAAATTTAACATTGAGAGAAGAATAAGAATTAAAAGGCATTGATTTAGGAAATAGAGAAACATTCAAGAAAGCACAAAATAAAACCAAATTGTTCTTCCTTTTTCTCTTCTTCTCTTTGCAAGTAAGACTATAGAGTCTAGCAAAACAAGGAAACATAAACAGCAGAGCAAACAAGCACTCTGACAGGCAGCATTTATGGTGGTGATACAGAGTTTATAAAGCTCTGAAATCTGAATCTCTTTCAAATCTCACCAAAATGATTCAAAAGCATAAAACTCAGTTCAGAACTTTGACTCCATTTGAAGATTTTTTTTTGAAGGAGTGATTCAACTCAATTTACTGAAAGCAAATCTGCTCTTCAAAACTTCATATGGCTATACTATGTATCAAAGATGATGACTTTGGAATGCTATAAAGTCATTCAGATTTCTCTCATATGATGAGATCGGGTAAAACTTTCTGGAATATTACTGTTCCCTTTTTCAATAGCTGTTCCCTATTGGATTAATGCCCAGATGCCCCCCCCCCCCATTACATAGTCTTGTCAATGACAGTAGTAACATGTATTTTGTACTAAGAAAATTTCTACTGGTAGAGCAGAAGTAAAAAAGAAAGAAATTCCATCCAATTAGAAATGCTTGGAGATCTGGAATGGGATTTTATAGGCCCTTCATGCTTTGAAACATATTGGAAATCTATTTCATTTTGCCTAGCAAATTATTTGCTAAGCCAATGTATACATGCATATGTTAAAGCATGTTGCAATTTCTTTGAGTTGCCTTCAGCAGAATTATCATAAATAAACTGTGTCATCTGCAAAAAATTATAAGCATGTTTATGGAAAAAGCTACATAATTTGTCCTCATCTGTCAGCATCAGAGGTTGTTAAAAGCATTATAAAGTAATATCGTACAAAAAAGGAAAAGTACAAACTAAAAATAAATTATAGAACATCTTTCAGTATGGATGGAAGTAGAAACAAAAGATACTGTACATTGAAACAAATGCAACAACGTTCTAATATTTTGCCGATGATGCCTATTACCTATCCAAAGATTTCAAAATTTCAGTTTCATATTTGATATCCTAAAATTCTGAAAAATAAACACCATGCTTTCTCTTGCTTTTTCTTTTTTTTAAATGCTGCACTCACATTGATATCTTCTAGTACCATACATAACATTCTCATAGGACAGGCTGTTTTCCAGGGCATTTAAATATGTTATGGGTGTTTAATATTCTTGAAAAATAGGTGTCCATATTCACTAGAGCTATGTAAATAGAACACCATTAATGACTTACATTAAGCTGTGTCCAAGCATGCTGACAATCATAAAAAAGAAGTTCATGAAATAGGCAAAGATTCACAAAGCCAGAAGCCTCTTGGATTTAATCAGTATAATATAAAATTGCACTGTCCCCTTTTGCCCAGTTTTGTTCTAACAAGGTAGTGGTTTTCATTTTAGTCATGTCATATCAAATTGTATATGTCACTTCGTTGATTGAAACATATTGGGAAAATTATTTCTTGTAGGTCTGTACGTATACACTTATATAGGAGGTAATGCATGTAAATGAGGATGTGTTTTTTTACTGACAACAGTATTCTCAGCTAAGACATGCTGGGGAAGTAGAATTAAATTTTTGTGGCAGCACTAAGTGTCAGAGAGGAAGAAGATAAATTACACCATGTTGAACCTAAGAGAATAAATAGTAATCTCAGTATCAGCACCAGTTTCTGGTGTCTTTCTATGACTGAATGCATCTCTATGTGTCTTTTTGTTTTCTTAAACCCCAAACAGAATTCACATAAGACAAATAAATGCATTTATATACCCAGGGAAATAATTATAATTCTTCCAAAAGCAATAGATCAAAAAGAGATCTTCTGACATGAAAACAACCCTTATCATGTTTTCATACCTACTTATTATTTATTCCCTTTGTATACTGTTGTGCTGTTTTGGGGGGGGGGCGTAAGGGGATAGAAACAAATAAATAGTGATATAAAATAAATCTAAAGCAATAAAATAAAAAAAATTCAAAAGTCATTAATAAAGACTAAGAATATTAAACCAATATCAGATTGTTAAAACCAAACATCATAATGGCCAAATTAGAAAGACTGATAAATGATCTGTATTAGACTAAATGGCATTTCCCTTTAAAGAGACTGAAATTCAGGAGAAATATCCATGCTGGATGGATTACAGCTATCTCAAGAGTTATAAGACATTCTAGGAATCCTCCTTTTTTTTTTTTTTGACACAACATGGATAGTTTCATTTTCCTTTCTTTGCTTGATAAGATGTAGTAATTCACACTGAGAATCATTCTCATTCCCAAATATCATGCTGTCAGTGACATTTCTGTATCATGCTAACAGAGTTTATGGGCTTGAAAGCTCAGCATTTATGTTGATGTTCCTTTTCTTTGCTTGACAGAAAGTTTGAACATCAGCAGTAGCTTCAGAACAAATGTATTATGATAACCCACAGCTGTGAGAGTGACTATCCAATTTTAGGAGAATTGCAGTAGCAAATTCTGAAGCAGAAGTGGTGGGTCCCAATATGTTTTCCATTGCTCTGCCTGACTTTTTGTTTTATGTCCTAGTCCATCCTGCTACTATTTTCCATCCTTCCACATTATCCCAGCCACCTTGCTAACTTTTTCTTTTAGTCCTGCCCATCCCACCACTCTCTTCTCTCTTGTCACATTCTCTAACAATCTCCTACATCTCTCCCTTTGTTCCCCATTCCATCCCACTGCATTTTCTATTCATCTCCTTGACATTTTCCTTTTCTCCTGACTCTATCCTACTACTGTTTGCCATCTTCATTTTGCTCCCCATGAACTCCTGCTTTTCTTTCCCACTATTACCCTCCCCATCCTGCTTCTCTTCTACCCTTCTATACATTCTACTGTTTCCCAGATCCTTCCTTTGTTACCCCTTCTACTCTTCCACCCTCCAAGACCCTCAACCTCTCCATTCACTTAACCCATCCTAGTTGCCCATTGTTCCTGATACAGATAGTCCTTGCTTAGCAGTTGCCTTGGATGATAACTGTTCTTAAATTTAACAGTAATAAATGGTAATTTAAAAAATCATTTTCCAACCAATGCACACATTTAGGACAACAAAAGCCTTCAGTGTGAACTGATTAAAGTCTGGTCAGTTTCAGGCAGCAGCTGTGAGCTGCCAGAGAGTTTTAATCAACTAATTAAGGTCACAGAGCTGAGCTTGTTAACTTGAAATTAGCACTTTTTAGGGAAGCACTGTGCTGCGGAGAAAAGCAGCTCAGGAAGAGATAGCTTGTTTAAGCAATCTCTCCACCCTACAAGTGGGCAAAAAAAGGGGGAAAAATGGGTCAGGCACAGGACACTGAATGAGAGAACTTTATCTGAATGAGCCAGCAGTGACCACCAATCTTCACAGTCTCTCTCTCTCAATCGCATGGTTCACTTAGTGACTGTGTTGCTTAACAACCATTTCACTGGAATCAATTGCAATTACTAAACAAAGACTACCTGTATTTCTCTTTTATTTCCACTCCATTCCACTGCTTTTCTCTACTCTTTTCTTGCTCCCCATGGTACCTGCCACTTCCCAAAATTTGCCTTCACTTTTTGCCCCACTGCACTCCTCTTTCTACCTTGCCAGTTCTTTTCTTTCTCAATTCTCTCTTCCACATTTTTCACTCTCCCAATTCTCTCCCTTGTTCCTTCCTGCACTCTACCCTACTCTCCCTGTGCTACCCCTCCCATCCCATTGCCCTGCTGTGTTTCTGTTTGCTCTCACGCCCATTTCACCATTCTCTGCTCTGCTACGATCCCAACCTATCACAACAGTGCTATCTTATGCTCTGATCTCTTTTTGTTCTCTACTTATTTTCACTGTTGTAGAGTGTCTGTTTCCCTGCCCCACTTCTCTGATGTCCTACCATATACCACACCACACACCACACTAAAGCTCACCCTATCCCAATGATGGTGAACCTATGACATATGTGTCAAAGGTGACATTCCATGACATTTTGGGTGACATGCCAGCATTCACCAACACCCAACAACAATTATTCTCCCTGTTTGAGTTACTAAAGGAACTGAGTTTGTTTTACTCGTATTTCATTTTTGTAATTATTTGACATTTCTTTATATTATACATAGCACCACACGTAATTGGAATGTATTTTTTAAACAATAAATGAATATGTAAATAATTGTTTCTCTTTTGTTCAGGGGTGTGTGTGTGTGTGTGTGTGTGTGAGAGAGAGAGAGAGAGAGAGAGAGAGAGAGAAAATGAGAGAGAGGGAGAGGGAGAGAGAGAGAGAATGAGACATGCCCGAGGAGTCAAGTTAGGCATTTGCCAAATTTTGGAGACGCTGAGCCCAAAGGTTTTGCCATCACTGCCTTATCCAGTCATTCTCTTATGCTCCCCTCTCTTCCTTGATGGTCACCCTAATCTTTCCCATCATTCCCTGTCCCATTCTGCCTTGTGTGTTGTTAGAGGCTGCCTCATTTCTTTGCACTTATGAGCTTCTTTTACCACTAGGGCCAATGGCAAGAGTGAAATGAGGTGAAGGACCTTCACATACTGTTCTATGGCTTGTTATCATCAGGCTTATTTTTAGTTAATGAACCTGTGTTTAGGAGACAAGGGGATTTGCTCTTGTGCTTACACTCTCTCTTGCTCTCTCTTCAATATGTAATTTATATAGAAGTGATATATTGATATATTCATATGAGTTCATATGAGTTCATATATTTCAATACAATTTTCTGTCATATATTTTAATGCAATTAGCTTTTGCTTTAAATACAATGAATGTCTGTTAGCATATATTGACACTAGGCCAGGCCCATAGGCCTATATTAGTTAAAAGAGTTTCTATGTTAGAAACAAGGAACCTCTCTCTCACTCTCCTTTCTCAATCTATCTACTAATGAGATGACCTGCTGTTTTTTGTTGTTGCTTTTGTTTTTTAGCTCAGTACTCTTATGTTTAGGAGCACATCATCTTACAGGGGCTCCTGCTGAATTCAAATCTCCATTATGCATGCGTACATTTGAATGCTTGTATTTCTGTAAGTCATGGATGTGTGCATGTTACTTTGTATTTAAGTGTGAATATTGGTGTGCATGAGTTTGTATGTGAATCAAGCTTCAAAAGAAAACCTCTTTAATTATGTTTGGAATATTTAAGCCATTTTGCATACTTATAAGTGTCCACCCCTACATCTTGTTTTGTTAACAACTGTCCCCTTGGTGGAGTGCTGCAGCCAAGTCTGGCTCCGTGATTAACTCTGTGAAGTTTTCGAACATCTCTTTCCTATGTTTATGTTTTCCATTCTCTGCAGAAGAATATTTAGAGACAAAATTCAGGAAAGCTTCAAAAAGACATTGTGTGTTTTTTTTGTTTTGTTTTTGTTTTTTTAATCCTTTCTAAAAAATACCGACGCTGGTTTAAGCATGACAGTCTTCTTCTCTGGTGAAGGGAAGAGAAACAGAGCTGTTACCTCTTTCATCTTCTAGTGTTAATTGAAACTCCTTCTTCTCCCCACAATGGGGAAAAGGCAGAACCTAGCTTCTTTTTGGTTAGTGTGTGCCTATTAAAATAGATGGGAGGGAGACGAGAGCAAAGAGCTGATTAAGGTAAAATTGGGGAGAAACCTATCACCCGCTCTGCTCTTCTCCTAGGTATTCAGTATAGTGTGTTTATGTGAAAAGGGCTTTTATCCCCTTCAACCAATAAACTTCAGAAAATGATAGTGCCAGAACAGTGAAAGTAGTGTGATTTTCCTAATAGTTTTTCAGAGGCTGAGAAGATTTTAAAGCAGATACATTTGTACATTTCATTGTTTCCAGATTACACATGCATACTTCAAACTTTTAAAATCTATGTTTGAACTGTCACACTCTTTCATCTGCTCCCGAAATACAGCAGTACATGCAACCGCTATGAATCATGTTTGTAAATGGAGTATTGCTTTCTTTGGGAAACATCTTTGTTTTCATTTTTGTGTCTATCCCCTTTGTCACCTGCAGCTGTTTCATCAGCCATCTGTTCTTGAAGCGTCTTTTCTTTTTCATCTCATACTAATCTTTGTTAACTCTCTACGAATTCCTGTAACAGATAGCATTGAACATATGCCCAGCACCTTCATTTTAATTTCAGTCTACTTCCTTATAGCATGCTAAGTCATGCTGACTATCTGCAGAATTTACTTTAGGAGGACACCGGGGATTGGACATACTAAGTGAGAACTTTAGCATTAAAAAAAAAAAAAGGGATGGTAGTCCCATAACTTTTTACAAATGAATTTTGTAACCCAGATGGATTTCAAAATCACTTTTCCGGAATGCTATTGCTCAGAAATAAATATCAAAAGTCCTATTAAGCATGCAGGATTAGACATATGGTTACCTGAACTGTGACCATATTACAATATGCTAAATAAATATAACTTCATCGATTAATGAACACTATATTAATGTATTGATACCAGCATATTATCATAAGAACATTATCAATCGTTATATAAGGCCATGGTATAGTGATACTGTGTATTTTAATGCCATGTATTTGTGTGAATGGATATGAATTTTAAAAAGAATATGTAGGATTCACTCAAAGAAGGGCAAAAGGCTCAAAGGTTTGCTCAAGAAGATTTTAGCTTATACAGAATGTGACAAAGTACAGAATAAAGAGTTTGAAGAAGACACAGTGAGTTATGGTTTCCAAACTAACAGATGTTTGATGTAATTTGGATGAGGCAATGCTCTCTGGTGGAAAAATATGAAAAACTGTGCAAAAACTGTGAAACTGGAACTCTTTTGATGGAATGGTCAAGCATTGTTGGAAAATATACAAATGTATTGTAGTAATTTAGACCCATCATTTAGGATAAGCTTTCTATGTTGACATCCCACTGTGATTCTTTTGGAACTCAAATCTAGTTGGACAGGTAGACTTTGAGTCAGGTAGGAATGCATGGATATGTGAATGAATGGAGCTTTTAGTTCAAAAAGTGGTCTATAAAACTCGTAAACCTGCATTTGTTTCTATAGAGCTGAGTGCCTGGTTAATTAAAAACTAGTAGTATTGAAGATGTGGCCCTCGGTGTGACAACCATAGCTTATAATTAATATTACCAATGAAGACATCATTAGTAATAACTATTTATACAGGACAATCCTACATGAGCAAAGGAAAATAGCCATGAAGAATTGCGGTTACTGAATGACCTAGAAATTAAAATTATATAAAGGAGCTCCAAAGCTATGATTTTTAAAACAAACAAAAATCTGGAAAGTTTGGAAAAGGGAAGAATTCATAATCATTTTTCCCCAGTTCTTCCTCCAGCTCAAAGTATTTATATTTATACATTTGATTTATTCTCCGCCCATCTCCTCCCAATGGGGAACTCTGGGTGGCTCACAAAGCATCTATATAACCTAACAGTGACAAATCTTACAAATCTTACAATTAGTAAGTAACCTAATTACAAGTAACCTACAATTAATAAGTAACCTAACAGTGACAAATCTTACAAATCTTACAATTAGTGCTATATCTATTACGCTATGTGACCAGCAGGGGTCACTAGGGTTCATCCGGGCTTTTTCCTCCTCCGTAGATCTTTCTCGCCACTCACACTGATCATCACTCATGTCGCTTGCATTCAGAGTTCGGCCAGCACCGGTATTTTGCTGCCCCGCGCCGCACCCCCGGTTCCTCCCATCTAAACGGGAGTCCCCATTTATCTACTCGCAGATGGAATAGCTTTCAAACTGCTGGGTGGGCAGGAGCTAGGACAAGGGACAGGAGCTCATCCCATCCCGTGGAGCCGGGCCCGAACCGCTGGAGTGCCGACCATTTCTAACCGGCAAACTCCAGCGTCATTAAGCCCTGTGCCACCGCGTCCTACGTATTCCCACCATTCTGTGTTCCTCAGTACCTCAGACAAAGAATGGAATTCAAATGGCAGGTTTAGGGATTAAAATGTGGTCGTGATTAAATCTAACAATATCACACCAGTGGCACTAGTGCAAAATAATTAGCAATAGAATATTTACTTTTTAATAAAGAAAAAAAGAGAGAAGAGGGAAAAAAATTATAGCACGTGCGAAGGGAGAAGAAGTAGTTTCAGCAGATGTTTTGTTCTCAAATTCTATCTGCTAAAATTGCTTCCCTGGTGCAATTCTGAAAAACACAAGCTAGCCTTCCAAAAATCTGCTTTCCTTTTTATCTGGATGTAGGCAGAAGTATTTGTTTTAGAGTAAGAAATCTATTCATCTATCTCAATAAATATTTTTCAAATGCAAGTATTGTTCAAGATGTAAGAAATATTTTGTTAATCAGAGAAAAGTTAGGAAAGAATTCTCTGAATTTGGTAAATTCCATTTCCAAAAATCTACCACGGTGGGAGATGTGGAAATAGAATTTATGAATCTAAACTTTAATTAACCTATCAGTCATACTTTCTGGATTTTGCATAATCAAGCACAGATGTTTTTCAGTATAACAAGGATATGATAAAGTAATTACAGAAAAACATAGCTGAACAAATTAAATGGTAATAGAAGTATTGTTTTATTTTGTAATAAATAGATGTCCTTCTGTCATAATTAATTATGAGAAAGTGATAGCACTGGAAATTATTTTAATCAATAACGTCTAAAATACATGGCAGTTGCTGGTGATTATTGTACACCTCAATAGTTTTATTATAGCATAATGCTGAAGAATTATACCTATTCAAAAATCCAATAATCATTCCATAATGCCTTGGTGTTCAGTGATCTGACTGATAGTTTGAATATTTATTACACAGTAAAAGGAAGATCTTCAATATATACTAATTCAAACAACATATAACAATGGGATGCTGTCGAGAGAACTTTGGATATGTTGAGAGTTGAGAGCTAACAAGATATAAACAACGTTATTAAGAATTACCATTATAATTACACCATTGTTTCCAGTCAATTAAGGATTCTGATGATGCTTAAAGCTATGAATGGTCTCTAAGCATAGCTTACATCAGTGTTTCTCAACCTTGGCAACTTTAAGACTTGTGGACTTCAACTTCCAGAATTCTTAGCCAGCATGGGGAATTCTGGAAGTTGAAGTCCATGCATTTTAAAGAAAACATAAACCAGAGAAACACTGGCTTATATGAAAGGACACAATTTCTTTCTTGCCCAGAGGAAAATGCATTTTTGCTTGTTTTTTTCTTTCTATATTTAACTTTATAAGAATACAAGGTGGCTATGTCATCAAATCCAACACAGGACTATTAAAATCTATTTGTTATTGCTATTCAATGTACTTCATTTTTTCAATTATTTTTCAGTTTTTACCTGTGACAGTCACATGAAAACACTTTATACTAAGCAGATGTGGGCACATTTGCTTTCTAAAGTTAAGAATGTTTTAATGCTCATACTATAGTTTTTGTATATTTCCCATATCAAAGTGTCAGAATACTTACCAATAATTTTGGCAATTAGATACTCTATTGTGGCCAACTGTAGTCCTGAAGCCCCAAGTTGCCCATTTATATTCTGAACAATCCCCTGTGATTCAGTCCATTTACTACAATTGTGTTCCAAAATTAACTTACAGGGGAATACTATATACAAAAAATATCATATTCTATTACATTTTGGGGGTAAATTAAAACATGAATGATTTTTGTGTGTATGTACTAGAAAAGCTATAAGCCAATGTATTTTAAAAGAAAGAGAATCATTCTGCATTACTATTCAAAATTATTTATATTCATTTTTATTTCTTAAAGGAAAAAAATGTTGCTAGTTCGTCACAGAATGAAATCAGCTCTGATACTACTTCTCAGATAAACTCATACATTGATTGTGAATTATAGTCTTGAAAGATGATTGTGAACTACAGTCTTCAATACAATACAATGAGTACATTCCTATGTATTTCAATATTCTGGAAAGTATGACTTGAGCATTTCAAATTATAGTCACAGTTTCTACAATTTGAGATTATAATCCACAGAGCCACCCTCAACATTTTGATATCGAACTGGCATCCCACTTTTTATTCCTTTTCTAAGAAAAAGTTCAGCTCAAAAATAATAATAGACTATTAATTTCTGTTGAAGACAAAACTGAATAAACTCCATGAATACTTCATATGAATTTTTATAAGATATCCTTGAATATATGTATAGTAAATTATGTCCAAAAATATTCTTGATAAATAAATGCAGTCATTAGTTAAGTGCTAATTAGCGTACATCATAATTAACTGTCACCTAATATATTTACTGAAAGATAGCGCCTTAAAAACTCAATTACTTTAACAGGCCATTCTGTGTTTAATAAACTAATAAGAACGATTCATTTATTTTTCATAACTGTTCCAGTAATAACCTAGCTGCTGTTTTAATCTCTTTTATTAAACATTTGCTATTAATAAGTGTTATTATCCCAGTTGTGTTTTCATTTAGTAGACTACAATCAAAATCACTTTCGATCATATTTCTTCATATAGCTTAGCTACCTTCAATGAAGTGGCATAAATATAACAGAATGAGAGACTTTCAACAGGTATCAAGCTTTTTATAATGCCTAAATCAAGGATACAGAAATAACTGTTAATGCCTTAGAAATGTTTTACATGATTGTCATGTAAATGTAAGTAGTAATGATTCCATAAATAATTAAAATCTGAGAAAACCATTTACTTAAAGCATCAAATAACTACCCTGTTCAATGACCATCCCTACCATAAAAAATCATGCTTCCATGATACCTTCAATTATACTTGATCAAAATACATACAACAAGCAATCTTTACCCTTACTTCTCCTTTCCTCTTTTCTTTTTCTGCATAGCCATGGCACAAAAGTCACTTTAACCATATACTCATAATAGCACAAAGACTCTTTCAAAACTAAAAATGCATAACATAAGAAGAACTTTACTGGATCAGGTCAACAGCCCATCTAATCTAGCATTCTGTATCACATATAACCTATCAAACATGGGCACTCTTTGTTTCTCAGCATCTAGAATTTAAGGTATGCTGCTTGTGAGTTTAGAAGTAGTAAAGAGACGTCAAGACTGGTATCAGTGATAGCCTGATCCTCCATAAATTTATCCAGTTCCTTTTAACAGCTATTGGCAACAAATTCCAGTTAAACTCTGCCATCTATAAAAAAATAATTTTTTGCTGCCTCTGATTCTTTCCATTTTTTATTTTAATGTTCTCTATCTGGCTTTTGCCAACCCTCTCTCTTTCAGGGTATGTCTTTCAGGGTATGTGTTTGCATGTGCTTCCATTACCTTAAAGAGTATATGAAATTTAAGCTAGATCAAGCCTATAGCTTCATCTCCTTTTTGCTTCGTTTGGACAAAATGCAGCATCTAACCCGCCTACCTGCTTTCAGAAGATACAGGTTTAGAGAGTAATCACATTCAATTTCTATGCCAAAATTAGTTTCTTCATGCATCCGCTTGTCAATTCAGCTATAGGGGTGTGTATGTGTATGTGTCCATGAACATTCATGTTCATTTCCATAAAATACTTTTGGAGAAGATCACTTCTGGGAAGAAATGGACTGATGGGCGCAGCAGAACGAAGAGCTAGCAAGTTCTTAGATAATTCCTCTCCAGACAGGGAGAGAACTTCGGATTGCCCAGAACTGGTCTGTACAGTTGCTTCTTGTGAGGACTGCACAATAGTGGTGTCCAGAGGGTTTAGAGCTCTGATCGATGAGGGAATTACCATCTAGCTGAAACTGTAGTTGGCACCTTTGAAAGGACATTAAGTTTGCATACTTCCTTTTCTAATCATTTTCAGAAATGTCTTGTTATCTGTTTTTCAGCTATTAGAAACCTTTGGATTGACAGGTTTTACAGCAACGGGTGAGTTTCCTTCAATCCTTTCTATTTTTTTCATTTCTTTTTTTCTTTTAGTTTTTAGTTTGCATTAGTTTTCATATTTTTAATTGTAACTTTTAATAAAATTACTATAAAAATAACTTCTTTCTAAATAAACATGTAGCTTTCATTTACAGTGTTTTATAGCTTTGCATCTGTTGTAGCTGATATAGTTTGATCAAATAATTATCCTGTTACAAGTGTAGATTTAAAAAAAGAAATGAATATATGACTTTAAAGAGTAGCTTGCATTTACCTCCCGAGAGGTATATTTAGTGAAGCTTAACATAGCTCGAATATGGGAAAGATAAATCCTTGAAGAGTTACACTGTATAATGAAGGGCAAACTTCACCCTCAGCAGTCTAACGAAATTCCTGGAGACAGTGCATTGATTTAATTATTCTTTCTGCTTCCTTAACCACCTTAGCATTATTGATGAAGATAATGCTTAGATTGCTTAGTAGATAGAAGACCTTCAGATTTATAATTTACTTTATTTGTGAGTAACAATGAGAACATTCCATATGTTTATCTCATTGTAATCAGAAAGCCTATTTTACTGCCTGAATTCCACTGCCATTCTTATGTCAGCCTGGGTTAGTTCTTTGAAATAAATGATGACCACCTATCATTATAAGTAATGATCTTCACATGGAAAAAGGCATTATCCAAAATCAGTTTTAACTGGCATCTTAACTATAACTTATAATGAATACAATGCAGTCTTCTCAATGCAGACTGAGAAGTAGATATTGTGAAGCACTAATAGGATGCCTGTCTTATATTCAGGATTAACTCCAGGCTGCCCTGATCCACTTAGCTTCTTACTGTTTGTAATGCTATTGAGAAATCACTTTTTCTGTGGAGTCCTTGGTGCTCTCTGAGCTTGGTTGCTTGCTTGCAGGTATTTCATTATCCAACTAGATTTGTTTCCTGTTTATATACAGTAGCTTGCCCTGCCAGTTTTGGTGGGGTTGTGGTTTTCTCTTGGGTAGTTTCTTGATTAGGGTATTGCTTTCTGCTTGTTTGCCTGGTGTTAATCCCTCTTATCTGGGTGTTGGCTGCTGGAGAGGATGTGTTCTAGTCTTTTTGTTTTGTTTCTTCCTTTGCTTTTTGTCTCTCTTGAATGGTAAATGTGGTTTATCTCTACATGTTTATTGATGGCTGATTTGACTGAATGCCAGGTTTACAGGAATTCCCTAGCATTTTTGGATTTAGCTTGGTCTAGGATGCTCACAGTTTCCCAGTTGAAACTATGGTTGAGTCTGTCCATGTGTTGTGAGATTAAGGAGTTTTCATCATGTCTTCTAACTGCTAGTTGTTGTTCATGGATGCGCTCTGCTAGTCTTCTGCCTGTCTGTCCTACTGTATGTCATATAGATGACTCCTGTTTTTTCATCTTGGGCTACTGTGTCTTTTGGCTTACTTAAGATGCTTTGGAGGGCTTTAGTTGGTTTGTATGCTATGTTGATGCTGTGTGGGAACTCTAACCCTAATCCTAACCCTCCAGTAATTTAATCTCAGAACACATGTATAGTCATTATCAGTAGTCTGATTAGTACTTGGAAGTCCTGGAGCTATAGGCTAGACTAGGAAGTCAAACAAACAGACAAACAAGGAACCACAGACTGAAGCAGAAGTGGCAAACTATTTCCACATTGTTACCAAGAAAATAGCAGGAACACATTCACAAAATCAGCAGGACTCAAATACAGTTTGAAGAAGATTTTATTTAGAGAGCTAATTAAAAAAAACCTCTAAAATATGTATTTTTATTTATACCCTTAAAAATAGTGTGTGGTTCATCTAGTCTCTGTGTCTCTGTAGTCCACTATTCAAGCTTCCTGATAATTTCAGTTTATGAATTGAGTTACATGTAAAGCAGTCCCTCTTCCAGACATCTGCATGTCCAGGAACGAATTCAGGAGGAAGAGTCCTTCACATGTCCACCTGTACCCATGGAACCTTGAGCTGTTAAATTCCAAATTGCATTATGGTCCTCATGAAACCCTACAAGAAGGGGTTTTATCAGAAGTATGATGTTTGGTGCAGGAATTTGTTTTCATACCAGCTTGTTTTGAAGCCATTTAACTGAATGCAAAAGGTTCTTCCCAAGAGAGGTTTGAACTGTCACTTGCAATATCTGAGAAAGGATATCAAATGTAGAAATGCATGAAACATGTGTTAGGATATATGTTTCTTCTAATCTCTGCACAGGATTGCTGAGGAATGCAGAAATAAGTAGAGATTGCTGAGAAGAAATACTGATCTGAATTTTTGTGAGACCAGCAGAGTAATTCAAAGAAAAATGGTTCTGTGAGATGTCCTCCAGATGTGGTGTTTTGCTTTGCTTTGCTTTTTTGCAGCAAACATATTGGTGAATAAATTCTATCTAAACCAGTTCTGATTGTACCATAAATCTCTGATTCTTTTCCCCAAATTTTCAAAGCATGTGATACTTTTAAAATCATGTATAATTTTTTTTATTTTGTTTTACTATATTAAATTTACTATACTATATTTAATTTGTTTATTTATTCCATTTGTAGGCTGCCCATATCAAACACATGACTCTGGGCAGCTAACAATGATTAAAAACAAAACATTATGGCAAATCAATAAATAACATGTTTATTATGACTGCCCACTTCAGTAGACTCTGGTTAACTTACAAAGTCCAAATACATAGTTAAAAGATATATCAGTTATGTCCAATACAACATAAATATAAAAACATATATTTTCAAAAACAAAGGTTTGATATTAATAGTTAAACAGGATCACCATATCTTGTATGAAGAATCAAAATAACCAGTAGTTAAAGAGTTTTCATTTCCTCTTTGCTACTATCAGGTGATATCCTGGATTTTTATAGCACACATGGTATATGGTAGCCCTAAGTTAGAGCATGATCGTGTTTAATGATAAGATAAATAGTCATTAGGGCTTGAAGGGATGTCTGAAAAGATAAGGGCCTAGTTTCACCCATTTCTGGAATTTTAAAGAACCTCTTAAATCCTGTCTAATGCCCTCAAAATGACCAAAAAATGAACAAACAAAAAGTTCACCTGGAAATGTCCCTCTTTCACTTACTCTTTGGTAGTTGTGGCAGTTGTAATAATTATTACAGAAAAACAAGGTTTACTTATAAATGTAGCAACATCATATAACAGAAAAGTAGCTGAAAAAGATTAGAAAAGATTGTAAAATGTTGGGACTTAACAATTGAATACTGTGGTTATGCAATACAGTGGCAAACATTTTCCCATAATTATTGGAGCATTGCACACAATATTATTGCTAAAAAGAGGTGGAAAAGCCCACAGGCATGGTCAGGAGCTGACTGTGGAACAGATCATGAACTGCTCATGTGTAAATTCCAAATTAAGCTAAAGAAAAAGAAGAAAGCCAGTCGGTTTCCATGATATGAACTTGAACATATACCGACCATTTTTCAAGGAGAACATCAGGAATCACTTTGCAGTCCTGAATCTCATTGATAAAGTACCAGAGGAATTATGGAATGAATTTAAAGAAGTCATTAAGGATGAATGTGAAAAGAGACTGACAAAAATAAAGAAACAGAAGAAAGCAAACTGGATGTACAACAATCATGGAAAGTGCCAAGAACAGAAGAGATGCAAAAGCCAAGAAAGACAAAAATCTCAGAAAGGAACTTAACAAAGATTTTCAGACAGCTATTAGAAGTGACAAGATGCAATATTACAACAATATCTATAAAGACAGTGAAGCTGAAACAGACATGGAAAAACGAGGAAAGTATTTCAAAAGATCTCTGAACTCAGAAGGAAGCTCCAACTCAGTTGTATGCTGAAGGATGCCAATGAATGGACAGTAACTGATTCAAAGGAGATCAAAGAAAGACAGAAGGAGTATACTGAAACACTATACAGTAGAGATGTCAACATCCAAGATACCTTAGAAGATATTCCTTACTTACAAGAATCTCTAGTATTAGGAGATGAAGTTAGATCAGCACTCTAGTCATTACCAAGTAAGAAGGCAACAGGAACTGAAGTATGGCAAGCAACAGAAGAAGAATCAGTAAAGGTTCTAACCAGGCTATACCAGGAATCTGGATTATGACACCATTGCCAACAGATTGGAAGTGGTCAACATTCAAAGACCAAAAAAAAAAAAAAGGAGATTTAACAGAGTAAACTATCATACAATATCCTTAATTTCACAGCTAGCAGAATAATGCTTAGGATCATCCAATGCAGGTTAGGGCATGGAAAAAGAGATGCCAGATGTTCAAGTTATCTTTAGAAAAGGCCAAGACACATCATTATTGCTGATGCATGCTGGATAATTGGGAAAGCCAAAGAATACCAAAAAGAAGACAGTATATGTTTCATTAATTATAGAAAGCTGTGGAATATGCTTAGAAAAATGGGAATCCCAGAACATCTCATTTTCCTCATAAGAAACTTCTATACAGGTCAGGAAGCCACTGTACAGCAGAATATGGTGAAACAGACTGGCTCCAGATTGGCAAAGGAGTATGACAAGGCTGTATACTCTCCTCTTATTTGTTCAGCCTGTATGCTGAATATATATTAAGAGAAGCTTGGTTAGAAGGAGATGCGCATGGTTTTAAAACTGGAGAAAGAAACATCAATAATCTGCACTCTGCTGATGATGCTACCCTGATAGACAAAAGGATCTTCAAGATCCAGTAATAAAAGTTAAGGATCAAAGTGAAAAAAATGGGACTAAGATATTCAAAGGCCATAATGTTCAAAGATCAGAAATGTGCAAGTCATAGTATTCCCTGTGATTCTCCAGGGAAATGAAAGTTGGACTTTGAAGAAGCAGGAAAATAAGAATATTGACACTTTTGAACTTTAGTGTTGGAGAAGACTCCTGTAATGGTCTGTGAGAACGTCCTTGAGAAACAGGAGGAGGAGAAGGAGGAGCATCAGCAGACTAGGCAATGGTCAGATAAGAGACAACTTAATTCATAGAAGCAATTGGGGATGGCAAATGTCTCAGAAGACACTTTCCCTAGTTTCTTGGAATGTAAATGAAAGGGGAGAGAGATGTATTTTCAAACTTGCAAGATTCTGTAACTGTAACTTTACAATGTAGGTCATATTAGTATCTGCGGTTGATGCTTCTTGTCTGGACTACCTCTAAGGGCTGACATCAGTCTTGTAAGTCTGAAACTACATCTCTCCCCACTTGCCTTTACAGTCTACCAGATCTGAGCTGCAAAAATCTGGACAATCACCTGATGACAGCCAGGTGTTATATTTTTCTGTATTTTTTTTTTTTTTTTTGCAAACATCAAATGGACATATGGATGGTTGCAGTCCTGATATAACAGCTTGGCATGTTTTGCTCATATTATAAAATAGTGCTGTTTTGTTCCCAATACAGATTCAACTAGTGCTCTGTGGACAGCAAGGTACTGTATATTTTAGAACTTGTCTTGGGTTAAGTAGTTAATGTTAAGAATTAATATTTTTGTTATTTTGTTCATTGCTGGTAAACACTGTATGGCTTATGTCTGGATAATTGTCATTTATTATGTTTTACTTTTATCATTTTTTTCACACCAAGAAACAGCATTACTTCTAGTGGGAGAAATAGAAAACCATGGAAATTCTAGCAATTCCTGCACAGTGCTTCAGGTTATTTTTTTCTCTTTAGAAATATAACTTCTAAGGACAATAATAAAGAAGGTGACTTGACAGTAATGGACGATACCAACAAAGGTAATTCACTTTTCAAAGTAATCCTTGAAAAGGTAGCTGGGTATCTAATTTTTTGCTTGCAGAGGACTGGAAATGCACTAGTGGTTTCAATCATAAAAGAACAGAAAGAACAAAATTTCTTTCTATCTTTGAGGAAAAAAAGCCTAGTCAACTTCATTCTTTAAAAAAAGATTCCCTTGGGTTTATTGCTTCCTCCTTTCTGAGTAGTTGTTCAGCTATCCTTGTGTATAATATTGATTTCTCTTGAAGAAATTAGTTATTTATACAACAATGGTTTAGGATACCTTGCATGCAGGTTATCTTTATATTCACATCTGTTTTGTCTCACTCGTACTCCCAATGGAATGTTGCCCATACATGCACAGGGAGACATTCTGGGGAACTTTTATAAGGGCTGCACCAAGCCATCCAGAAAACGTGGCTGCCTTAAAGCTTTGAGGGGATGCACTTGGCTCTAATCAACATGCTTCATGAAATGGTTTTCAAATAGTTTGAAGCACTCTAACAACACGTTCCAAAGTGACCAACAATGAGAACATCTGTGATCACTGGTTTTCCTGGGCAGACTGTCAGTGTGACAAGGCTAACTGGGAAGAAGAGGATGATAGACTGAAAATTACCTGGTGAAATGTCCTAGCCAGGATTATATATTTTTGTCCTTGACTGAAATATTGCCAAATGATCAGTCACCAACCTAAGCACTAACAACATGTTCCTCCCAAAGCATTCTAATAGTCAGGATTTATGGGGATAATGATCTCATTGCCTGGCTACTCATATTATACCAGACAGCCCTTCACCCCACCATTGTCCGTATATGAAAGGCAGTGTTTCAGACTCTCAAAAAAGCCAAAAGCAGCAACAGAAACAAAACTCTATATGAACTTGCCAATGGGATTTGAAATCAATGTTTCAAATTGATTCAGTCATTTGATTTAAAGATCTCATACAGAGTGGTGATTTGAACATTGACAGAAAGTCTGCATAATTTTAGAAAAGAAGCTCCTATTTTATGTCTTTTGTTTTACGAGAGTTACTGCTGCAAAATTGCCATTTTGCAGCCAGATTTTAGTATTGCAATCCTGCAAAACTCAAGCGGGATTGAGTTTGAGCTTAGTGGAAATTGTCACGTGCTAAGACTTTCTTGGTACGGACATCCTCACTGGATAGCTGATTGCCTTTATAAATCAAGTAACATCAAACAAAATGTAAAGGGTGGAGCTTATGTTTGCATGGTGAATTTTAACACTTTTTCCTGATGCTGAAACAGGCTGGTGAGTATCCCTTGTTCCCACCAGAATGGACTGAATTATAGAAATCCAGTTAAAGTGAGAAAATATCTCCTTCAGACATTTCTGCAATACTGAAATGATTTGATATTTTAAGTTGATATTATCAAGTTCCAAGTGAGCAGAAATCATGGCAGCTTCTACAGAAACATACAGTATTAGGAACATTTTAGTTTATTATTATATAATTGTTAATGCTGTTAGTATGTTTTTCATATTTATTATACTTATTTACAGCAGGGATGGTGCAATGCAGTCAATATTTTGGAATGGAGCAAGAAGGTTTTCATACAAAGTGGGTGAGGATGGGTCACACACATATGCATGATCAAGTTTTCTGTCTGTTCCCCTCCCCAAAAAAGATGGGGTTTTCATTACACTTTTATTGTCTTTCTAATTTTTGATATAGTTGGAAAATGTGTTGCATGCAGGCCCAGAGTCTGCTTTTGCTCATCCCTGATTTATAGTCTGCCACTGAACTGAATCATTTTGAACATGAAAACTTGAAAGCTTTGAAAACCTACGATGTAGAGTGACTATTCCTAGTCACTTTCTATTACCTTGCAGCTAGTTTACCATTCCTTTTACAGTGTGTTTATAAAAAGCAGATTTTATATTTCATCATTGTTACTTGTTTTTACTTGGGATGTACCAATTAAAATTGATAAATTGGGGGAGGGGGGAAGCTAGGAATAATTTTATTTGTGCCTACCTACACATCCTGTTTCCCTGCTTAATTATAATAATATTTTTATATGGTCCTTTTTTCCCTACCTTTTGTAAAATGAAAAATGTGGATTAAAAAAGAAATAGGGCAGCCAATGCTGTTCTCAAAATGGGAAACAATAATAAGAGTTAAAGTGAAGAAATTCTTTGCTATGGGGTAATTGTACTCCAAATAGAAGAAAACCAAAACAATTCCTCTTTCCCACATCTTATACCAAAGAAACCAAGTTGGGAAAATTTAAAGGTTCTTCCTTATCCCTTTTTCTCTTTCATGGCTAAGTTGATATTTATGTAACCACCTTGGAGTATGGAGTATGGAGATTCCTTTATCTCCATACTTCTAACATTATCTCCATACTTCTCTAAAGCTACTAAGAGAAACTTGAAATCTCAGGATAGTTTTCCTAGACAAATCAATATTTAGACTGGTGGCTCTAATTAAATTTCTGAAAATTGATAATCTTTCATTGAGTCAGAGATAATTATAATCCAGTTAGTAGTATCCAGTCTTTCCATGTCATTTGGAAGGAAAGGTAAATTCTGAATGGTGGACTTCAAAGTATGAAGAAAAAAACCATTGTTTCATATTATCTGAGGGGAAAATTCTTATTCCTTATATTTTGATCCATTTCCCAGCTTACTATATTCAATTATCCTGATCAAATTTGTGCTACCAATTAGTGTTGGATAAGTTTGGCTACCTGACTTTGTATTTTCATTCTATTTAAAAATTATCTAAACAAAGAAAAAAAAAATCCGAGAATTTTTGATTCTGTCCCAAAGATATAGCCTTTTCAATTCATTGTGCAGGATTTCCTTGAAAACATTTTTCTGGCAATCAGATTGAACATAAGGTATCTTCACATCAGTTGGAACATAATATATGCTATTTATAAATCACCATCCATCACCAAAATGACAGTGTCTCATGCCATTGGAACATAAAGTAAGATGCTTCCTTTCATACAATTACTATTGCAATCAGTAATTTAGCCTTAATTTGTAAAATTGTTAAGAAAATGAGTTTTGACCAAGTGAATCATACAAAACTGAGAGAATGGAATCATTTCATACATTCCAATGATGTAACTGGCAAGCTGAATTCTTTCTGTTGCTACAAATTTACAGGCAGACAAACGCACAGCTACCAATTTCATTTCTCAGCTAGTTTTATACTACTGCATTAAAGTTCACATCTAAGAATGTGGCAAATTAAGACAAAGGAAGTACTGAAGAACCTTGGCAGGGTAACCAAGCCAGATCCTGTAATTTAGCAGGTATATGAAAAAGATGGTGTCCAACAGTGGAGCCAGATAGTTTTTTTTCATTCTCACCCAGTGCTGAAACGTTACATGGATTCCCTCAAATGCCAATTTTGGGAGTACTCATATGTTATTTATATGAAATTCAATCACTCTTTATGATATAACAGGGCCAAGTATAAGTTATTTGTATTTCATCTACTGTATAAAACAGCCCAACTCAAAACTGCAAAAGGAATGTGTAGATGGAAAAGTTAAACAAGATAAATGCAACCAAGATAGATATAGTTCTTAGACTGCTTTAGTTACATTTTACTATTAGGAAAATAGTTGATTAGAGGGAAAAAAAAAAAAGAATGAGCAAACTTCCAATTTTATCCAGGTAATTAATTTTCAGGAGTGTCTTTGAAATACAGATGCTCAACAATTAAAGAAAGGAAAATAACAGATCTATCTCTACTTTATTGCAACAATTTTGCCTTAAAGAACAAGTTGATACCATTGCATTTATTGTTAATTGTGAAACAGAAAATTTTCTGCACTAGTTCAGTTGTCAGAGAAAATTAAGGCAACAAACTTTTAGGTGCATTGTAAATGAATTAAATTTATGCTATTATGTGTATTTTGTTTGAAATAATATTATGGCAAAGAATAAATTATTTAATTTAGGTGAATAACTCTCTAGAACTCAGACTAGGTACAATATCTTTGTACATAATGCTCAGCCCAAGCATGTTTTTGAGGCTGTAAGTCCTGCTAATCAAGAATTACTTCATAAGAAGTCAGCTTTTAGGATAATAGCACAGCTCCCCAACTATGCAACTCTCCATAATTTACAAAAAGCAAGAAATGACTGTTTTCACCCAGTTTTCATATTTACAAGTGAAATATAGATCTAAAGCTCTACAGACCTAACTGGATTATCAGCTCTCTACACATTTTGTAATTTTCACTTATGATCTGGATTGTATAAAAAGGCAGTGCCTCTTTGAGTCATTTAGATTTTTGCTGACTTCATGAAAACATTTATGTAGTTTTCTTAGCATAACATGAATTATATAAGGATATCAGAAAATGCTGTAATCCCTGGCCATGTTATGAGCCAAGCCATCTTTAAAGTTTAGACCTACATTATATAGTACTTTCAATAAAACTGCTTTTATTGGCACTCTGTTTTTCAGGTGGATTTGCCATTTTGATGTGGTGGATGAATGGGAGGGAGGGAGGTTATCTAGAACATGCAATTCTGCCTCTGGATTTCAGCTAGGAATATGTGGTTTAATGTTTACTTTGGAATTCATTATCCCATGCCATTTTTTTAAGGAAGCTTTTTAAAAAAATCACGAAATAATTCAGAACTTTTCTTTGTAATTCTTGCTAATATAAGGTGTTTCTATGTACAACAGAATTGCTTTTTAAATGTAAGTTTTCTTGATGCATTTTTTACAACATAGTTTCATAGCTTTCTCAGTATAAGTTCTTGGAGGAAAAAAATAACTATCCCAATGTGTGTGTGTGTGTGTGTGTGTGTGTGTGTGTGTGTGTGTTATAATTGCAAACAGCCTCAATGCAAAAAAGCCTTTTGAACATTGACTTAAAAAAAAAAAAAACCTTCTGTTTGAAGACATCTTCCACACAGAAATGTATGTGCATCCATGCATACTTTTAGCTGGAGAAGGGTTGATGTAACAGACTGTAGCTGAATGCTGTCAACTATATAGGAATCTGCTTTGATCTATTATTACCAATATGGTCCACATATGTAGTGATGTCTTTTGCCTTCCAGCATCATGCAATTCCACACATTAAAAACAAAAAGTTACTACTTTCAGTAGTGTTTTAATCAAATATTAAAAGATGCGTACTGGTGAAAAAAACATTCCTTGCAATTATTTTATTCTGTTCTTAAAACAGCCTACCAGTGGTAATCCTAAACTAAATTATAGTGTATATATTGTGGCAAAATATACTGAAATCTATTAAGAGTAATCTGCATGAATTTTCTTGATACTGGAAATACCATTTGTCTTTTGAAAATAGAACTAGTTTGTTGAAATAGAAAAGTAATTAGACATAAAATGATATATTAAATACTTGCATCTGGAACTCTAATTATAATATACATTTTGATCTGGCTATTGTTTAATATCAGAACTCAAGAATTAGAATCCCCATATATTGCCAATGTTTAATTGTACAGTTTGGTGAGATAATGTGAGGGGGCAAAAAAGGAGTAGAAAAAAGAGAACACCTAATGAAAACATAAAAATAATGATAGAACAGAAACCCATTCTTCCTGTTAGTTAACGCTAACTTCTAATTAATGATATCACAATCCTGCTAAAATTCTGAATATTTCATAGTCAGTTCAGTTTTTACTCAGTCCTATACAACTAGGTATAATTCAAAATCATGAATGCAAATTGCTAATGTAGCAAGATGACAGTGATAAAGTCGCTGAGGAAATTTTACATTATTTCAGTTGCCACAAATGAGAAATATCTATCATCTGTCTGTCTGTCTGTCTGTCTGTCTGTCTGTCTGTCTGTCTCTATCTATCTATCTGTCTGTCTGTCTGTCTGTCTGTCTGTCTGTCTGTCTGTCTGTCTGTCTATCTATCTATCTATCTATCTATCTATCTATCTATCTATCTATCTATCTAGGCCTGAAGGAAGAACTAGAGAGGATGTGGAAAGTAAAGACTTAAATGGTCCCAGTGGTGTTAGGAGCACATGGGGCTGTGACTCCTAAGCTGGGAAAGCAGATCACAGATCCCAGGAACAACATCCGAGCTCTCTGTCCAGAAGAGTGCAGTGCTAGGAACAGCTAAAATACTGCACAGAACCCTCAAACTCCCAGGGCTTTGGTAGAGGACCCGGGATTGAGGAAGACACATACCATCCATAGGGGTGAGAGGGGATTTTTTTTTTTTATCATGTTAATTGTAGGGTCTCACAGTACAGAAGAAAAACCATTAAAGCAAAAGGCTAAATAGAGTATGTATGACTTCCCTACTTTTCCATATTTCTTTTTTTTTCTTTTTTCTTTCTGATTTATTTCTGGATAAGAAGTCTGTTCACTGGTTCACAGGAATAATAAAGCTGCCTTGAGATTACAAGCAAACAAACATTTCTCAAGCCCAGAAGATGACACGTTAGCTACTAGATTGTCTGATTATCAGGACACTGACCCAGCAGTTGAGTAGTTCCACGAATAGCTACGTTGTTGCTCACCAAGTGAAAAATTGTCTTCCTCAGTCCCCCTTTCTGATCCTAACCATTTGCATCCATGTGATGGAATGGACTTATGAAGGCCAGGCTCAGGGAGATAAGCGTGTTCTTAGCCCCCAACAGGAGCGTGAGAAGTTCAAGAAGATGAGGCTGGCACCTCCCTAAGGAATTCATGGTGTTGCGGCTGGCTGGCTTGGGAACTAGAGTTCAGTCTGGTGAGATTTCTGTCTTGAGGTTGGAGCTAATAAACGTAACAGAACTGTATTTGCATTGTCTCTTGGAGCTCTTTGGCTGAACCTGACACATAGATGTTCTGAAAGGTCTAGAAGGGAATGTGAATAAATGGGTAGGGAGACCTTTGCCATATTGCTATAGTGGACTAGTGATCTCCGATGATAATATCAGAAACAAAATAAGATTAAATTTATCTGAAGTATTTTAGAAATATGCTTATTGAAGTCATTCAAAGTACAGGCCTAATGTGAAAAAATGTAGACATGGCCTTGGGAATGGAAAAGGAATTAAAAACTGGTGTGTGTGTGTGTGGAGGGGAGGTTTCAGAAGAGATTATTCAGTCCTGAGGAAGAGGAAATGGTAAGAAATTCATTTAAAATAGCCCTGGTTTAATTCGCTTGGTACAAAATGGAGTGGAGAGAAACTTCAAATTTCAAGATTTTGTTATTCCATCTTGCAACAATAAACAACATTTCTGGGATCTCTGCCATGTCTACTTCTTGATTTTGCCTGTCTCAAAGGGCTGACAGCTAGTTAGGGATCTGCCTATATGTGCCCTAGCAACCAGGTGTCACCAAGAAATTTTGCTAAATGTTTTTGTGTGCATTTTGTGTTACATTCAGCATGTGTATGTATTTACTTATTATGTAGCTGAATTTTTCTATTGTTTTGGTTCTCTTGACCTGTTTTACTGAATTAGCATTCTACAAACAGGTACCAAATTGTTATATGTCACTACTATATCCTTGCCATGAATATGTAAAATACAGTATATACATTGGTTCTTCAGATCATTGGTTCTTCAGGGTTATGGTGGAAGGAAATTTTTAAAAAGCAGTTCTCACATAATCCTAGTAGTAAATATAAATTGGGTCTCAAAGGTGTTTACATATGTGTATACTTGTTGGCAGAAGGACCTGATCACAAATTTTAATACCTGGTTAAAACAAATTATTTCAAATATAATTTATGAAAATTAGAGTTGTCTAGTCTCTACTTTCATGCTTTGACGTTGAATGTGCCTGTAAGTGTACATATGGCAAAGATACAGGTGTAACCTTTAGTGAATGTGTTGCCAACCAAGATTATGCTCATTTTTTAGTTTATTCAAGTATTTTTGCAAGTAATATATCCATTCCCCTTTTTATTTACATTCATGGCAACTCCAGATTGATATAATTTCACTTCTTTCACTAGGTAGGTGATTTTTTCATAGCTTCTTTCACTAGGTAGGTGATCTTTTCAATATTTTTGTAGAAATGATGCAGAAATTATTGTTGTTCCAGTCTTGGTGATACATTGGTTCTTGAAGTAAGGCAAATATTTATGAACAGAATTCATGTTGAAATTCCACAGTATATTTATTTATAACCCATTCTATTATTTAGCCACTTTATGACTTATTTGGGAAACTTTGTTCATTAAATTTCTTCACCCTTGCTAAAAATTCAAGCTGTCTTGGTTACTGATTTCCCTAGCCCTTATATTATTATTTTCTCTCTGCCCATTCTATACATAGATTAGACTTAGTTTTTTAAAAAATGAATTTACTGTACTAGAATAAAAATAGTGTCCTATCCTCCACCAAACTCCTTTTATAAATATAAGCAGAGGTTAGATATGATAGGCTAGAGGCTTTGAATTTTGTTTGTTATGTTGTAGCATAATAATCTGGAAGGATATCACAGCATGAAAGTATGCTCTAAATACAACATTTGTGTTGATTAAAAAGAATGCATGGGGGTGTCTGCAGTTCTGGGGTGGTAAATAATCAAGACCTCTTGAAAATAGAAAGGGCATCTCCTTAGCAACCATATGAAACAAGGAAATATGTAAATGAGATCAATATACTTAACTGAGCTAAAATATATTCAATTAATATGTTTTGAAAGGGAAATAGGACAAATAATTGCACATTTATGTAATCATTCAGGAGTGTGAAAAGTGTGTAGCTGAAGTTTTGTTGTTGTTTTTTATGGGGAATTAGGTATGTAAAAATTCCTGCTGGCTCATTTGGAATTTGTCAATGATTGTGGGTGTAGTGTTCTACACAAAGAGAAAAAGAAAGTGACAATAGGTTTATCTGGGTAGAAGTAAAGTCAAGTACATCTTCTTGAGTTTGCATTATCATTAAATTTGTGTTTTATACAATGCATCACACAGAAATATGATCTCAATGTTTAACAAAGTCTGCTAACAAAACCACATAATATATCTTGGGACTCAGAGGTCGTCTATGACTATATGGTACGTTCTATGAGTTACTTGTGACTCATCTTTCTCCTTTATAGATTTTGTATTGTGTATTGTGAAGTCCCATTTAGATTTTCTTTATCCGTAGTATTCCATACATGAATTTGATTCACCACACTGCAAAATGCTGATAATCTCTGGGGTTTCATGTAGAAAATAAGCAGTATGGAAGACAAGACAGAACTTTAAAGTTAATCTCAAGATATAATGTGCCTGAAGAATATTTCTAATATGATAGAAGAATAAAACACATACTGTAATTATCTTCTTTAAAATTTCTCTACGACAAAGACATAAGAAGTTTTAGACATCTAACTACAACTTTCACTTCAGATCTGATTTGAGATTTCAGTTCATTTGTCTGAAATTAACTATTGTACAACATGGTAAAACATTTCCAGAGCCTATTTGTTTGTTTCACTGTACATTCTTACCCACCTGTTACATTCTTACTATAACAGTCAAGCAGAAGAATGCCTTCTCTAGTCAGTAAGTGCAAATTTACTATTTCAGTCCCAATGACAGATTTTATAAAATTCCCATCCCAAACTATATTTTGTTTTGTTTTAATATATTTCCTCCCCAGACACTATTAGAAAAAGATTAGTCTCTCACATAGACCTAAATTATGAGCATTCTTAGATGCTACTATCCTAACCCTATCCAAGATCAAGCCATGTTGATTTTATCTCAAGTGGGTTTATATCAACCACTTTGGGTGCACCATCTAAATTGGTAGAATTTTTGGAATTTTTTAAGGCTCAAGATGGTGGACATGTTTCTGACCTTGGTATATTCATCTTTTTGCATAATGGTTAGTCTCTTTTCATGCCAAACATGATAGGAGTTAATTTTCAACTACATGACAGGGTATGAAATGCTTTTACGCTCAAGGTGTAATTTTTTTTTCCTCTAAAAAGGATAGATGTAGCTTATATTTTCCATATATAAACTTTCTTCCCTTTTATCTCCTCAGAAGCAGTAAGGCATCCATAATAATAATAAAGCAAATGAAGCAGGCTCCACTGAGGGAATCACAAATATCAGCTATTGATAAGTTTTCTCTTCTCTCTGTGCTTTTGTAAACGATTATACACACACACACACAGGCACATTCTTATAAAATGAAACTAAATTTCATCTTCTGAGATAATTTTGTGTAGACAGAACTAGATCTATCTAGTTACTATTTGTTGTTTATTCTGGCAAAGTGTGGCCTTCATGCATTTCAATAAATGTGGCTAAACAAAAATAATGGGGAAAAAAAATCAATGGGCCATGGACTAATAAGACCCACCAGTTCCCTCCTTTAAACCAATAAGCTTTTTTTCAAGATCCCCTCCATTTCTCAGCACTGGAGAAGGAAAAGAACTTAACAGTATTTCTCAACTACTTTACAGAACCTTCCCTAGCATTTAGAGAACCTTCCTATTTTAGTTTTGAAAATGAAAAAGAACTCATATTTTTCTATTGTCAGTTTAGAGATAAGCTCCTTTGCCTGCCCTGGGCATATATGCCTTAATTGAAACTCCTTACTAACCCATGTTTATCCAGTGTAAGGTAGTGAAATATAGACACTGCCACCGAAACTCACTGTTCTCAGGGGAGAATGTTAGAATTGTCAGAGAAGCAATTACTTTTTTATTTATTTCTTTTTTCTCATAATGCCCCATACATACCTGAAAAATGGTTATTGTCTGGATAGTACTTATACATATTCTACCTGTGCAGCAGAATAATGCTGCAGATATAAAACACACAGGAGAAGGGAAACAAATCTAGTTCATTATTTTTCTTGTGGTGAGAATCTCTGTTAATCAATTACAGAACATTTGTTATATAAACATTGATTTTTTAAAAAAAATCTGCAGTGTGAAATCTATTCTACCAATCTAAGGCTCTACAATGTTATCTCCATCTCAGTCTGTGTTATCTTATTCTGTATTCAGTAAGAATGTGAAAATCATCTGATCTCTGTTTTGAAGGTTTGCAATACAGGTAGTCCTCACTTACCAACCACTTGTTCAGTGACCGTTTGAACTTACAACACTGCTAATGTGTGGTACTTATGACTGGTCCTTGAAGTTCCAGCCATGGCACCACCCCTTCATCATATTTGTGATCTGGCCACTTGGCAACCGGATCGCACTTATGACAGTTGCAGTGTCCCGTGGTCACATGATTGCATTTGCAACCTTCCAGGCCAGCTTCCCACAAGCAAAATCGATGAGGAAGCCAGCAGAGAAGGTCTCAAGTCACTTGGGTAAATCTCCCACACATGGCATCAGCCACCCCAGGCCAAAAACACTCAACAAACCCTCCCCACCCTGCAGCAGCCACTTACCTGCCTGCTAGCCTGCTTGTGAGCCACCTGGGACTTATAACTTCCTCCTGACTTCCCACTGACTTTAGTTGTTGGAGGCTGGCAGGAAGTTGCAAGGAGATCCTTGCTTAATGACCTGCAATTCTCACTTAATGATGGCAATGGGGACTGCCAGGATTGCTGTTGCTAAGCGATGGAGTCACATGACATTGCACTTTACAACCATATTGCTTAGAGATGGAAATTCCAGCCCAATTCCTGTAGTTAAGTGAGGACTACCTATAACATAATTCAGTTCAAATTTCTAATTCAAGATCCAAAGGCCACAAGGTATGTATAATATATGATTGGCCCATAAGCCACAACTGCAGCCTACCACAGTTCAGCTGACCCCCCCCCAACTAAAAAGGATGATCTTGTGCTAGGAGTAAAGAGTATCTCACAGTGTCCAAAAGTCGCCCACTCCTGGCAGGCAGGCAAGCAGGCAGGGTATATATTGTTGCTGAACAAGAGGTTTTTTAAGTCGTCTTATTCAACATCTGCATGAAGCACAATTCTCAGTAGCATTCAGACTTTCCTGTCAGATTCATAAAAAATAATCCACCTAGATGACATGTCCCCAGACAGTAATAGGAACAAATAAACTTACACCATGTTATAGATGGCAGTAGAATAAGAAGTAAGCTTAAGAAGCATTACAATAGTTCAGTCAAGTGAGCAATGCTATAAGCTACTGCACAAAGTAAATAAAACAACCAAGCAGAATAATAAGGCAAACAGACCTGCCATAAAATTCTCTTATGACCCTTTAAGATGATGACCATACTATACCATGAGCACAGGCAGAACATACTTCAGCGCATATCACTCCAATAGTCATGATACTAGATTTCTATAATCTATGAAAACACATGCACACATATTCTCTTATCAGAAGGACTTGGTGTGTGTGGGAATTTTAAACGGAATATAAATTGAAAGTATCAGTTTGCTACAAATCTTTGCTATGCTGTATTATATGAACTATATCAGACACTGGCAGAATTTGTGGTGCTTTTCCTCTCCCTCTCCCCCATCCCAATCTAACAATTGCTCAAGGTCTTTTGATGTCTACAAATAGGTTATTAACAAAGAATATATTACAGTACATGTAAATTGCCTTCCCAAAATGTACATTATATTTGCACCTGGCACCTGGTCCATTTAACAGCTGTCCCTGCAGTATTCTTATATTATAATGGTATTATCCTGGCAACAATGTAAAATCTAAAAAACATCTGTTTCTCATTTAATTTCTATGCTAAACTGACTGATCCGCGTTACATGTTACTTTAGAACTGTTTCATTTATTATTTATTACTCACAGATGTTGAAAGTAAACAGAAGTTTTGCATATGGCACCTATGGTACTGGTGGTATTATCAATTCACAGTGCATAAATAACAGTTATTTTAACATACCACTTCAAGACAACTTCCAGCTCTTACGACACACTGATTAATGGATTAAAGGCTTAAACATCTAAAGTTCTTATTGAAAACCTGCCATTAATTACTCATTTGCATAGTGACAGTTTACAGCACACATTGATTTAGAGAACATTGGTTAGTCCTGAATTCTAAGTATCTTTATAATCAAAATGACTATTCCTAAGTCTGAAGGTGATACTTCCAACAAGCCAAACATTGGAATGACACTATCATTAGTTGTTCGTATATTTTCAAAGAAAGAGAGACAGAGGGAGACAGAGAGGAAAGAGTTCTAGTAAGATGGAGAGTCAAGTAGAATGAATAAAAAATGTCAATTTGCCAGCTTGAGATCCGATAAATCTAAGACAAACTTCAACATCTGGGACTAAAGAAATCTCACATGAAGCAGTTCCACAAGCAAAACTATGAGGTGATGGAATGTGAATGTTGAAGGACCCGCTTGCATTACTTACAAAATATAGGCTGCAGACCCAGAAGAAGCATAACTAAGAGCATTTTTTAAAAGGGAGAATGTAAAGGTGGCATATTGAGTAGTGACAGAATAGAGACGTGAACATTTGTTTCCTGTTAATTTTATTATAATAGCAGCTATATTTAGAACAAAATCTTATGTGTTATAACTTTATATCAATTACAATTAGATTGATTAAACTGATATAATATCAGCATGTGGTAAAATAGGAGTCCCTCCCCAAGAGTTTGATTACCAGAGGGGAAAAATATCCACACGTCAAGAAGTTCCTATGAAAGTCAGCATAGGAACTTCTGAAAGTAGACAGTCTAGTGGGGATATTTTTTTTGGTGGCTATATGGAATGGTAGAAGATAGTGTTGGCTTGTGAGAGTGGCCTGGAGCCTTTTAGGTGAAGGTGTGGGAGGAGAACATGGTAAGAGGAGGATGAAGGGGAAGACTGTGGGAGGAGGCTAGCAAGGATATGTAGCATATTACCATGATGACAAGCAGGGTATATGACAAGAAGCATTGGGCTGACCATTCCGGGCATGGAAGATCAGTAGTTGCTAATCCCTCTTCTAAATCATGTATTGTCCTGGGTCAGTCCCTTCCTCAGGACTCCAGTGAGAAGTCAGCAGATGAGCTGTCCCTGTTGGACTCTCAGGAGGCTGAGGAAGAAGTGGCAACAGAAGCACTTCAGCCTTGCAGCTCATCTCCAGCTCTCAGCCAGCATCCAGCTGAATCTACTCAGCTCTTCAGAATCACCTGTGGGAAGATGCAGGCATTGGCTGAGGGCTGAGTTAAAGGAAAGGCGATGTAGTGCTAGGCTTATGGCACTCAGACATCTGACACAGGACTCTGAGTTTTTCCAGGATGCATCTGACAGTCTGCCAGCTGAGGATAAACACAAGGAAGACAGAGAGCTGGTTGTGGATGCAAACTCGTGCATTTCTGAGTTGAACTGCTGGCACTCTGAATTGGACTCCTTGGCTTAGACTGGATTCCCATTTTCTGACCTCTGCATTCCTGACCCATGGCTTGTATTTGGACTATGCTCTTTGGATGCTGAATCTCAGCAGCTTTTGGCCTTGCAGCTGCTGTAATCTGATCCCTGGCCAAGCCAGCACAGATTGCGTCCACCTTCATACACACAGAGAAAGGCAAAACTCCCTGCTTATCTCTGAAGAATGGCTGACCTTGCTGCTGTGGCTTTAGCAGAATTAACTGCTCAGAACCATGTACTAATAGCACAGGTACAGCAACTATCAACTACTGTTGCTCAATTACAACAACAAGTAGCAGTGGCTCCACCAGCTGTCTCAGTACCTAGCAAGTGCCCTGTTAGTCCTCCAGACAAATATGGGGGCAAGCCAGAAGATTTTCCTGCATTCCTGGGACAATGCACACTGTATATGAAGGTGAGAGAAAGAGACTTTCTGTGCTGGCTTGGCCAGGGATCAGATTACAGCAGCTGCAAGGCCAGGTTTTTAGGTATTTCAATAGCTGCAACTCCACATCAGACACAGGGTGGCAATGATCTTGTGGGATACCTAGTTTTAACTAGATGCCTTGCTCCTCAGAGGGCTGGATGTGAGTGCTTGTATCTGAACTTGGATTCTAGGTTCAATTTGTGAGTGCTAGTAGTTTACAGCACATCCTCCTTCCCATGGGCTTCTACATCTCATTACCAAGCAGTTGTTGGCTTGTTTCTGGCTACTGATATTGGAAGTGGGATCTGAAATTGGTCAAGGATTAAAAGCATCCATGTCCCAACTGATAACTGGCTTTATGCAGGTGGCCACATCTATCTAGTTTTATCCTGGGAACAGTAGTTTCAGGATCTGAAGGATAGGATGTTTTTATCCATAATTTCTTATGGCCAGTGTTAACCTTTATAAAGGTAGGAAATCTAATTAAATGATCTGCTCCTTATAGATCCATATGTTTTCCTGCAAGCACTTGGGAAGTTTCTGAGCAATAAGGCAAGCAGTTCCACCATGACTCTGGAATTCTGGAATTCCTAAAGCAAGAATGGAATTGGATATCATCGTCCCCTGGGCAGCCTTTCCTTATCTGCGAATTCCAGAAAGTGGCTTGGTTTACTGAAAACTCTGGGAGATGAAGTGGCAGAAACAAAGTTTGAAGCAATGTTAGTGGAAGACAATTATGAGTGAATATGGTTTAACACTTATTTGAGGTCAGGTTCAAGCATATAATAAGGTAAGCGATGGATCAGTATCAGTTTGCTATTATATCATTAGCAGACTGCCATCCAGCAGTTAATTTTAAAGGTGTGTTCTCTGTTAGATTATCCACCTGCTACTGTGCTTTATGTACTCTGTTGATAAGATTGCTGATCCTTATTTTGAATTACATGCCATTAGGGCAATTTCCCAGGATGTCACTTGGAGGATCTCTAGTAAAGTTATCTAACTTTGAACTTCTGGAATCTCAGGATATGGGCAGAGTTCTCTTCATTATGAGATCTTCATCCTGTGGGCTGAATCTATGCCCTTTAGACATCTAGGGAAGGTATGTGCTGTATGTGATTGTCTAGATTTGAGATTGCCTATCAATACTTCTTTGAGAGAAGGAATGGTTCCTGAGGTCTTGAAGGATGTTAGGCACCTATTTTCCTGACAAATTCACCTCTCAATCTGGTTGTGTGGGACAACTTCCACCTTGTTTCCAATCTTTCCTTTTATAAAAGATTTTAGAGAATGTTACAGGGCAACTGGTACAAAGAATCTTTGGTGAATCAAATTATCTGAATTCTGGTCAGGTTTCAGGACTAATAACATAATGATAATGACATTGGTTGCTCTTGCATATGACCTTTGTTGGAGGTTGGATGAAGTGGATCCCATATTTTAGACCACTGAGTTGCATATAATATAATCAACCATGGTATTCTTCTGGACCAGCTATGAAGGTTGAGAGTGAATGGCCTTATTTTACAGTAGTTCCAGTTGGTAAGGGATGAGTGTATTTATGGATATATGTATAAGAAATGTGACATTAGATATATTTTGGTTATAAAATGCATGTGCACATATATTTTTATGCTGATAATGCTTTGCTGTTGATTGAAATCTTGAATGATTTTCAGTTAATATTAGATAGATTATATGATATAAAAAGAAACAAGATAGTTTTTGATATTTAAGAATTAAAGTTATACATAAATGACCCCCCTCCTAAAAAAGCACATAGATGAATTTACTAAAGTTAGAGTTTATCCAAACAAGCAAAATGGTTACATATAAGAACATGCTTTGTTATATGGAACTGAGAATTGGGTATATCAAGAGGAAAATAACAAGTTGAATTAAGTGGGAATAGGGTATATAGTAAAATCAGAAGTGATGCAGTCAGGAATGAATTAGTGCTAAACAAATACAGATTGGATATAAAAGTGAGTGATAGTATTCACAAGTATATTGAAGAGTTTTGATCATATATAGAAAATAAATGAAATCTAATTGCAGAACAGGTATATGAAAGAAGAGTGAACGGGGTCAGAGGAAGGATACCAAAAAAGTCATTGTTAGATGGAGTAGAGGAGATCTCCAGAAAGAGATGAGAAGTTTACAGATGAAGGACAATGAAATGATGTATGGATGTAGTGGAAACAAGGATGGTTTTCAATGATAGAAAGGTGAATGGTGTTTGTGTAAACTAATTTTAGCAACAGCTTTGCTTTTTCTTATCTCATGTCTTTAATTTCTTTGACATATTATTGCTTACTCTTTTTCTCTGTTGTGCATAATAATGTTTACCTTAAAGTGAATAACCTGAAGGGTATGTATGTATACACATATTTTCTGAGTTACATCCTAGCTCTGATTTGTCTACCTTATAGACTAATTCTAATGTTACAAAAGAAGCAGGAATTTAGAAAACAAAAGGAATAGGACTTCTGATACCTGCTCATCTAAAATCTATGAATATTTATCTCAGTAGTTATGAATAGATACTACCTAAGCAATTTTTGTTAAATTAGTGCCCTTCAGGTGTGTTGGGCCTCCAACTCCAGAATGATTTGCTTAGCATGTCTTAAAGTAGAAGTGTGTGATCTTAAATATCCTTGTATATGATCCTATTCCTAAACCTGTTTATCATGTAAGTAAAACCCTGTTTAGTATTTGTTTTCATATGAGTTACAATTAAAACTGAAAGGTGACATGAGCACACCCTTCTATATGCAACTTCCTTATGTACCTTCAGCATAGTGCATACAGTTGAACATGTTTACTAAATACATTTGTGCAATATTGTGCTATACTGACAAATTTCTGACATCTAAATGAGTCCTGACTAATGTTATTTTTGGATTAGTTGTACAGGTAATTTTAATTATACAGAAATAATTACTACTTTGATTTTAAACTCAGTTGTTTTTTAAAAGAAAGTATAAAATGAAGGAATTCTGTAAAAAGAACACTTTCAAACAACTGTAGCAAGCAACTGTGTTGTCTTTAAATGAAACAGAGTTGGAAATTTTAATCAGGATTCATTTTCAGTGACAGATTAATAGAAGAGGAAAAAGAGTCACCTACCAAAAGAGATTATATTATTTCTTCAGAAATTATGCATTCACAGACAGAATCTAATTACTAGAGCACTTTAATCTCAAAATAGATACACAAGTGACATTGGTAACTTTTAATTAATAATGAAATAAAAACTTTAACAGCTACTTCAAAATATGAAGAGTCAGCAGTTTTGTGTCTCTTTGTATTTTAAGATCTTAATTTACGCACTGGAGTTGTAAAGGAGCTTCTTATATTTTAACAGGCTGAAATCTTCTCAGTTGGTTACATTACTGTTGTGCAGAGCAGTAATACCAGTAGGCAATATATTGCATATTTGGACTTTTATTGTTTAAAACAATAAATGGTTGTCAGAACAGAAGAATCAAAATTACCTGGATCAGGTAATTTTCGGTAGTTATGTCCCTATTTGTATTTAATTGCCATTATTAACAAGCAATTCATCAAAGGAACATGAAGGTTGTCTGTGTGTGTGTGTGTGTGCGAGCGAGAGAGAGAGAGAGAGAAAGAAATTAAAGATTGTAATAATTAAAATAATTTTCCCCTTCATTTCCCTTCTCTTCCACCTATTTATTATGTTTCAGAAAAAAATGTGATATGTAGGTGCTAAATGTTCAGCAGCTGATGTTTTATTTATATGCCATACACCTTTAAATTATATTGACTTATCTATGGGTAAGCTCTACTGAATTCATTGTGATCTTCTGGAAGGTAGACTTAAAACAATTACATTGTTAATTAAATTATACTCTCTCCTCTATTTCTGTACTAAAGTGCATTCAATATAAGCACAAACCTTTCTGAAATGCATTAAGAAAAAGACTGCTTTTCTGAAGTGGGACTATCAATTCTATTTCTAGACTGGTTATAGACTTGCATATAACACAGTTTTCACTATTCAACTCCCCATTCCCACTCTCCGCCCCACAACCACACTGAAGTCAACATTTTATTATATTTACTTTTCCTGGTTGAAATGCTGAGAATAGGCAGGAAATATTATGAGTTAAATAGTTACCCTTCCATCTGTCCATGGAGAGTGCCATGGTGTAGTGTAGCAAAAAGCTCTTTGACCATAACACTCCATAAAAATTATCTGTAAGTTCTAGTGAGTCTCTCCTTCCTTCTCCTATTTTTGCTGCTTTTCTTGTGGTTTCCATTGTAATATGGCCCCAAAGTGAAAATATGTCAACTGCCAGGGTGAAAGTAAAAGGCATACTTCTCCCCCCCGCCCCATTATTGCTTTCTCTGACTTTAACATTTTAGTCCCAATGAGCTCTCTACAGCTACAGTCACACAGTCTCGCTTATCTTACCTTTATCTTCTTATTTTGTAAAATCCACCAGTTATCTGCTTGCCTTAATAATGAACAATCAATATTCCCATGAAGGTCTGGTCTTATTGTATAATTAATTTTACAATTATACAATAATTTTTAAATATATGCACACACATATACATTCTTTTGTTTAGTATAAAATTACTTTCCCCTTTATCTATTTAAAACTTTCTTAAATCACAATATTGTTAAGCTTTTTGCTTTTAAGTCAAGATCCTTTCAAATAGTATTTTTTTTTTCTTATGTTAATTCCAGAAAGAAGGTAGCTCACCAAGTGCCTTTTTCTTTCCTGCTGGTTAGAAGATGTCTCTTAAATTAGAGAAATTAATTAATTAATTAAATCCAAAAGTATTTAAGAAAGTGAGGCTTTTGCAGGTTAAGTATCCGTAAAGGCTGCACGGTAGTTGTGAGTGTGATGGTAATCCCTTGGCTCCCAAGGCACTCAACCCACAATTGACCACAAGAAACTCAATTCCTATAGTCTCCTCATGAGGAGCAGCTATCCAGAGCATAAGTCAATCTATCCTTCCCCAGAGAGAATTACATCAGCCAAAACTCACTGCCTGGCCACCAATCTTTGCTGCAGTACTGTCCCCACTCGCAAAGATACTTGCGGGGACATCTAACCTGCAATAGGTCTTATGTGGATGCATATTAATTCTTACTGAAGAATGTGTGTGTATAATTTATTGTGACATGATACTTTTCTATGCTTTTTCAGTGTATTTGCTTGTGGTATGTGCAGCTCCTGATCTGCATATATTTTATTTATTGTGCATAAGTGTATTATAAAATACACTAACACATTATTATTTATATAAGTATCCAATCAGTTTATATTGGTGGGATATAATGCAAAGCACCTATTCAGGGAGGCAGTGATAGTAATGTCAGTTTTGTCCATTCCAAGTAATTACATGATATAACCAGGGTTGGCAAACAGATGCAGCACTTTAGAAAAAATCCAGCAGGTTTAATTTACTTTTCTTCCTAGTGAGAGCTTATATATTATAACTATAACAAGTGTTCTTTTTGTACAGAAAGGAGAAAGAACAACCCATAAAAATGGAAGTTACAATGGTAAGCAAGGAAGGAGACGACATGTTGCCAGACTTCGAAATTCTTAAAGCATTCTCAAGGTTATGAGGGGTGTGTTTAAGAGCTTGAATAGCTCTTATAGAAAATACAGGAGTTGAACATTTTCTCATGCCTTCTGTTTGATACTAATGCAAAAGATCAATAGCAAATTATTGGTTCACTTTGAATAAAAGATCTGAGCAAGAGAAATCATCACAGGGCTACTATAACTGCAAATTAAACTGCTTTTGCATTTAATTGACTTGCTTGTGGCAAAAGAGTTAGACAGCTAGTGTAAGATTAAACATCAATGGCAACCTTTTGGTATCATGGGACATATTTTACATGGAGGGGGGTAGAAGTCCCATTGAGTGGGGGATGGTGCAAACTAGACACTCAAATTGGTGGAAAGGAGATCTTTTGTTTTTCCCTGACTGGTGGGGAATCTTTGCTTTTAAGCTTTTAATGCTAAACATACTTGAAAATGTGTCATCTATCTATCTCATTAAAAAGTACAAAACAATGCTGCTAATTTATTCAAAGTCTGATTGGAGGGAATCCTGGTAGTTGTAAGAAAAGAAATTTCAGTACCAGTTACCGGTATACAATATGATGAGTCTCTCACAGCTTTTCTCTTTCAAAAAGAAGAAACTTAAGTAGGGTATTATAGACCGTATGTGTAGAACAAGTATGGGATTTTGGCTGCCAACTACTGAAAGCAAGATTCTTTTCATACCTTTAATAAGATTTATTAAAGTGGAAAGAATTTAGGCTACAGATATTTGAGCAACTGGATTATAGAACCCAATTTATATTTCAGTTTGTTAAAATGGGGACTTCATCTTTCTAAAGTTCCCTCTCTGATGGTTAGTTGTCCATCTCCCAGACAATGGAGGAAGGTGCAGATGTCAGTTTATACTTTATTAACTGCTTCCTGAATCCTTATCAGGCAGTGAACATACCTCTGCAACAAGTATGGGATTGTGGGCTAGCAATTGCTGGTGCCTCCACAGACCACCAATTGCATTAGTTGAATGATGGTGTTGGATAACAGCTTTTTGGCATACAATATTGGACAGTGAATTCTTCAGAAGCATTATGGAAACATAGATACTTCAGGATACCCATGTGCACGATTATGTGTATTTTGCTCCCAAATATGTTACAAGTACCATTTATAACACTCATAATTTCTTTAAGAAACACTTGGTGACAGAATAGCTTCTTAATGCAATAATCATAATAGTGAAGTTATGTAAAATGAATATTATTCAGTGTGTGCTATGCTATTTAATTTATAAATATGCCATGAAAATGGTAATATTACTCTTTATATATTACCATTTGAGCAGTTCTGAGTGATTATTCAGGATAATACAAGTTTTATATAAATTATGAATGCAATAAAAATTAGTATGCATTTCTATTTGATTAGCACATGACAAAAGTTTGTGCAAATATTTCCCATAATTAAATAAATCTTTGCACCTGTCATGAAAAACATGTCTTATAATGTAGTACAAGCTGGTGATATTTGAAAAAAAATTAGTTAAGACTTAATGAGCTTCTTGATATACATATTTTCAGTATATCTGAAAATATACTGAGGAATAGACAGCTTTCCAAGATTTCATGGAATCTCTAACTCCCTAATATCCCTTTAACAGGGATGAAGACTTTGCAAATTGAAGTAGAGACTGATTTTGATGCAATAAACTATATTTTGTAGCTCCAAATAAGTTCGGAACCTTCCAAAGTGCTTCAGAGATTCAGTGAAATCCTATAAAGAGAAAATAATGCTGCAACTTCAATTCCATAGATAGAGAACTAAGATTTTGAGTGGTGTAATATGCTTCCTGATTTTGATGAAAGCAGCTAGCCAATAATATTTATCATATCATTAAAGTCTTTGCTCTTTTGCCCTGACAAAACTAACATTACTGCAGCTTCATTCACTTTCTAAACTCTCAGCTTCTTTAATGTGGCTAGCTATACACTTCAATTTTGCTCTGTCTTATGCTAATGGAATCTTATACTTCCTTGCTGGTCCAGCCAACATAACTGAAAACTCAACTTCATTCATAATATTCTAAATTGGGGCTGAAGACTGACTTTTCTTTTACATTCTGCATGACTGGAATATGTTAATGTTTCATGACAATGGGTCGAGGTTCCATTGAAGGGGTTCCTGCCTAACACTTCAAAATAGTAGTTGAAATGTTTACCACTCTTAAAGTAAGGTGGGATGCCAAGGCTACAGAATGTTCCAGCTGCTTTCTCTTTGGCTTCTCTATCTTCATGGCACTGCATCTCATTGTTGTAATCTGCTTCTGCTATCACTCTTAATTAACTAATGCAGAGTAACACCAGCAAGCTATATCCCTAACACAACCAATTTCTACCAATGATAAGTCAATTTCCAAGAACTAGGCTTATCAATCAGCTATATCAAACTTCCTGGCTGACCAAAATCTCAGTGATCACAGAAAATAACTATATATCACTCCATGATGGCAAGCCATTTTGACACAATTCAAAGTCATGCCAATGTATCTTGTGGGCTTAGCACTCCACTATGGTCATTGATGGATACTGTTTTGGAGTATCCAAGCTTGCCAGCTATGTCAGACTCCTAAAACCCAGGATTAGAGGCAGCAAAGCACAACCTTAAATTTCTCCAGAAAAACAAGTTTAATACAATTTTGAAAGTTTGTATTTTTAAATTGGAGCAGAATGTTTTCTATATTGATTTAGCCAACTTCTCTATGGACTCTTGCTAGACAATTGGGAAGCTACCATATTCCTCATCTCTGCTAAATCTGTCCTAAAAGAGTTACAAGGAAGAAATTTCAAAATTGTATTGTGGTAAAATCTTGAAGGTATCTAGCTGGAACTTAGGTGGTTTAAAGTTCCAACACAGTCTACTATCTTTGTTACTTTCATTCCATCCTGCCAAAAAGTTAAGCAGCTCCAGGCATCTTTAAATTTTCCTCTTTTACCTATGGACATGTATCTTTTCGAACTGAATCTTGAATCTCAAAGTGACTCAGATCAGGTCAGGTTCCTGTTGAGACTCTAGTCTAGACTTCATATCATGTCATTCCCTCTTCAAATTTCAAATCTCCTCTTTGAATCAAATCAGGGCTATTTCACAGCAGCTTGCTAGAAAAACTAACTTTGAAGTTGACTCTGTATATATAATTTATTACAAAACAACAGACTTTTTCTCAGATGAATTTTTGCTCTATTGTAGCATTTAGGCTAATTTTCCAGCACTACAGAGTTCTGGCTAGAATCATTTATCCAGAAGAAGATGAATAATTAAACTCCTACTGCTGTTGCCAAGAAAACTTACTGTAAGGCAAACAAAGAAATCAGTTGTCAAACAGTAAGGGGGAACTTATGGTCGAGCTTCTTTATAGTTCCATAACATTTAGCAATACTGATTGCCTTTCTCTGGCTTTAAATATTTCTTTAGGACTGTATTGGTAATAGTGGAACTAGGTGTCTACAAAATTGCTACTAGAACATAAGCAGGAGAAAATTAAATGATATAACAGTTATAGTCTTACCTTTCATTCATATTGGACACATTGCTTTTACCATAAGAATGGTATCTATCAGAATTAAGTTAATGATTACCACTTCAACACACGCAGAAAATCTCTTTCTCATTAGTAAGGCATATTTTTCAGGTAGCAGGCCTTAAGGCTTTACATCATTTATCCTCTTTGTATAGAATATTTAGCACGATCAGAGAAGATCATGATTGATTTCAAAGATGGTAGAGAAATCCAAAGATGAAGGACATATGAGTAGAACATAAAAACATCCAGCCAAAAACTAGTGCTTCAAATGCATCAAATTCTTGATGATATATTGTTTAGACATCGAAAAAATCTCAAAAACTAATGAATATACTGACCAAGAAAGAAAGAAAAACCTTTGTGAAATTAATCAGATGCTGTATGTCTTCTGTGATAGGTAGGACTTGTGAAGAGGTTTCTCTAAGATTATGGCAAGTCCATCAGATCCTTAGTATATTAACACAATGTAATAAAGAACTATAGGGCTAGATCTGGAAAAAAAATTCTAAAAATTAAATTTTAGAAAAATTCTAAAAAACTGCTAGATCAAGTTTTCAGACCAGAAATAGTTCTTGACCTCCTTTTGATTCACAAGAAAATTAGCTTCATTCCAAAGACTTAATCCCATTTCTTAGGCAGGCTCTAATATTAACATTCTGATTTTAAGATCTGATCTCATACATTAATGTTTCCATGAAAATTCAGATATGAGAAAGATGTACTTATCTTTGTCATAATAAGGAATATTCAAATCTTCTTTACCTGGTAGTGAAGTAAAGTTGGCTTCCCAAACTGCAGCATTAACTTTTGACTATCAGAAATATACAGAGATTAGTAGCACTGGTACATGAAGTTCAGTTTTCTAGTTCATTAGCAGATGTATGATATTGTGGTTGGAACTACATTCATACACTGAATTTCAGACACTGGATGAAAGCAAAACCTCTGATAATGAGCATATGGTGGGCAGCAAGCAGTTATAATAATTTAACAATCAATACTTTGGACTGAGCCTGAAAATAGTTAAGCAGTCATTATACAAAGCCAACATGGAGTAATGTGCTTTGTCTAAACACACTAATGAACCTGAAATTACTTTTCAGACAGTGCCTCATAGATACATACTCTTAAAATTCATGAATCCCTGTTACAAAACTTAGTTTTCCAACAGTTGAGGGAAATGGATTAAACTACTAAAATATCCTTCCCCTGTTTCCGTGAGTTACACAAATGTACCAGTCTGTGAAATTGAGCAGTTTAAGAAATATTCTTAAACTGTGAATTTAAGGATTTGTTTTTATTTGTTTGTTTAGAAGAAATGGTATCTCACCTAAAAATGAATTCTATATTTAATCCTATTGACTTATATAGGTAAACAATACTTCTAGCCCAGGTCAGGTATTCAGATGAATGCATAAAAATCTCCAGCTGGATAAATAATAGGGGACACACACACACACACACACACACACACACATGCATGCAGAGAGAGAGAGAGAGAGAGAGACCCCTTCCTTTCTCTGATTTCCATATATTCACCTGAAAGCCTAAAGAAGAGGTATACTAAGGTTTGGCTGAATGTGATTATTGCTTGCTGTATGATTATGGACCCAGCTACATAAGGATTTTGGCTGCTGTAATGTATTTGTGCTTGAGGAAATGCAAGAAACTCTCCTCTTCAGGAAGATGGGATGTTAGGGACAATGGGGCTTTTGTCTGCCATCCCATTCTTTATCTAATATACAGTTTCAAACATTCATCTGAATCCTGAAAAGGGCAAAATGGTTTCCTGGTTTTCTGGGATTCTAAACATAAAATTCAGATTGTGTGAGAGTCAACACAGATAAGAAAAGTCTTGCTGATGCAAATATAGTCCCTTAACATACTGAAGGACATAGAAACAGTGATGGAGGGGATGGGACAGAGCTGACTAGTTTATATTCATTCTTATATGTGTATTCATTGTATCCATAGCTAGAATGTCAGAAAACAGTAAATAATTCATACTGGTAGTTCATATGTTCCCATGGGAATGATACAAGCTTCCTAAGATTTGATTTTAAATATATTTGAAATGTCTATTTCCCCATTACTTTTTGCATGCTTATTGTGATGTGGAATGATGTATAAATTGAAACTTTCCAAGATTCATAATATTATTATTTGATCAATATCTTGCAAATTAATAGAGAATTCTCAGTTAAAAAAACCTGAATGTACATCTGTTATTTTTTAAATATACTTTGAAAGGAAATATTTTTAAGGTTATGCATTTTGACAGGGAAACAGTCAAATATGTTTCTACAAGAACATAATTTTGAGGATTTTTTAAATTTGAGGATTTTTATCTTTAAAAAGATAATGCAAGAAGGGAACAAAGAGGTTATGGGTACATATATGTGAAAGTAGTTAAAATCAACCATTTCATCTACTTCTACAGTAATAGTGAGCTGTGCGTGTACATGTCGGGGTTTATAAGCATTAAATAAGCTGGTTTAAGATTGCAGCCATGATTATCAACTCTTTATGAGACTTCATTCTATGCTAAATCATGGTAAACATGCTGTGATAAAACTAGTGAATGCTGTTTAAAAGCACTTCAGTTTATATCACTACACTCATAAACTGAAAATGCTTCAGTAATTTGAAATAATAGAACAGAATAGAATAGGATTTATCATTACAATTAGGCTTTTATAGTCTCTTCAATTAAGTCACTACAAATAGAAGACCTGAGCAATTTATGGACTTGGATAATATGAACTCATATTTTAAAATATAGCCTTTTAAAAACAATGCATTGTGTTTAAAGCCTGCAAAATGAAAATAGTAAGAATCCTAATAACAGTAGCTGTTGGAAATGTGATAATTCTTTGAAAATCCTCTGAGCAGGAAACGCCAATTATGAGAGAGTATGAGTGTATGTGGGAATGCAATTCATTCAGACGGCTGACTAATGAAAAAATTCTCTTCAAATATAACCCTAACATTTTATATAGCTTGTTCAAAGCATTATGGACATATATAACATGAAGTATGTTTGTACAGCCCCCCCACTCCCCACACCCACACAAACCCACACAATATATATTACATATAATATGCTTACAAAACTTAATACTGCTAAGAGTTCTTATGCTATTAATGAAGTCTTATGGAAATGAAAAAATATATGACTCTTAATATAGAGGAAAGTAAAATAACGTTTGTGGTTGACAATGAAGACATTTTACTCATAAATATTTCCTTCAAGAAAATACTTTAAAACATTATGTATCTTGAATGCTTTTTACCAAACTCTTTCCCCATGATTCTGATGCTCACATGCCTTTTTCTGAAATGAGAAAATATTTTTGCTCTTTTTTGTAATAATCAAGCAAAACAGGAATGATGAAAGATTTCTGAGAGGGAACTATCATAGCAGAACTTTCTTATTAGCTACTTTAAAAAAAGAAGATTGGCACTGTACTTCTTAAGAAAGTGATAATGTAAAGCATTATCAAACTGCATTATGGATTTAGTGGCATGCCTGAATTACTGCAGTGATTGAGAAAGAAGTTACTTTTGTTTAGGTTTCATTTAGTGCCATCTTTTCCATTTCTTGTCAAGAATAGGAATAAGTTCTTCTTATTCTTGTCCGGGTGCTTGGTTTTTAAAGAACTTACCAAAACTTCACAAATGTCTTCATAAACAAAGCAGCAAAAATTATTTGTTTTCTTTCTTTTAATGAATATGGGAAAAAGCAAAAATTATACATTTATCCATCTACAGAGAAAAATATTACAAGAGACAACTGAATTTCTGGTTCTGTTTGCATGAATGACCCAGACATTCCTTCTCCCAGTCCATCTACCCATCTTTATATGACAGCACATAATCTCATATATCATAAGCAGTCAACTAAATGCTATCTTTTTAGTCCCAAGAATTACAAAGACCACTCACTGCCTCAGGATTAATTGGTTAATATATATCAGTTAATTTTTGAGTTTTCATGACCCTCTTTTCTTCCATGTACAGGTAAAGTGTATCATGCAAATAGAGTCTCTTTGCATTTGTTCAACTGTATCTATGGTGCTGAAGTACACATAACCTATATGTATGTATGCCATAGGCTTCATAAAGCTGGATAGGGGAAAGATACAATATGATGCTCTCCCTGGATACAGCAAATTCACCTATTAAATTTGGCCAGTGCAGGCAGGTAGAAAGAATTTATCCAGATCTGAAAATTTCTTCATAGAAAGAACATGAGATGAAACAAAACGAAACACTTACATGTGGAACTATTTTTATTTATCTGATTGATTCTGTGTCTTTTCTAAGGGACGTCAAGGTGGCATACATCCATTTCTCCATTTTTTACCCACAACAACAACCCTGTGATGTAAATTGATCTGAGACACAGTGGCTAGCCCAAAGTTTCCTCATGAGTTTCCATGGCTAAAGAGTGTCTTGGTCATAACTCTTTGCACCTTGCTGCCTCTCACAAAACTGATTTTGTCCATCCTTAGAAGACACTCTATACACTATCAAAACCTCACCCTTTGGAAGATGATATATTGAAGGCTCTTCAATAAACACAGATGTATATAGTCTAGCATGAAAGTAGGGGCAGGTTGTAATAGAGAATGGATAATTCCCAAGTATTAATCTATAATTAAGAGTTGATTTGTATCCCTATAGAATTAGAACGACTTTATAGAAGCATTGTTTTTATTATGTTTTGGAACTGATTTTATAAACAATGAACAGTTGACTTTAGTAATAACTGATTTTTCAGCAAGGTAATACTCAAAGGAATATATAATCATAATTTTAATTCATATTACTCATTATATTGTAGATACATTGCAGGATTTTAAACATCCTATCTCTCCACTCACAATCACCCAACTCTATTAAGAATGTGAGATTTCAGTAAGCCAATGAAAATAGATATGTGAATCTGAATCACAAACAGACAATCTGAACATCATTTCAGCTTGAATAGCTCTTCAAAGCTGTCTGACATTTCAAAGGTCTCTTGTTAACAAAATAAACTTTGAGTTAACAAATAACCTTTAAACACTATGATGATCTGAACTGCAACCACCCTCAAGATTATCAGATTTTTGTCATGATCCTGGCCCCAGCAATCCTGAGGCTTCTACAAGTGCAGACCCAGAAGCATGAAGTATATTAGGACAAAAAAATCTGGAGCAGGAGGAGGAGGAGACACTAACATGTAGAAGATGACTCAAGAATAGACTTAGATTTAAAGTAAGTTTGACAGGCAGAATTTCTGATTGCATGGCCCCACAAATGCCAAAATTCCTAGGAATCCCATTGAATAGTTGAATACTACATAGTGGCCAAAAAAAAAAAAAAAGGTTTTAAGCAAGAATGTTGCCACATTGAATAGTATTGTCAGAAAACGACAGACACGGGTTCGGTTGTCCAGTAGACAGAAGTTTTTATTGGGCACGTTTGCAAAGGTGGGTCCCTCCCGCAGCAATGGAGGAACCCCGAAGCAAGGTCTGACAGGTTTTTATACCCCCTATCTGTCCTCCCCCTCCTACGAGGGCTTGGCTCACAATCTCACCTTTTTTTTACCGCCCCGGAGCGCCGCTAATTAACCGCAAAACCGCAGACATTCCACTTTCCGAATCCAATCAGCGCAATACACATTCCAATCCCCACTTGACCCGACAGCCGCCCCCTGCCGTTTCTCTTCACTCTGGAGCGAACGTGCCTCTTGCCTGCAGTCTTTCCTCCCTCCTGCCGTCCCTCTCCACTCTGGTGCGAGTGTGCCTTCTGCCCATCCTCCCTCCTGCCGTCCCCCCAAGGCTGCCCCATGGTGCACAGCGCTCTCCCCTAGCAAACATGGTTCGTTTGAGGCCCTCACTTCTCCCTGCCTTCTCACAATCCCCCTTTTTCTTTTCACGCCTCTGTTGGGCCTCAAACCTGGCTAACAGGATTGCTCCCTCGTCCCGGACCCGGGGCTTCACACACTGGGACAGGTAATTCCCACAAGCAGGGAGGCATTGCATTAAGCAACATACTAGGACCAGTAAGGCAATGAAGCCAATAGCTAGTACAGAAAGTTTGTTTTAACCAAGCAAAGTTAGGTAACCAACTAGTGAGCCACGACCAATTCCATCCCTCTGGATCCTCGGATATGCGAGAGGCTAAGGTCTTCAACTTGGCTAGTTTTGCTTCAATATAATTCTCATTGTTGGTTAGGTTAAAGCAACAAAGACCTTGAAAAGATTCACAGCCTTGTCCTGCCCTTAATAGGAGATAGTCTATAGCTATCCGATTTTGAATGACCGCCCTCCTGATCTCAGTGACTTCTTCAGTGAGGGCTGCAATGAGAGAGGATGTAAGGTTGACACTTTTAGCCAGGAGGCAGGCCACCTTCCTTAGGTCCAGATAAGTTCTTCCACTTAGTGCAGGAACCCCTACTAAGGAGAGGGCCAGAGCCATGGCTTCTGTTTCGGACAAGAGTGTCACATCACTCTCACAATCAGATGGCAGCTCCCTTTTTCTTTTTCTTTTGATGGGTGCGCTTGCATTGGAGGCAGGGCATATAGAGAGGTCAGGCGCCCTATGGCACAAGGGCCCCTGAACTATAGGCTGGAACATAGGTGTAAGCTTCATGTCCACATAACAAAAAGAAACCTTTAGGTAGGTATAGAGGGGTTGAGGCGTAAGGGATATTATAGACCCCTCCACAAGTGAAAGCAGGACCTTTTGAGGGCAATGGGGGGTCCGGTTCTGGGTATTGTTGAAATATACACATTGAGTTGCATTGGTTATCCCCAAGAGATTTAGAGCCATTTGCCTTTGATTAGTCCAGGGTCTTGGTGTGGGAGAAGACCCAAAATGATAGAACATCCCCCCCCACGGGGGATCATCCCCAGTGATCAAAGCTGTCTGTGCCAATTCTACGCCTTTATGTTGGTCATCTCCTCCCCTGCCTTAGTTCAGTTCCTTTTAAGTTTTACTTTGAGTCCGTCTCCCGGTTGGGCAGTCCATGGTCGGGGGTCGGGAGCTCGCTTAACCCGATGGTAGTGGGTCCAACCCCCCTGTCAGGTCCGAACCGCTGATTCAGTTGTCAGGAGAACTTGGTATGGTCCCTCCCAAGATGGTTTCAGCTTCTCATCCTTCCACGTCTTTATCAGGACCCAATCCTCTGGCTTGTGGGGGTGTTGGTCTTTCAGCAAGGGGGGCCGTTGAGCGAGGAGTCCCTGTTTTCTTAGAGACAAGAGAGATTGTGACAGTACCAAGAGATACTTTCTTAGGAAGGCATCCTTTAGCTCGGGGATAGGCTCTCCCATTGGAGCCAGGAAAGGTCTTCCCATCATCAACTCGAACGGGGAGACCCCCACATCCTTGCGAGGGGCTGTCCGCATTCGAAGCAGGGCAACCGGAAGTGTCTTTGTCCAAGATAGCCCTGTTTCCAATCCCAGTTTGGTGAGATGTTGCTTCAACACCCCGTTGGCCCTTTCCACTTTCCCACTGGAATCAGGATGCCAAGGGGTGTGGAGTTCCCATCGAACCCCCAGGCTCCAGTACCACAGCTTTACAGTGTCTACCAAAGCCTGCACCCCCCGTGAGACCCTTCGTGCAGTTTCTCCACCATCCCCCTCATGTCAGCACGGCTCACTACTGGGGTCCCCTCAATTGTAACCCAATGACCTGCTTCCTCCCTGCAACCTTCCCTTTCCAGCAGCTGTGAGTAAACCCTGTTCCAGCCAAATTTTCCTGAAAGTGTGCACTACTCCTCAGGCGTATCGCGAGTCTGTGTAGACGGTGAGGGACACTCCCTTTCCCAACTCTAGTGCCCGTTTCAAAGCGTGCACTTCACACAGCTGAGCCGACCAGTCCGCTGGTAGTGCCCCCTTCTCTATTGTCTCTCCCTCCGCAGTCACTATCGCGTACCCTGACTTCCTTTGTCCCTGCTCTACTCGGCTAGACCCATCCACAAACCAGACCTCACCCTCCTCCAGCGGGACCTCCTGCAGGTCCTCCCGGGTCTTTGTTTGCAGCTGCAACAGGGTGGAGCACTCGTGCTCCGCCGGCTCCCATTCTTTCTGCTCCCCCGCAAGAAACTCCACTGGGTTCAAATTCCTGTCTGTTCCTACCACCACATCAGGACTTATCCGGAGAACTGTCTCATATTTCAACATCCTCCCTTCTGTCATCCAAGCAGCCGCCTGCTGACTAAGCACACTTAAGATCTGATGGGGTGAATGGACAAACATGGGGCTCCCAAAAGTGAGTTTTTTCCCTTCTGTCACTAGCACAGCAGAGGCAGCCACTGCCTGCACACAAGTCGGCCATCCCCTCACCACTGGTTCTAGGGCTTTGCTCAGGAAAGCCACTGGTTGATATTTCCCAGCCCGTCTCTGAGTCAGCACTCCAATGGCAGTTCCCCCATGGGCTGTAACGTACAGGTGAAAGGGGAGGGCCAGGTTCGGTAGAGCCAGAGCCGGGGCCGTCACCAGGCTCCTTCATAATTCTCCCCACTTCTCTGTGTCCCTCTCTGTCCATTCTACCCTGTCAGATGATCCTTTCAACTTCTCATACAGAAACTGAGCCTTGCTCATGTACTCATCTATCCATAGCCGGCAATATCCTACTAGACCCAGAAACCGCCGCACCTCTGTTTTAGTATGAGGGGGCTTCAACTGCATTATCCCCTGTATCCGAGAAGGATAAATCAACTTCTCGCCCTTCCGGGGTACATGTCCTAAATACTTGACCTCCCTTTCCACAAATTGGACCTTCCCTTTTGACATCTTCAATCCTTCCTCAGCCAACCAGTTCAATAAAGCCACTGAGTCTTCTCTCACCTTTACTTCCTTCTCTCCAGACACCAACAAATCATCCACATACTGCAGCACCCGAGAACCCCCCCCGGGGCCCGGAACCCCTGGAGTTTCTCTTCCAATGCCTGTCCAAACAAGAGGGGGGGCTCGGTGTACCCCTGGGGCAGCACCGTCCATCTCAGTTGTTGCTTCAGCCCACGCCTCCCATCCCGGGACAGCGGGTATTGGGCTTGCCGCAAACCCGTCACCCCTGGTTTCAAGGGGTGCTAATTGGGGCGATGCGAAACCGACCCGCCCCCCCTCCCCTGCCCATACCTCAGGGTTCACAACCTCCACGTCCGCCTCTCGCAACAAACACATCCTTTCTGCCTGTTCCACATTCCACAACTCCACTACTAGACTACCCATTAGATCCCTTCCCAGCAAGTTCACTCTCGCCTGTGGGATCAGTAACACATCTGCAGTTACCTCCTTCCCATTCCACTCCAGTCTCACTCCCTCCAGTACGTCTGCCTTGACCGGAGAGCCTCCCACCCCCATCACCGATACCGACGTGCCCCGGGATTTTGCAATCCCTGGGATCGGTTGGCACAACGATGTTCGAGAGGCTCCGGTGTCCACGAGGAACTGCTGTTCCTCGCCGGTGGGACCCACCGTGATGTTTACCAAGGGTTCCCCGTGGGTCCCAGTTGGGGAACCATGACCCCCCTAGTTGTACAGGGGGAAACTCCTCTCATGTTCTCCCGATGTTCAGCATTATTGGGATCCCAATTTGGGTCTGCCAGAGGGAATTTAGTATCTGCGGCCGGGGCATTTGGGACATTTGCATTCCTTTGCTCCCAAGCCCCGAGCGCAGCTCGCCAAATCTGGCCCCTCTCTTCTGGCGTATAGAGGTGGGCTAAAATGTAATTCAGTTCCCCCAGGAGTATTCCACCGGGCCGAGAAAAAGTTCCAATTGTTCGGCGGCGGTATGGGCGTTCTCTTGCATACGAGGGAGGGTCTCTTTTTTTTTTTTTTTTCCACAACTCACTGGGTTTGATGGGAACCGTTAAGTAACTGGTGACAGCCACCCCCTGTGCGTTCGTTCCATTCGGGACCTCCAGGACGGGGAAGGCACTGGCCAACCTTAGAATAAAGGGCAAGTTCTGAATGTCTTGGTTCAGCTGGTCCAGCTCTTTCCGCAGCCCGGGATAGGGTGGGGGCGCCGGAGGGGGAGCGGGAGGAGGAGGAGGAGGAGGTGGCCCCCATTGAGGTCTAGTCAGCCAGAGGTCCTCCTCCTCATCCTCCTGTTCTTTTTGGACAAAAATTTTGGCTAACTTGGGTCGAGGCCCCTCCCAATGAACATGGAACCAGACTTCCACATAGGGTTCCTGTGTTAACATTTTATGCTCCACAATGTAGTTTTTTAGTTGGGTCACCCAGTAATTACTGGGGATTCCAAGAGTATCCCAATGGTAGGGGAATTCGGGGTCCACTAGTGGATATTTTGGCCATTCTTTAGTGCACAAAGTTATCATGGTCGGTTTTTCCAGACCCCTGGTGAATGGACACAACCAGGGTGTCTCCCATTGTTGCAACAATTGTCCTAATGGAGAATCCGTGGGGATTCCCCCTACTGCGTTTTTCCCACTGGCCCCTGGCCTTACACTCTTACTCTGCGCCTTACCCATCCTTCCTGACTACGTTTCCCACCTTACAGAAGGTCCCGGACTCTTCTGTCCCCTTGCGGCATCCAACGCCTCGTAACCACGCTAATCTCCCCGAGATTATGGGTAGGTTGTACTCACCAGACCTCCCGGAGGTCTCCTCGTCGGCCGACTTCCTCTTTACTTCTGTCTGACTGGCGATTGGAGTCCCGTCCCGGACCCGACTCCGGGGAAAACGGGAGACACCTCAACGAGGTGTTACGGCCGATTACTCACCGGTTCCCCACAGTCTGGTCCACGTCGAGGGCTCCTGCCTGGCTCGCCAATTTTGTCAGAAAACGACAGACACGGGTTCGGTTGTCCAGTAGACAGAAGTTTTTATTGGGCACGTTTGCAAAGGTGGGTCCCTCCCGCAGCAATGGAGGAACCCCGAAGCAAGGTCTGACAGGTTTTTATACCCCCTATCTGTCCTCCCCCTCCTACGAGGGCTTGGCTCACAATCTCACCTTTTTTACCGCCCCGGAGCGCCGCTAATTAACCGCAAAACCGCAGACATTCCACTTTCCGAATCCAATCAGCGCAATACACATTCCAATCCCCACTTGACCCGACAGCCGCCCCCTGCCATTTCTATTCACTCTGGAGCGAACGTGCCTCTTGCCTGCAGTCTTTCCTCCCTCCTGCTGTCCCTCTCCACTCTGGTGCGAGTGTGCCTTCTGCCCATCCTCCCTCCTGCCGTCCCCCCAAGGCTGCCCCATGGTGCACAGCGCTCTCCCCTAGCAAACATGGTTCGTTTGAGGCCCTCACTTCTCCCTGCCTTCTCACAGTATGATTTAGGAAAGTACTCATGGAGAAAATCTATTTACATGGTCCCTAAGAGTCAATACTGACTTGATGACATATAATCAATCAATGCAAAGTAAAGTACACAAATGTCTACCAGCATATAAAGTTTCAATTGCATCTTCTTTGGTGCCTTGTAACCATCATAACCCTGGTAGCACATTTTCAGGCTAACAGGTTTTATTAAAAGGCATAAGATTTTGTGAAGTACAGCTAATTCATCAGTTACATAGAGTCACTGTTCTTTCTGCTTGAGGATTATGACAAAGTCCCTTGTAAACAGAGAGGTGGGGAGCTGACTCATGACTAACAACAAACAAACACTGGATTCCAAAGATTTAGAAAACCTGCTGCAGTTTATTCTTCCTAGACCCTTAAGCGTTCAGGCCCAGGGGTTGAAAACAAACACAGCTTCTTTGGAGTGCCAGCAGTCCAATCCAAGAACTCAAAAATAAATTATCAAAATAAATTATCAAACCACGGGAGAAAAATGGGACAGGCAGCAGCAGTTTGAGGCTTGTTATCTTCCTTCACACCACCAGACTCAATGGGCAACCCAGACTCAGCAAACAGATAAGCCCTACTTGTGAAGATTCTGGCCCCTTCCTTTCCTCACTAAGGAATTCCAACAGAGGAAGCAGCTGTATTTTATGCCTGACAAATGAGCTAGGTCCCAACCAGGCAGCATAGATGGGTGGAGTAGTCTGTTTATTCAGGCCTTGATAAGGGACTTTCAAGCACTTCCTCACAAGCTTCTTTTGTTGTCATTCTCTAGTATCTGCCATCTTCCTCCATCTTCGTCTCAAACCCTCACACCTGCTCTTTCAGTAAAGCAGCCTTTAAGCTTAGCCAGCCCTGAGCTGCAGGCACTGACAGTCAGGAACTGTAGCTTACATATGAGGAGGCTGGTGTTTTCTTTCATAATTCATAGAGATTATGGGGAAAATGTAACCATTCTCTTCAAACTTTAAAAGTTGTCATCCTTTATTAGCCAGACTGATTTTCTTTGAGATGAATTGCTACCAAGATGGGCGCCTTTGTTCATCTCCAGGGTTCAGGCGCAAGTTCTATAAGGTTTCATGATTGATTATTTTGTTCTGTTTTGCTTTCATTTTAAAATGTTTTTATTTACACTGCTTAAAGGTTCTGAAAATGTCTTCTTTATTTGCTTCTTTATCACACAGAGGATCAAGAGCTTACTTTGCCAAGCTATTATCAATTATGTCAATAGGACTCATACTCCCATTTTTTTCCTCTAATACTGAGGCAGTGTTTGATCAAATTGCACTTGCTGATAATTAAATGAACCCTTTCTGGCTGTGGTAAAGATAGAAGTGATGCATAGAAGCTTCTTTTGCCAACAGGAACATTTCAAAGCAATGTGAAGTGCCTTTGCTTCAACAAAGAGAATTGTGTTGGCTCTGAGGTGTGATGGGCCAGATCAAGACAAAGTTAAAGCTAAACCATCTTGCATAGGCCAAGTAAATTAAATCTTAGCCAATTGTTGTTGCAGCCATTTTTATTTAATTCATATAATTTTGGGAGGCTACTCTCAATCAGAAATTAAGAAAAAAAGTACTAATCTTCTGAATCTGGTTTTTAAAATATATACTAATTGTCTTATTTAGTTTCATCAACATAAGACTGCATTCTAACAATTGTCTCTAAATTTTAGAAAGAAATGTTGTATTTACTGTCTTTCATTTGCCAATTTATAAAGATTTTTTTTTCTTTATGAATGCCAGAAGGTGATGTCATTTGTCTTTGTACTGTTTAATCCATTACATATTTATATACACTTAAAACTACCGGCTTTATTATGTCTGGCAAAAAATAAAGACAAAAACTGGGATGCCTATCAATTTTGTTAATATAACTCCCATGCATATTTTTGCATTCAGCATATAGTGCTTTTACATTATTAGTGTCAGGGTATGCTGTCTGATTTATTTTTCCTCAAAACAGTCTGATCAGCTTTCATGACACCACAAATAGCTTGGGGGAGTGAGCCTGTAAGAATGGTCTTTGTATACTATTTTTATTTTTTTCCTTCCTATTATGATTTGCATTTAGATTTTCACTTCAGCTGAATATATTTAAGCTTAATATTTTTGTGATGTGTGTTTGTGTGTATCCTGCATAGCTGAAACTTTGCACATCCAAACTCAATGATTTTTTTTTTTCCTTAAGAAAATTTGAACTGGGTAACCTGAAACTTGTAGGCTGTATGGATACCCTCAAGATCTCTTTTTGTGGTTTTTAGAGTTCCTAAGGAATACCTTACTTCCCTCCCTTTCTTTTTCTCCTTCTACCTCATGCATTATCCCCAAATCCCATTCCATAACATTGCTCTTTCAGGTTTTTTTTTAAAGAAAACTTTAAAAAGTGAAAGAGAGATTTCTAAATGTGTATCTGTTTATGACACACAGTTATGTATAGATTTTCATATACTTTCAAAGCTGAATCTAATAAAGCTTCATTTTTTTCTGATTGCATGAGAAATGCATTTTCTCTGTGTTTCTAATGAATAAAACTGATAGGAGAAAGTATTACACAGAAAATCCACAACTGACATGCCAGTAATGCAACACCAATTGACTTGAATATATATGAATGTAGCATTCATAATCTAGATCCAAATATGTTCCTTTCCTTCCTCTCTCCTCCTCAGACATGTTTCCAAGAGTATATGTGAGATTTATATAGCCTTATAAAACAGAATTAAAAGCCTAGTACATCCTTAATTATATAGGCACATTTCAGAGAGATAAAGAGCTTAATTGCTACTTTTTCTTTTAGCTGACATGTTTAGATATAGGACAATGCATGGCCTGTATCAAGAATCCAGGTTAACAGCATACATTTTATTATTTACTTCACTCTGTTTTGGGGGCTAACTAGAATAAAACAAAATGTTCATGAATTTAATTTGTATGGAATGATAAGAAGATAAAAGAACACTGTTAAATAACAGTATCACAAAGAAAAAAAGAACGTAGGAAAAGGAATTATGTCACTGTTAAATCTCACAACGCTTAAGAAATATATTTATGTACAGGCACACATTGTTATCAGATTGCTAACTACATTCTGAAAGATTTGTCTTCCTGTTCTAAAGTACCTGTCTTCTTCTTTCAGTAGGTAATTTGAAATCAGATAAATAAGGTCTTTCAGAAAAAGCAGTAGCATTGATAGTGCTCACATGAGACTAATCTAAATGAATTCTATTTATATGCAGATATTGCATTTCATATGAAATATTTGTACATTTCTATGATACCAGTCACGTGTCTGTAGTTTATAATGCCTATATCAAACTCTTCATAGGTTACGTACTTGTAATTTTCAAGTTTCTTCATCCAGAGATTTGAATTCAGATTTATATGTATTTAGGGTATATTTATTGAAATAAATAGAACTTATTTCAAATTAATCTGCTTTATGGACAGTGGAATCTTAATGTGCTGCTGGGACAGAATAGGGATGAAGCCCAACTTACTTTATGTTGTCAGAAATTTTAAAGATCTCCTCCTTTCAAAGCATACCAATGTCCACCTGACATTAGAGATAAAACAGGAGAGACATTTGCCATTCAGATCTGTTCTGAAGAGCAGCCAGGATAAGGAAAGAGACAATTTACACCATATTATGCCACCTCTGACACAGAGTTAGCCTAAACTAAGCACAGTCCTAAACAATTCCAATTCACTGAATAATGGTCTTTTGGGGGCTTTGACATAATTTAGAAGAAGCAGTCATAATACTGTAGAAAATTGAAAATGTTACATATACTATTCATCCAGAATAAAATCTATATGATTAACTACATACCCACTGACAGATCAAATACAAAAGCTGGGCAATAAAACAAGATCAACCATTATATTCCCATAACTGAGACTAAATCAGTGTCAGTCCAAGTATTTCAACTTGACTGGAATAGAAACTGAATAGCAAAACAAATATTGCTCCCTTTTCCAGTACTGAAATTAATTGGTTGGTTTACCATTTTTATAAATTAAATCAAGTATTAATTTTATATCATCACAATCTGTTAAACTACATTTCTATGCTATATTATCAGATCATTGGAAAAAGTTGCATTAAAATATGAAAGTCAAGATAACCTGTACATTTTATATTATTTTTGTAAATTAAAAATGCAGGCTAATACCAAAATTAGATGAAATAGATTTCTACCTCTTAAGTCTGTTAAGGACCACCTAACCCACTTTATTGCTCAATTCTGAAAAATATCAAACAGACTTTGGGTCAATCTGGGGTAAAGAATAGTTTGACATGTGAATTTTCCAAAATATTATTTTAAAAAAGAAGACATATATAAATACACTGGATTAATACACTTGTTTTTCTGACAGAATGGGAATAAGCAATATTTATGGAAGAGCAAAATTTCATAGAATAGCAAGCATTTTAAATCTGTTTCTCTAACATTATTTTTCAGCAAATCAGGAAGAAAAGTACAGACAAGCTAGATTGCTCTAAGACATAGAGTATGCCAAGTCTCATAAAAATCAATGTAGGAGTTTTTGAATTATGTTCCTTTAAATTCTTAAGTTATTAAAAGAATTTCCATAAAGGTTCTTTTCTGAGTCAGAAATTGATTAAATCATGATGAAGGTTTAGTACAGTAGGAAATATCTGTACTATTTTATTTTTTATTTTTTATTTTTTATTTATTTTTTATTTTTATTTTATCTAGATGATGACGATGATGATGATGATGCAAAGGTAAGGATGCGGACAAGAAATAATGTTTCTTCTTCTTGAATGCAGTGAAGTTTTGTTGATAGCTGAGGACAGAGATGTACTGTATTAGCAATTAATTTACTCCTATTTATGTTAAAATAAACTATAGTCTTTTACACTGCCATATGGATAAGACAGATAGAAAATACCTTATCATGAGAGGAAATGGAAAGGACTCATGAGAGTTTTCATTTTCATTGGATAAGTTTAGGTGGTTCCTGATTTCACTGACCAGGTTAGGAATCAAGATTCATGATGAGTTGGTGCACAGTTCTTTATTTATTATACTTGAAAGAGACAGTGACTGGATTTAGGCACAAGGATCCCTGTTCTCATTTAAGTAATAGGTGAAGATTAAACTTTCACACTTGCAGCAATCTTTATCCAGTTAATAATGGTTGCTTCTAGGAGATTCTTTTGTGCTGCACTCCTTGACTAAAGTGATCTTCAAATTCCTTCCAGACTTTTCTCTGTGCTCGTACTCCAGCTGTCTTCAGTTTTCCTGCCTCATAAGAAGTAAACTTCCATTATCACTATAATGTTTATGTTATAGGTAACATTTGTCCCAGAAAAGTCTTGCTGTTAGGGCCTCATTTTCTGCACAGCCCTGAGCTTCAAAGACCATAGCCTCTTTAAATATTTTCTCTCTGCATATGAGTGTCTCTCTGTGTGTATAATATGTTTCCCTGTGTATGCAGGCTTTTTTGGCAAAGGTACTGCTAAAAATCTGGACTGATTCCACATAATTTTAAATATGGTTTAACTAACAATTGTAATTTAACTTTTTCAAGAATTTATATAAAATTATCCATACTCTAATTTTCAATGTCTAATATATACTGCTAAAAGTAAAAGCTGACTTACACTCATTAAATGTAATTACAATTTAGTACTGATTTAACTTAAGTGTATAATCATTTTTTTCCTTCTAATTCATGATTACTGGGATCCAAAGAAAAAACTGTTTTTTTTAAAAGATAAAACCAAATTAGTGGCAAATATAATATAAACTGAAAACTCAGACTTCAAAATCAGAGCTCACTTTGCATTTATGTTCAAGCACTATTCTTTCAATTTATTTTGTAAGACTGATGTAACAAAAGAGTGGCTAATTGTAAATAGGGCAAAAAAAGAGGTGCAGGTCAGAAACAGAGAAATAATATATTTGAAAAGGAAAAATTAAATTTTCAGGTGGCGGTCAGCTGGGGGAATCAAATGAATCCCTCTGATTCATGCAGAGTCATGTATTAAGCACTTGAGATTTGAAAGGAAAAGATTGAAGGCTTTCCCCCCTCCTCTCCTGCACAGATAATTGCCTTTAATAACTAAGTTGCTATTTTGGCTTCAGAATATCAGCTTTCCAAATTAGTTGAGTTCTGAAGGTCCTCTGGAGCATAAAATCTCTGATTAAACACTTTCTAAAGTTCATCCTACTGGTAAAAGTGAAAATTCCATTACTTTAGAAGGAACAGTTATGTCAGATTTATCAAGATAGCAATACTGTACCAGGAGGGAATCAGAATAAGTTGAAGCAGCTATCTCTATAATAAGTAGTCATCAGAGCCCTAGTTATTTCAGAAGCCATTATTATGTTGCCCAATAATAAAATGAATCCTAACATTATTGTATGTGGGCTTAAATCCAAATAATACTATATTAGGAAACATAGTTACTGGTGCTACAAAAAGAGCATTTTAATGTCTTCTTCTTCAGACCAAATATTGTTATGATGGCCTCACTCTGGTAGAGATCTTAACTATGGAATAGGAAAATGAACAACAGTTGGGATAGGTGTATGAAACTCATCCAGTGTCCAATTCAATATTCTCCAGTGATGCACCTGTGTCATGTAGTTGAGAACCTCAGTGTGCTGGAAGGAGCAACACTACATGACAAAAAGGTAGGAAAGAAATAGTATGAGTTGCTTATTGCTCATGAAATGCCTGGGTGGAGTAGTAGGAAAGGGAGAACTGGATGTTGGGATCTGTCCCCAAATCCTATTGACTTTTGCACTTGGACAGTTGACATATAGCCTGGGCATTGGAGAAAGAATTGCATATATTTGTTTTCACTGTAACTTTTGTGCATGTGTGGTTCTGTGTGATTGCATTCTCTTGTGAATTATCAGTAGATTTCAACTTCACATTCTTTCCTCTATTTTTTATTCATTTTTTCACAATTATATTCTATTTTTCTTTTAGTTTTAAAGATATGCTAGCTTTTATGTAGCTATCCTGTTATTTTTATCTGTCACACAAATCATTTATTAACTTATTTCTATTTTTTTACCTTATAAATTGTAAATAATATAGTTGTCTGTCATCTTGTCTCTCTTCCCCTGACCCATTCTGGTCTGTGGCATATTAGGCAGTGCCACTGGAGATATCAAACACTGGAGAACAAGGCTCTATCAAACTGCACTGGAATATGGTTAGTGGATTTTGAGGGAGAAATCATTTTTCAAGTTCAAAATACTATGTAATGTGAAAATCCATCATTACTTTTTATGAAGTTTAGCATGTTTACCCCATCATAATGTTCTACTTTTCCTTATGTGAAAAAATAAAATAAAAATTAATGCAGAATTTAATAAACCCGATTTTAAAGGAGTGAAATTCAAAGATACCTAAAAAGAGTTGGAATGTGTTATCTTCACAAAGTGGATCTAGCTACTTCAAGAATTTAACAGCTACTTTTTATTTTTGTTTCTGTTTAATTTACTGTGCTGTTTGAATAATTTCCACAGTGACTGACTTGTGAATAATGCAAGTAGGGGCCAAACTGCATCCACTATTTCTAGAGCTGCAAGTAGATGTCACTAAAATTTTGGTAACAAATATTGTATTTTTAGGTACACCTGACTTGGATGCAAATGGGACTTGGGGATCTTTTCCTGGTTGGACTCTAAGGCAGAGTGTTGACTATCTGTATTGTTTACGGAGGCTTCAAGTTGGAACTAATCATTTTTCATGTCTGTTATGAAAGGAAATTATGTAGATACAGGAGACTTTTTCTTTAGTTTGCTGGTCAGCTTACTAATGAGAAACAGGAGGATGATTGGAGGAGAAGTGATGATTGGAAGTGAAGAATTTCTTTGTTTTCTGTGAATCTTGGCTGACCAAATATAGCAAAAACAGTTTGGGCTGTTAAAAGGTAATTCTTAACAACCAAGTCCAAATCCCCATTTAAGTTGCTTGTGACTTTAATAGCATCCTTCCCTCTATCTCCTACTGAAGCCTCATCTTCAGAAGAGAAATCATCCACTTCCCAATCAAATAAGGTATAAGATTTATTAGTGGAGCTTGCAAGGGAAGCAAGAGAATTATTATATGTGCAGTGTCCTTGTGCTGAAGCAAATGCTTTAGTTTTAGCTGCCTGGAAGTCATCAAAGCGTTGACATGTTTGGAATGCTTGGAATTTTCTCTCTGCAAAGTCTTAGACTTGTTCTTCTTTTTGGTCTTTCTCTTAAAATTTTTGGGTCCTGCTTTATCCTTATTGTTGTCTTGCAACATCAGTAGCTGTCTGATACTATTGGATTCCAGGAGATTAAAATATCAGCTAGCCTTACTACTAGAACTAGTAATACTAATACTAAATACTAAAATTACTAATTAATACTAAATAAGATCACTAACTACTCTAAATAAAAGTAACTAAAACAAAAACTCACTAAAAAAAGCTGTAACTCTGTGGACCTATTGCTGCTCCTCCTCAAGCCTTGGCTGAAGTTCCTATGCAAAGGAAGAACCGTTAAAAATAGATTTCATGTAACTGGACTGAGGAATTCAAGCCCAGTGCCCCCAAGGCCCTGGAAAAGTGGAACCAGTGAGGCAAAGCTAACATGGAAAGTATATTTTAGTTGCCTGAAGGTTTATTTTGGAATTAATCAGACATGCACCACCACCCACAGAATCAAGATAGAGCTATTGATCTGTCAATCCTTTCCATGTCCAGGCCAGCTGAGATTTCCCATGTTGAGTCAAATTAAGCCACAGGATCCACTCTTGGTGCTGCCCTTCCATCAATTCCTTTAAGTTTCAGCTTTGCAACCATACTCCTCCCAGAATCCAAAGACTTTGGTTTCCTGGAAGCTGCCTGGTGGGTTATGGGAATAACACTGCCGGATAGCTAGTCGGCATCGTATATGGTTGGAACTATCATGGTATCTGATCATCTTCAAACCGCTTATTTCTGTTCTAATATTTAGTGTTAGTATTACTAGTTCTAGTAGTAAGTCTAGCTGATATTTTAATGTCCTGGAATCCAATAGCCTCGGACACTTACTGACATGGCAAGACAACAATAGGGATAAAGCAGGGCCCAAAAATTGTAAGAGAAAGACCAAAAAGAAGAACAAGCCAAAGACTTTGCAGTTTTATATTTTCTCCCATTCTCTTTCTCTCCATCTTTTTGTTTGATATCCAGGTTAATGACTTCAAGCTTTGGTATGCAGATCTCATCCTCATGTAATATAAAACAGCTAAGTTAAAAAACAAAATCCTTTAATGCCTTTCTGAAAATAAGAATCCTTTTTTCTTGATTATTCCAGTTTTGGATTTATAACTATCACCAGGCAATCCAAAACCACTTGGGGCCAATAGCCTAGTTAAAAAAAAGGAACTGTAGTCATATATTTAAAAGCTTATTCCTAGGGAAGGAGAAGCTGTTGGTTTTTCCAAACCAAATGTCTTTATTTTGTATCTATTCTCCTACTTGCAGCACAATTTCCCCTTGAAACAACAAGAAACAAGCTGTTGTACAACCATTTAGCTTAATCCATGTTCATCATATTTCACTAAGTTCCTAACTACTTGTTGATCTTCTATATGCGCTGCTTACATGAGAAGGGCTCTGAAGTAAGACTGTAGCATTATGGAAACCAAGACTTACTGCTTATGGAAAGTGTTATCTGGATGGCAGAATAAGTTTTCTTCCAGTCATGCCCATATACTGCCTAGTTGTATTCTACCTTTCAGGCAAATATCTAGTTTGGTCTTTATATACTGTACATTACATACTTTCCATTATTGAGGTCATCAAACATCATAATTATCCAGTTCTTATTATGAAATTCTCATATTGATAAAATTTACCTACATTCCAAATGTGGCACTCTTACCCTGATAATTCTTATGCAATTCACACTGTGACTTAAGGCAGAGAAAAACTCTCTACCCATTCCTGCTGGCTGTTGTGAAGGTGGCAACATTAGTGGCAACTGAAATAGAGGGGGGAAAGCACAAAAAGAGTTCTCCGTTCAGCTGTCATTCTTGCTAACTTTAATGAACTGTTGATTGCAGTTCTTCACACAATTATAATTTAAAATGAAAATTATTTTCCTTAGATGTACTTCTAGAGCAAAGAATGCAAAACACAGTTCTAGATGCCCATGTTAATTTTAACATACATCTATCTTTTCTGCATGTTCTTCAGACTAATTGAAAGCTAAAGGGTCAGTCTAACTGTGTTCATAGCTCAGAAGGCTTTGCAATGGTGTAGGGAAAGATGCTGTGTAATTCCTGTATTTGTTTTAACTAAGTACTGTCCATCCAATCAGCACATTGGTTATGAAAGGCCTGCATTTTATTGAATCTTGCAAGTTGGAGCAGAAAAGAAGATATTTCACCCACATAAATTCCTTGAGTATAGATTTTGCCATTTTGGAGGCAAAAATTGGGTGCTTTATGAAGTATCGTTTAGTTTCTGAGCTATATATATTTTGCATCTTTTCACGTATTTACTGAAAATAGGCAAAATTAACTTACTTTTCAATACACTATATTGAAGTGTATAGTGTATTATCCACAGCATAAGAAGTTATGTACAAGAATGTAAAAATAACAAAACATATATTATATTAAGGTAAAGTATCCTTCAAAAAAAAAAAAAAAGATTATGATTCCGAGTGACTTCCTGAGACACACCCCTGCATTGTTTTTTTTTTTTCCTTAACAACAATTTCTAGAGTTATAGGTGAACATGTACATCAAAATCACTGTTGTCAGAATTTTAATGTGGGTTGTAAAATATACAAAAGAGAGAAAGAGAGTAACATATTAAAAGTCTTAAGTCACTAGTCCCCCCAAGTCCTGCTGCCCTATCGTGGTGGGGTTCTTCCTTACAGTGGTGAGGGATTGTTCCTGGGAGGGATGAGGAAGAATGTTGGGAGTGTATGCCCAGAGTATATATTCCCAGCAGGGTCACCCAAGGCATGAAGGACAACCCAGCTGCCCAGCTGAAACAAGCAGGCACCTGTATTGGGCAGCAGCGATATAGGAAGATGCTGGAGGCAGATGAGTGCATTAGTGACAATGGCAAAAGGCAACGGAAGGGAATATGGGTAGCTCAGGGTTGAACCGTGGAGTCTGTTTATACTGTTTACTTCATACTGTATACTCTGTATACTGTACTTATATAAGCTCTTTTTATAATATATTTTAATCTAGTTCTTATTAAAGGGGAAAAATGAGATTACTTACAGTATAAACAACTGTAAGAAAATCTGGTTGCTTATGATCTAACATGTGCACTTCAAGTTCAGTGTCTACACTCTGATATTATTGTGTTTTGTTTTTTTAAAATCAAATACTACCTGTCATTCAGAGCATCTCTGGGTATTATGCAAGATAAAAATATAAATAACTACAGTATAAAATGCAACACAAAACAGATCAAGTAACATAAGTTTAAAGTAATGAATTGAGTTGAATGAGATTAAGATAGTGGTGACAAGAATAAAATTATACATCAGTTCCTATATTTAATATATTGCTATATTTAATGCATTGGTATTGCTGAAAAGCAAGCCATCATCAATGGAACAGGGCATTTATTTTGAAGAAAAAGATGCTTAAGCATCCTGTCCACAGTAAGACTATTACCTGCAAAAATCCAGACAGCCATTAGATGACAGCAAAGAGTTAAGAAAAATCTGTATTTCTGCAGCCAAGATCTGGTAGCTCATTTCACAGAACTTGATTTAACAACAGATTACAGGTAAATGAAGCAAGATAAAAGTAGAAAAAAGATCCTAAATCTTAGGACAGCCACTCTATCACACAATACCAATTCGACCAATTCACTGGATAGTAAATCTTACAATATATTTAAGTAATTAAAAACAAAACAAAACAACAATAAAAAAAAATAGAAACATTACAATTGAAAGAGACATTTGCTATTCCTACAAGATAAAGTAGGCAAAAAGCTCTTCAACAATTAATTAGTTTATTGCCTGGGGCCAAAATAAGTGGAGATTTAAAATACAGCTGACAGAACCAAGTTTCAGGCTTAAAGCGAAAAAAAAAAAAGTGAAAAATAATGGCTTCATTCTGAAATACTCTTTTACAAACGAGTAAAGAGTCTATTAAGTTCACAAAAGGGATACTGATCACTGAAAAAAGTGGAGAAAAGTGGATATATTGCTACTTCATATTATTCCTTTAGCCCTCTGCACCATCTCTTGAGCCTCTTGGGCCCATAGCACCATTAGATAATTTTAGACTTCAGACTTAATGGGCTCTCATCTCATAGATAGCAATAATTACTATTCTAAGTTAGAAAGCTAGCTCAATTGCATTTGGAGTCTGGATTGTTTTCGTTCAGTTTATTACACTAAATGAGGCACTTGACTTCATTTCAGAAGGTTTTCCCAAGGGCATCAGTATCTGGAAAATATGGGGCAGATGCAGAGGTGGTTACAGAGGGGAATGAGGATTGGTAATATTGTTGTCCCGTTCTACTAATTAAAGGATTGTATGAGTAGAACTGTGTTCAGAAATGCTTTAGATCTATCCCATTGGCTTGTGTCTGAAACTGTTCCAATGTTTGCAGAATGCATCCTATTTAATCTTAATTAAGTTCAATATAAAGTTCAACTGGGCTCAGGAACTTTACATACATTTTAGACACATGCATAAAAATTACGTACATTTTTCTGAAGTCCAATCTAATGTTCATTCTGTTAAATAGAATCTGCTTACATGAATATACTCCAGGTTTATTACATGAAACAGACATGTATATAAAAACATTCCTTGGTACTGTCATGCCAAAATATTTTTGAATAAACTTTTGAGTTCAAATTACTCAAACTTGTCAAAAGCTAAAACATGTGAAATACAACAACAGTTATAAGTTACCTTATTGTACAGAAGTTCCTCCAGGAATTGATTTAAACATATCAATACTGAAGAAAAATTGCCTCAAGGAGAGACTTAATCCTAGAGCAATAAAAAAAAAAAAAAAAGTGAAGAAGGTTGATCTTCTGGGGGGGAAAAAAAATCAGTATATCTATATTAGAAAGTCAGTTTGTTATAAAATAGTAAAAAGCATCTTGCATTCTCCAGAACTGTTCATCACTATGAATATAAGCAAAGCCAGAAAGAAGTTGCATTTTGTCAGTCATAAAAACTGACTATAAGGGAAGATGTTAAATTTAATCTGGAAGCTATGTTACTTTCATATTGCACCTATGATTGTGAAGGGGGAAAACTGCAATGGCTGATCAATCCCATACCTTTTGATTGATACTAGCTCTTTAGGGGCTCTTTTTGCTTTGAATTGCTTCTAACTCTTATAACTTAAACATTGTGAATTGTTTAGTTATGAATCCATATCCTTTCTCTCTGTGCCTGCTTCCCTTTCCTATATAAACACATTTTAGAAATCCCATTCAAATGTATCAAAATGATTGTACATAAAAGAAGATATATTGAGAAGCATCAGAGCAACAGTCTCTTCTCCTGGCCTGCATGTGTTAATGGTAACATCTGCACAGCACCCTTGTATGTCCAATTGTACAAAGATGTCTCAGTTTGCAGAGGTTGGATTGCAATGCTGTTTCCTCGATATATGCCCCATATACTCAACCTGAGAGCCTCAAGGGTATAATTCATAAGCAGTTAATGAAAGCAGCCTCTTACAACCTCTTAAATAACATAGACAGACAGACAGACAGACAGATAGAGTAGATACTCAGCCTGACATTTCTTTCAGTTAAAATAATTTGAGCATACCATAATCACAACTTTCTTCTTTCAATACAGAATTTTAGAGAGAACCATTAATACATTGCTTTACATCATTCACAGCACTCAGTTTTACACAGTACTAACCCTGATTGCAGTCCTGATCAGACTTGCCTTTTCTTTACACTTCATTTCTAAGCACATTTAGCTGGAAGCATGTCCTGTTGATTTCAATACAGTAGCCTTTCCTTTCCTTTCCTTTCCTTTCCTTTCCTTTCCTTTCCTTTCCTCAGTCTGTTCACAGACTTAGAAAGATATTAAAACTTCAAATGTGTGAATACAATATTCTTTCAATAAATAATGTATTATATTATCAGTGAATGTTTAATCAGCCTAACAGGAAATAATTTCATTTTCCATTCCAAGACTGAACCAAAGAGTGTAAAATATGTAGCAACTTCTTCTGAAGCATGTACAAATTATAATGAGCATTAATATCTCCGTACTTTTCTATTCCCTGAAAATAATAAATACTTAGCACACTGGGAAAAAAAAAGTACTTAATATCAGATTAGGGACATGTGTAAAGCTGCAACGAACAAAGCTTTACAGGATCAGAGACAGCAATGAATGCTGTATTTGGTTCCGAGTGAAAGTGAGGTACATGGTGTTAAGCATTAAGATAATTCCTTTTAAAAGTACTATTTGGAACTTTTTAAAACATCTTTTTCAAATAACAACAGAGTAATCTCCAGACGAGATGAGATTGGATATAGCTTGTTGGTTATTTGTATCAGTTTTGTACTGAACAATGCAATTCAGGTGTTTAAATCAATGCCATATAATGGCATGAATGTACGTCCACAAGCAAGGCCCCTCTGCTCTGACCTTCGGTGTTGACAGAAAATATCTGGAGAGAAAATGTTAACTGCTTTCACCTAAACATAGTTATATGCTTTGTGTGACGAGGAATCTTGCACAGAATTCCAGATCACACATACCACGTATACTTAACAGTTAAGAATTCTTTAAAGAAAGTAGTGTTGCAAAACTGGTGCATATTTCCTTCCTTCATTTTATCATTACAATATTTTAAAACTTGAATAATGCCAACCCCACCCCAGTCCTGTAGTTGATGACTCAACTGTCTGTCAGATTGTAGATGAAATGGGCTCAGTGAAAATAAAGTTTGGAAGTTCTACATTTTTATGGACTGTTATGTGTGTGTGGCATCAATGTAAAAGAAAACTGGTCCTTGTCCAATAACCTCTAACCCTTGTAGAAGTTATTGGTAAAAATTACATTGGATCCTGCTTTCATGTTTAAAATATTATAGTAATGATAATTTACTAAGTAAGCCCATAAAAAGCAAAGTCACACTTTAAATAAATGTGATCCTTAGTTATTCACATCCCTGTTTTGTTTGTTTTGCATTATATAAAAGCTGCTTTTCACGTCTTTTTTTTTTCTTTTGTTCAACAGTACAGCTATTGAGCGTACTATCAGAATAAAGTATATAATTCATATATAGAAGTAAGGAGCATGTCTCATTATTTATTTTGAAGTTCAGTAGCACCGCAGTTCTAGTCTTCGGTTGCTACTATGTATATTTATTTTATTTCTGTTTTTGTTGTTGATTTTTCTGTCCGTGAACAATGGTTTTAAGCCTGGTTTTGGCACAGCTTATCCAAAATTCTTGGCACCTGGAAGGATGACTTATGTTGAGAGGGCAAGGGGAGTAAAACTCTTATTTGTCTGGATTTGTCAGTATCTTTCAATTCTGTTGACTACAGTGACCTTTTAAGTAAGATCAAGGACTCTATTTTTGGTGGTTTTAATCCTAGCTGGTAATATTCTGTGAGATGGGTGACTACACACACACACACACACACACACACACGACAAACAAACAAACAAACAAATAAATAAATAAATAAATAAATAACCAATTTCAGAAAGCAAAGCATCTCATCTTCTTGGAATTTATGTTGTGGAGTTTTGTTTTTTAACTTCAGAGGAAGTTTATTCAAGATTTTAGTATAAAGTAGCATTAAGAAATTGATTATAATGAGTTCTATATCAATTTTATATGTAATTCAGGTGAGGCTGATGTAATAATAAAAAAGTACTTGGGATATGAATGAGAATAAATTGAAATTCAATAATAACAAAATGGATGTGCTATTTGTAGGTGTATTAGCATTCAGGGAACTGGTATTTAATTGTTTTTAGACATGTCTCACTGCATTTGAAAATGCAGTAGCTCCATCTAAACACCAATAATAAGGATACTATTATCTATATTCAAGGAACCTCCAGATTAAATTACATTATGAGCTTATTGTTATGGGAAATGAAGTTAAGCCAAGAGAAAAGATAGAACAACCCCAAAATAAATGAATAACAGGGAACTAACAGGTACTATGTGAATAATTGAGACAAATGTGAATAATTGAGAGAAAACAGTAAATACAGAGTTAAGACAATAAACCAAGGATAAAGAATAGGAAAGGAGAAATGCAGATAGAGGCGAATCACATTTTCCTTTCATTTATTGAAATGAATTAAGAAAGGCTAATGTTATGATTGGGGAAGAACACAAAGGAAGAGCAGATGTCTAGGTAGGAGTTTTAAGCATGTTTAGGAAAAGTGGTTGCTAGCAGGATTTATCTCTAAAATTAGTCATCCAAATGGATGATTTATATAACTGGATACCAAACAATAAATAGCAGTATCTATGGCAAGAAGGCATTGGTAACAAAAAAGTAAAGTTGTCAGGGATTATGATATATTTATAAGTAAGTTCTTGAAATTAATGTAATAATGTGTGACTATTGTATATGCTATGAAATAATATACAGTATGTTATTTTAGTTAATTAATCAAAAAGTTAAAAGAGCCATATATTATTTATTTAATCCATTGTTAGGCTGTATTACAGGTAGCCCTCATTTAGTGACTGCCTTGTTTAGGGACTGTTCTCAGTTACAACAGTGATGAAAAAGTAACTTTACAATTAATCCTCACATTTACGATCTTCACAGGTCTGTAAAGCAAAGGAAAGCTGGAGTAAGATCATAAGCACAGTTGCAATTTCATTTAGCAACCACTTTGCTTAATGACTGAATTGCCAGTCCCAATTGTAGTCACTAAACAAGGACTACCTGTAGTCATAACAGCAGCTCAAGGAAACTTACAGAATATAAATAATTAATATTAGAACAACAGACAAAAAAGCCAAATAATAACAAAAAGTTAAGAAAGGTCCACATTGGAAAAAACAACATGGTTGATTATAAAACCACACAAATCATACATCAGGAAGTGGATCACATCCTAACTTGCCCCAGGAACTAATGAAAAAGCAAAGCATTTGATTCATTATGAAAACACAACAAGTTAGGGTGATAGGAACTTCAGAGGAAATGCCATTCCAGAGTGCAGAAGTGGCCACAGAGTAATACTATCTCTGGAGGCTTGCAAGATGGGACTTGGAATAAGCCAAACCTGTTTGTCCTTACCAGCTGGGCAGAAATAACCCAGTAGGTATCCAGATCCTAGGCCATGAAGGGTTTTATAGGTGTCACTTTGAATTGCAACTGGGAATGAATTGATAACCAGCACAGCAGTGGTATTACATGGAGAAAATGAATTATACCTATAGTTACTTCTGCTGCTGCATTGTGGACCAGCTGTAGCTTTTGAGTGGTATTTCCATGTATATCAATTGCAGTAGTTTACAAAGACATGAGAATAGCCTCCCAATCTAGGAAAGGCTGTAACTGGCACAGAAGATGAATCTGTGTGTAGGTCCTCCTCTCCAAGGCTGCCACTTGCTCATCAAGCAAGAACCAAGAGTCTAGGAACCCCCAAATAACATACAAGTTCTTCCTGGAGAAGTGAAACCCCATCAAAAAAGTATGTTGGGAAATCTGTGGAAATGGAAGGACCTGGACTTCATCTTGCTACAGTCGGTCCTGAATAACTTTCCATCCAGATCATACAGCCTTCAGGCACCAGAACAAGATCTCAATGACATCACCTCTTTGACCTAGGATTTAGATGTAAATCTGAGTATCATTTGTATATTTATGATACCTTATATTGTGCTGGCAGATGATCTAACCCAGAGTCTTATGTAGATGTTAAATACAGTAGGAGTGGGGAGAGTGTTGACTCCTATAATTCAAGACCATTGGGGTCAATCTCCTTCCTGCAATCAACACAGACTCAAACCAAACCCAGAGAAAGAAGGAGAACCATGATAGCATAGTGTCCCACACCTATAGTAATTGGAAACTACCGATAAAATACTAGGCTCAGTGGTATCAAAAATCAATGAGAGATCAAGGAGGACCAAGTGAGTTATGCCATTCCTAATCTGGTCCCACCTGTGACAGAATGTGAAGGTGGCCTTGGAAGACAAGGGAAAGAGATGCCACCTAAAGAATGATCATATAAAAGAGAAAGGAGTCTGCAACAGGATAAGAAAGAAATTTAGGAAAGACCTGCCCTAACTATTCAGGTAGCAGTTAGGGAGGTCAGGAGATTTGTGCTTTCAGACTTGCAAGATTCTGTTAATGTAGCCTTACAATAAAGTAGAATTAGTTCATTTAGTCTTGTTTTCTGTCTAGTTTACCTGAGAAGGCTTACACCACCAGAGATCATAAGTATCAATGCCATTTTAATACTATACCTGGATTTATTTCAGGACCCTTTGAAGCTAGAGTCTCACCACCTTCTCGATGACCTCCTTCAAATAGTGAAGGAGAAAGTTGGAGAATTTTCCAATACTGCTGGATCCAGAAATGACTTTTTCAGGAAGAGACATATCACCAGTTTCTTCAAGTAGGAGAAACCCTTCACTCAAGAATGAATTTACTACTACTTGATCTCAGCAGTATCCTGAACAGCCAGGAAGGACAGGATCTAACATACACATGGCAGTGCTAACACCCCAGGGGACTCTGTCCATTGTTAGCCCGTGACCCTGTCACAGGCTAACATTCCTCTTGCATAACAATACAAGATCTGTTTCAGTCAGTTACATAGGACCGGCCCAGCCAGAATCCAACTCCAAACAAAATGAAGAATTTCATCCATCAGATGTCTGGAGTATTCCTCACTGTAGCGCTTCAGATGTTCATCATGACACTCCTTCTATAAAAGGATCTGGGTTAACTTAAAAAGAGATATTAGTCAACCTTTTACAGAGAAGATTAGAACAGAAAATAACTATTTTGGCATCCTTATGGCCACAAGTTAGACATTTCTTCTGTTGATTCATTTTCCAGAGTTCTTCAGAGAACCAAGGAACACCCCCAACACACCCCAGGTTACCATACAGGAAGAGACCACACAGGTATAATCCTACCAAGGCCACTACCATCACCTCATTTCAAAAGGCAAGGTCCAAGTACATTGGACAGGCATCAGACTGAGCATGGACAATCTAGATTAATCCATATAATATAGATGCCAGTGTGCTAAAAGCAGAAAGCAGAATTATCACTCAAAGCAACTACTGTACACTCACATATACTGCTATTTTTCTTTTTGTCATCCATAACTGTCTTCACAGTAGCCACTTACACTGCGATCTATAAACCAGTTAATCCAAAGTGTCTTTATATTACTCTTAGGTAATAAGATTATTGATGGCCCAAATCCTGATAAAAAGAATCTCCTAATTATCTTAGTGGTTTATTTTCTTATTGTATGAATGAGATGTCAAAAACCAGTTTTCTCTAGGCAATGCAGCTGCAATAATTAATGAGAGAAATATCAAGACATATTCTTTAAAAATAATATAAAATTCTATATATAGCAATATAGTGTGTAGATATCTGTGTGCCTGTCTTCTCATGTAACAAGCCTAATTTTTCCTGTATTTTTTTCACCACCATGAAAATGGTGCTTTTCTATTCTATGTCTTCTCTACCATTACTTTTACTGTTTCTCCCTTATTCATGTGGATCTAGACAGCTGCATCTGCCGTGACCATGGTGTTTTGTTTTGTTTCCAGTCGTAACAGTTATGGGAATTGTGCTTGAAGCCATGAGCAAGGGCTACTCTGATGCCATGGCAGAGCAGAAAAAGCAGATCTGTCACATCTCTTCTCTGTTCTGCCATGACATTTTATGGCTTCTCTTGAATACCCATTTGTCCCCTGTTTTTTCATCACAAAGTAAATTCTGGAGATTGTGGAACAGATCCTGCCACACTCCAACATCAAACTCTCATTAAATTTGATTTCATTTGTTCTGGTAGGTCAAGCATGAAAAGCAGTATATGAAGTGGTATATAAACATAGTGAAAGCAAGGACAGAAAGATATGGACACATAATGGTATTAGTGTAAACTAACTTTAGCTTGGTTTGCTTTTCTTTATCTTACCTGACGTCTTTAATTTCTTTGGCTTACAATGTCTTACTCTGTGCTCACCAGAACACTGCTTTATCCTAGAAGGAATAGAGTGAAGTGTATGTATGTATTTCACTGTTTCTTTGTTATACAGCCTTATTTCAAAAGCACAAAAAGTTTCACAAAAATAGCTGATAATTCTATTTTAAAATTATTTAACTACTGAATTAGCAACTATGATTTAATTGCAATATCTTGCATGATTAATAGGTTAGTTTTCAATTCTTAATTCTATCATGCAGTGAGTTAAATATGGCCTTTTTGTTAAATTATTTTAATTTCCTGAGAGATCAAGTTCCTGTTTCATATGAGTTGCATTATTTCAACATCTCATGTCATTGTTTCTAATTTTCATATCTATTTGATTAATGATTTACTTTGATCCATCTTATGCACTACGAGTCACAAGTCTTTATTTCATCAAGCAGAATTTTTCAGACGGGGAAAGCATGCTGATGTGTTGTGGAACAAAGAAGCTCACTGATGAGATTTACATGGTAAATCAGACCAGATGTAGCATCTATTACATGTATTAAACTCTTTGGGTTGATTTAAATTATGCTACTGTGACTTAAAACATTATTTGTTAGTCTGTCAATTGCTTGCCTTATAGACACTGGAAGGAAAGTGTGAACTGACAATGTGGATTCAACTTATCTAGCTGTGTAACTTTATTTACAGAACTCATCTTGTTATCAACTTGCTAGAAGGACATGGATAAGGGGAATAAAAGGACCCAATTTTCATTGAAATTCACTGAAATTAGCTATAGTAATAGCTGCTATTCCTTAGCCACTTTAAATAAAATTTGAATATTTGCAGAAGGTGGATCTTTCTGTGATCTGAAGTAATACAGAATAGCAGTAGCCCATGCAAGGTAGTATAGCTTTGAGGATTGTTTGTAAGTTACCTGGTAAAATCTGGTTGTTGTTAGTAGAAAGGGTGATGTTAATCTTCATTTGGATTTTTGGTACATTTTGGAGAACTTTAAAACAAACATATAAATACATACATCTGCATTTTTTGTTCCAGAAAAGAAAATTCATTTATTTCTATAGTGAGGTTACTCAACCATTGCAGTTCACTATTAAGGGACAGTGGTAGAATTTCTGCTTTTCTCTCTAATGATCTTTTTCAGACCATTGAGAAAGGTTTTTACTTTATCCAGAAGGGCTTATAAAATCCCCACTAACTTTGGAAAGTTCATACACTGGAACCTTGATGTGGCAGGATTTTAGGCCCAGAGTAAATCTTAAATCTCGGTACATATATTACGTTTTAAAAATACATGAAAATTAACTACAGATGTAAAGCTGTGTTTTTGTTCTGTTCTTTTGGTTTGTTTTTCCATTTCTTCTTCTTTGGCATAGGGTAAAGCTGTACCAGGTATACTGATGGAGCTCTTGGGCAGCGTGTCTACATTTGTTTCAATTAAAATATTTTTACTGCTGAAGTTAAACAAATAGACGTTTAAAACAGCATTTCTAATAAAGGGACTAACATCGAGAGACATACACAGCTCAGCTACAATTATTTCCTGCAGAAAGTTTGATTTAATCTCAACAAATATCTTTTAATTTCACTGCTTTTATTCTGAATGTGCCTTTGTTTACGGCTATGAAATTGTTATACCTTTTTATTATTGTCATGCAAACCAATAGCAGCTGAAGGAAATGATATCAGCTTGGCCCATTTCTGATTTTTCCCCCCCATAATATCTACTAGAATATTATACTAGAATAACTTTGGAGTTCTGCAGCAGGTTTGCTATTATGTTGGATTCTTATTTCAATAACATTCTTTCTAATACAATCTGTATAAACATTGTGGAGAACAATAGCTGCTCGAAAGGTTATATGACCATAATAATGAATGGTAGATATGATGAACTGCAATGTTTGCAGGGATTATCTGTGTGGACTCTGCTGTTATTATCTTATCTCTAGTGTCTCTTATGAATCTCACTGAAAGCTATTTGACACTCATGGCAGAAATCTAACTCAGTTTATGTCAGTAAAAGCTTTCCAGAGATTTAAATAAAACCTTATTCCCATGTATTTATTTATGTATTTATACGTTCATACATTCAATTTAGAGGTCACCTGACTACAAATGGCTCCTGGCGGGTTACACTTTAAAAGCAAGAAACAATAAATTAATGATATGTTTCATATGTGTTCAGGAAAAAAAAAACCCATACAAACAAAACATTCTGTGGGAGCTTGATAAGCACCATTCCTCAAGCTCTGAAAGAACAGCCAGATTTTCAGTGACTTTCTGAACAGATCTCTGTAGTTCATTTGTGAAGTAACTAGGACATGAGTGATTATCTGAAGGGTCTTCTGATCCAAGAATGAGTGCTATATCAATCTGTGCAAAAGGCTTCTTGCCTACAACTGCCACCTGCTGGGCAGGAGGCATAGAAACTATAACTGAAATAGGTCTGATAACCATTGGAAATAGCCATCTTCTCAACAATCTTCCCTGAAAAGGGGAAGGTTGAAGACTAGACAAAAGTTGCCCAAGATAATTCAGTTGAATGATGCCTTCTTGGAAGGGGGAACACCAGTACCTCATTCAAGGCTGAAGGAACCACCCCATCTCTCAAAGAAACTGCCATGCCACGGAATGGACTCAATCATAGGTCACCTCCCAGGCAGCCTTAATAACCCAGGAGGGACCTGGATCTAATAGGCAGGTTTGAGCTCACAGTCTGAAGAATTTTGTCTACTTGATCAGGAATCACAGGCTCAAGATTGTTCCAGATAACCCCAGGAGAATGTGACCCAGTTTGAATCAAAATCTGAGCAGATCTGAGAGACCTTGTCCATCAGATAGCTTGAATATTCTTTGCAGTGGCCCTGCATCAGCTTGAGCCCTGCCCACTAAGGATCCAATAACTAGTATAGTGAGTAAATGCTGAGGACTGGATATTAGGACTGCTCTCAAATAAAGGCCCCAGCAACCTTGAATATAGCCCACTCTCAGATTACAACTATACCTATCCTTGCACATCACAATTTCAGTGTTCCTACCTGCCTTTTCTCACTTCTCCCCGCTTTCTTGGTCCTTAGATCCTCGCTTCCAGGCTGACATACTCATATCTATCACTCAACCTCCACACACAGCTCCACCTCTCACATTTTACCAGGCACCCAACTGATGGCCACTCATGCCCTCAGTCAATCAGCAGCCTATAGAGTGTCTAGCTTCTATAGCAAGGTCTACTATACATCCCATGAACCACAGCACTTCCCCTTTCTTCCTATCCAGGTGATCATTAAGATCACAGTCGCAAGTAGTTGGCAGGGAAACAAAGACTCAGCCTCCAAGTCCAAGAGAGAGGTCCCAATAGGTGCCTTTAATATTATCATACATTTTAATACTGAAATCAAGGCACCCTGATTCTCAGGTTTCTAATAAAAGCAGCAATTTTGATATATATGTGGAACTTTTGCCCTAACAGGTATCTCCATTCAGTTCATGTATAAGCTAATTTATTGTTTTTTTTTCATAACTATCAAATGGAATATTTATGGTGATTCTGAAGCTTATCAAACAGCTTTCATCTTATTTATTTTTATGTGTGTGGTTTTGTGAAAAATGGTGTTTCCATTCATTATAGCAATGAGTATAGAAACTGAACAAACTCCTTGAAGTAGAGTCAATAAATTACATTACTGATTATTGTTTTTACGTTTAATCACTAGAGTTCTCTGTGAGGGTTACATTCTTATTTAAAACTTTGGTATAAACAATAGCACATTAAAATCAGGAAAAAGTATTAATAAATAGTATAATGGAAGAATAGAAAAATAAAAATATATGAATATATGAAAAACAAATATCATCCAGAGATTTTGGTAATGGGTAGTCCAAAAATAACTTAAACAAAATGCATGCAAAACATTGAAACTATCTATACAAATGTCTGCAACAGTGTCTTCATTTGGAACCAAATTACATTAATATTGGTGTCAGGCATGCCTCCCTATGTATGAGATTCCATAAATGGAACCCCACAACTAAGAAGGTAAATGGTCAAATGGAGGAGGAATTCCAAAGAGGACTTTGGAAATACAGTTGCTATAGAAAGTTAGTCTCTACTAACCCACTAATACACCAACGGTCCTTTGGGGGTGGGGAGATGTCAAACAATTTCAGTGTTTGAATATTCTTCCAGAGACCTTGATTGCTCATTTTTCCATTGTTTCCTCACCTGGAATTCAAGAGTGCTCCATTAGCTAATATTAATCTGGAAACATCTCCCTTGTTATTTTTCTCTATTTATATATAGCCACAGCAAAGTGTTTCTCCCCCCCCCCTTGTTTGCTTTTGTTCGTTTCTCCCTTTTTTATGCTCCATTTATTTTGTACAAATAAAAATATTAAAAATCCCCCCACCTTTTGTAAGATTCTGTTCTTTGGCAAATCTGCTTACATAGAATGAATTGCAGCAATATAACCTGGACTAAGAGAAACATAATTTGAGTGAAGATTGAAATATGCACTGAATTTTCCAAGGCCTGAAGGTAAAGATGACCTCTCTGTCTGGCTCCCTGCCTCATCTCTCCACCAATTCCTTTGCTAGAATCCCTGGCCATTTCCTCCATCAAATTAAGTCTGGTTCTTTTTCAATGTCTTGACTGATGGCTGTTTTGGTATTTTTTACTTTTTCTGTACAATTCTTAGTGGTTAATGTTTGAAACAAGGATCCCTACTCACCTAGTAGCATGAGCTCATTAACAGCATTGCAGTCCTATTAACTACTGAAAGATGCATACTGATCTTTCTTTCACTATGACTGTATACAGTTTATAATCCTTCTCAAAATAAATAAATTACTTTCATTGTAGCCATTCCTCTTATTCATTCTGGATGCTTGTGGCAGTTGAATTGGGCATTTCTAAATAATCATATTTAAACATTTCTATATTTAAACATTAAACATTCAGCTCAGGAAAACCTAGCCACCAGCTCCCCATCCAGCCTGAGTTCAGATGCGATACTTGTAAACTGTTTAAAATTTATATTCTCTCTAAAGTTCACTTTTGGTTTCAGATAAGGACAATGCTATTAGAAGCACATTCACCAGGAAAGCACCACTCAGGGCCAAGTAATCCTTGGGGAGAGGTTTTATAGAGTTCAGCAATTTATAGCCTTCATGACAACCGGGTATTTGTCCCACATTATTTCTGGCCTGTTACACAAGAGTGGTTATACATTAGATGTAGTCTTCATCTCAGAGCAGTTACGGGATGATTGGAACATAGAGTATACTAAAGACTTCTTATAGATCTAATTAAATCCCAATTAACACATAGAATTCTTCTCAGTAATCCTGAAAGGTAATTCTAACAAGTACCAGAGAATTCAGAGGTGAGCAGAATCTTTGATGAGATTGTTTCTGAGCAGCCTCTTCCTGTTCCCCAAACCCGAGATGACCTTTGATTTATTAAGAAGCTCCACAAAAGGACTGAATGGGAGAGATGGCTAAAGAATTGGTGGATAAAAACTAGATGCAAAATTGACTGGACACAGGTACATGCTCATGTTTGAGCCTAACCTACATACAGCAGTTAGGGTTTTTATTTCTGAATGCTTTTATTTCTCTCTTTTAAAAAAAAAAAATTATTAAAAATTTTAAAAACAATAGAAAAAAACAATATAAACTAAACTCAGAAAAAGAAAGAGAAAAGAGGAAGGAAGGAAGGAAGGAAGGAAATATTTAAAGAAGTTACGTCCACTCTTCATTACAAACAAACATAGTAATTCTTCACCCCTTCTAAGGCTACATACAAGTATCTCTTCTTCCCTTAACCCATCCCTTATTCATAAGCAAATCGATAAATCATTAACATTTCAGTCCTGATGTCAGCAAAAACTCCATAGAGGGTTCACAGAGCTTTATATGTCTTCTTTTAACCTTGGTCAAACAAATTAACTTTCTACTCCTTCCTTTTGCTTCTAATAGTCTTATTCTTCATTCAGAAGTTGTTGTAGGATTTGATCTCTCTTAAAATTTTCTTTCTCCCATCTCAAAAGCTTCTTTGAGGCTTTAGCGAATCCCTTCCGTAAATCCAGTAAGGAGTCATTATCCAGGTCCTTCTCTTGGTTTATTTATTTTATCCATTTTATGAATTTATCCGTCCATCCGTCCATCCATCCATCCATCCATCCATCCATCCATCCATCCATCCATCCATCCATCTCATTTATATAGCTACCCATCTCACAAACACATTACCCTGGGTGGTGTACAACAGTTAAAATCTCTAAAAATGATAATCTAAAAACAATCAAAAATAAATAAGCATATGAAGTAATCAGATAAAATAAGGAGATAAAACCAAGAAACCAGGAGAACAAACATCATTTAATCTCATAAACCCACCTTGTAGGCTTTCCCTGTTTTAAGAGCCTTCTGGAAGGCTAACAGTGATGGGGCTAACCTCCTCTCTGAGAGAATGATGTTCCAGGGAGTGGGGGCCACAGCAGAAAAGGCACACAGCCTGGGTCCCACCAGATGGAACTCCTTTGGATACAGGACCCACAGCATACCCTTCCTGCCTGACCTGTCTGAGCTTATCATTTATATTTCCACTTTAACCATCCTCTCTGCCTTATAATCCACAATTGTTTTTATTATTATTTTCTAATATTTCAACAATTTCTTTATACTCTAATATTTTTGCATCAGGTGAGGTTTGTTTCAGCTCTTTATTCTCCTTTACATCTGTCATGTCTTTAACATCTTTTGGAAATAATCTATCCATAGAAGCAGACATCATTGCTGACATTGTAGTTGCTATTTTCTGACCCCATTCTTCAAAGATCTCCTGAAGTGTTTCACATGTCATACCATTTTCTGCCATTTTGTCCCAATGCTGACCAAAAACAAAAGGCAAGTTTCTCTCTCTCTCTCTCTCTCTCTCTCTCTCTCTCTCTCTTCCCTTTTTCTTTTTCTGCTTGAATCTTTAGTCCCCTCTAGTGTCCAATTTCTGAAATCATAAAGTCTCACATTTCTGTTATGACTGAAGATAGACTAAACAATTTAGTTCCCACGAAGGTGCTGTTTATTTATATAATTATTTCCAAAATCTTATAGCAAAAGGTCCAAATTTGTCTGGTCTCTTAAGTCATTTTAACTTTCTTAAGTTAAAATCTTATTTAGTTTTTTGCTGTTTATTTCAAATAATTTAAATTCTTAAGCTTATAGTTAATTTTTCTTTTATTCTGGAATGAAGGTAAACTTACCAGGTAGCTTTGCAAACATATCATTTTGAAGATCTCTATTAGCCTTAAGATAGTTAATAGTTAATTTCTGAAAGTGATTAGAAAGTGAGGTTAACGAACCCAGTATCCTTAAAAAGGCTTCACCACAATTGATAGCTTGATGGCTTCTCTTTGTCTTCTGGCACTGAAACCCATGGGAAACTGCTGTCCTGTGGTCTCCTCACAAGAAGGAGCTGTCTGGAGCACAAGTGGGCTCTCCTTTTCTGGGGAGATTCCATTAGACTGGTCAACTTGCTAGTCCTTCAGTAGTGGCCATGACATTGTCTCTGCTTGTTTGAAGATATGTTACCTCACCATTCCTCACCTGGAAGTCCCTTACTTCTCTGCTGTTACTGCATAGTGAAAATTTCCATCCAGCCAGTAACATTGCGGAACTCTTGGCCCATGGTCCAGAAGCTGTAAGGATTTGGATGGGGAAAAGGAAACACATGGAAGATGAATCCCAACAAGAATTAGTTATTGTTTGTCCAGATATCATCTGATTCTCTTCTCATTGCAACTGCAACTTTGGAAAAGTAGCATCCCTGAAGGAGCAGATCCATGACCTTGGGGGCATCCTAGGCTCACAATTAGTTCTAAGTAGTCAGGTGGAGCCATATTCAGGGGGCTTTTTATCCTTTCCTGGAGAATAAGCCCTGTAAACAGTAACTCACCTGCTTGTCACCTCTTCATTAGATTACTGCAACGTTCTCTATATGGGGCTTTCTTTGAAAACTACCTAAAAGGTGTAGTTGTCCAAAATGCAGCAGATGGGAAGATTCTACTATTTTCATATAATACTGCTGCTCTGCATTAGTTATGCATTAACTACGAAGAGGCTTTAGAGTAAAGTGCTGTTTTTTACCTTTAAAGACCTATTTGGCTTATCATCTTGATACTGCAGCACTGTCTACTTCAGGTTGATCCTACTCATCCAGTATGTGTATCTCAGAATTGGATGCTGAAAGTTCTTCCATGTGAAGAAGAGAAGTAGGAGAGAGGAATATTTTGTTTCCAGCAATAGTAGTAACCTTGTAGAACAGCCTCCTACCAGAAGTCTGGACTGTTTTCTCACCTTTAAAAAGCTTTAAAAACTGAAGTATCCAAGGCCTGTCATCAGTATCATCATCATCTTCCTCTTCCTCCTCTTCATGGTTGGTCGCACAGTCAGCCAGATGTTTAGACTGGATCTGGCACTTTTATCCACCTATCAAGTCCTTTCCAAGGATAGGCAGATGTTGTTGTTTGATGGTGTTAAAAGTATCATTGCGGGATACAAGCTGTTCCAAGTAAAGCTGCCTTTTGCAATTGACTGATGGTGATTTTGTCAAAGTTGATGGTCTTCAAGTGGTGCTCCAGATGTTTTGGGATTGTACCTAAGGTGCCTATTACTATTGGTACTCTCTTTGCTTTCTTTTGCCACAGTCATTCTACTTATATTTGCTGGTCTTTGGATCTTGTGATTTTCTCCAGTTCTTTCTCTTGTATTCTGCTGTCTCCAGGTATTGCAATGTCCACTATCCAGACTTTTTTTGTCTTTCTTATCAACAATTGTTAAGTCTGGGGTGTTGTGTGGCAGGTGCTTGTCTGTTTGAATTCTAAAGACCCAGAGCATTTTAACTTCTTCATTTTCTATTACTTTGTCTGTTTTGTGGTTCCACCAGTTCTTTCTTGCAGGCAAATGGTATTTCTTGCAGATATTCCAAGCTTTAGATCATCCATGTAAAGGAGGTAGGATAGCCTGACTGATGTTTTGATGTTTGATAACCATGGCCTGACTTGTTCAATATTGTTGAAAGAGGAATCAATGCAATGGCAAACAGTAGTGGTGATAGTGAGTCTTCTTGAAAGATTCCTCTCTTGATGTTAACCTCTCCCAATCTATCATCATTGACCAGCAACTGTGTCTTCCATGGTGCTACTGATCTTTGCACAAAGCTTCTGATGTTGCTACTGACTCCTGCATTTGATTATCCAGTCATGTGGCAGGTAATCAATCCAAGCTACATTCAAGTTGGTCTTCCCTCTCTTTCAGTTTTCCAAAATCATCTTGTCAATTAGGAGCCGCTCTTTTGTCCCTCTACTGTTTGGGCAGTTTACTTTTTACTCAGATGTAAAGAGCTTGTTTTCAATTAGATACTGTTGGACTGCATCAGCTACCACACCAGTTAGCAATTTGAAAGTTGTTGGCAAGCAGGTAATTGGCCTGTATTGCCTGGGGCTGCCCCTTTTGCTGGATCTTTCATTATCAAGTAGGTTTTGCCAGATGTTAACCAGCCTTCAGTTTCACCTCCTTGCAGTATGTTGTTAAACTGCTTGGCAATGAGTGGGTGCAGAAGAGTCAGATGTTTCAACCAAAAACCATGCAGTTCATCTTTACCTGGTGCTGACCAATTCTTGATCTTCCTTGCTCTTTTCTCCACCATTTCTGCTGTTATTACAAGTTCTTTCATTTCAGCTTCTTTATTATTCTTATCTACATCCTTTATCCAAGCTGCATTCTTGTTGTATTTCTTTGGGTTGTCCCACAGCTGTGCCCAGAACTACACTGTTTCTTCTTCATCAGGTGTTGATTGGTTCATTGCACTCTCTCTATTCATGGATTGGTAAAAATGTTTCTGATTCGACTAAAATTGGAGATTCTGCCTGTAGTGTGCAATTCGAGCTTCATATCTGCTGATCTTCTTGGCTATGGTTGTTAGTTGCTGCTTTATTATTTGCAGTGCTTCCTTGATCTTCCTTTTTTCTAGGTGATATTTCTTGATCAGGTATTCTTTGGTCTTTTTGTTTTTCAGCTTCTTTTCTTTCATCTGTTCTAGCTTGCTTGCATTTGATCTTAACATGCTGATTTTATTTTCCAACCTGATCTTCCATTTTGGTGGTGTAGTGTTTGGCTTTTTTTTTTTCTTGTTTGTTGATTTTGGTATTCAGTTATAACTGCAGCCATGCTGTACATCAGTTTGTTTGTTTTTTGCAATGAGCTGCTACTTGTATTTGATATTACAGTATTGGCATCATTTAATACTTGTGCTAGTTTTTTCTTTATAACAAGCTTCAATGCAAGCAACCTTATTCTGTTGTTTTTGTACTGTTCTAGTTGCTCAGTTATTCTTTGTTTCAATTCCTCTTGTTTTTTGTTTTTGTTTTTGTTAGAAGACTTTGGTCTTTCTGAGGAGAAGGCTCTACTGTCTGAGCTACTTCTGACAAGGCTTCAATTTCCTTGCCCTGGGTAGACCTTTGCAGTTCTTCCAATTCTACTTCTGTGAATACTTTATTTTGTGTTATAAATAGATGTTGATCTGCTAGCTTCTCTTCTGTTATTTCTAATTCTGGATGTTGTTCTTTCCAGAAGTGGTGCATTCTTTTCAGATATCCTCTTCTTGTTGGACTTTGTTTGTAATAGCAGATCATTATTTCTTGTTTTCAGTCTTTGTATATATGTGATGGGTAAACAAGTTTTCTTCCAGTAGTTCTGCAGCTGCTGGCCCTGGTCGCTCAGCCAACAGTCCTGAGTCCTGTAGTGATGAATGATCTGGTATGGGTTTCTGTAAATTATGTCTCACCATATTGTTTATGGGAGAGACACTCCTTGTCTGGCTCCTCTGATGAGACCTGTCCAGTATGGCTGAACCTCTCACATAGCTCTCATCCTCCTCAGAGTTCACAAGCCCCACAACCATGTCAAGGTAGTGCCTCACTTTCATAAATTTTTATTATTATTATTATTATTATTATTATTATTAATGAAAGTTTAAAGATCTATTATTTCTTTATTATTTTTCTGTGATGATTGTTTTTTATTTTTATTTTTTATTTATTTATTTAATTTGTCCCCGCCCATGAGTAAAATATGAGATATTAGAAATTGTTTATATTTTACTTTGTAAAAACAAGTTGTTATATAAATCACTGCTAGATGAATCTTACTTGTCATCTGAAGAAGTAATTATTTCAGATTTTTTATTCTTTTTTTTTTCCAACTATGAGTTCATTTTGGTCTGCTTGTACAATAATTTTAATGTTAATGCTTTGAAGAATTTTGTGAGAAGGGCAAAGAAAAAATGAAAAGAAACCAAGTTCTGTGATGTTATTTGAAATAACTAAAGATCAAGATTGTTAGAAGTAAAAGGAAGGAATATAAAGTTGATTGGTTTTAATAAGGTTAAGATAGATATGATGTTATCTCTGGTAACCCTTAACGGACTTTTGCTGACATCAGGACTGAAATGACGAGATTTTAACGATTCGTTTATGGATAAGAGATGGGATATGGGAAGAAGAGGTCATTTGTTGTATTTTAAGAGAAGGTGATAAATTACTAAAATTGTTTATACTTGTTATGATGAAGATGGGAAGTCACTTCTTTATATATTTCTTTTCTTTACCATGTTCTTTTCTTTCTTTTCTATTTTTCTATTTTTTTCTTTTCTGCACTTTCTATTTTTTCTTTTTATTCTTTTCTTTTTTTTTAGTTTGTATTAGTTTTTTATTGCTGCAATTCTAATTTTTAATAAAATTACTATATAAAAAAAGAAACAATCCAAATCTTCCTGTACACACATTTTAAGTGTCCATTTGACTCCATCTCTCAAGCCAAATTGAAAAACTAGAAAATTCTTCAGTTAGTTGGCATTTTATATCTCTGATTTTATACTGTTTACAGGGGTTAATCCCTGAAAGTCAGATGCAACTTATGTGTCAGGTTGCATACTTGTCCTGCTCCTATTTAACTTCTCATAAATGTCATGATGTGCCACATAGACAACCTGGACTGTCACCCTTATTTCAAGTTTGCAAAAAAAAAAAAAAAAATCTTTATGTAGAAAGTGCAGCAATTCATTCTAGGTCCCCTACAGGGCATAGTAAATTGCTAGGGACTTTGCTCAATTTTGTAAAGAGGATCATTGGAAATAAATTATTACCTTTTCTATGAGATCAGACACATTTTTGTTGTATAAACATGAATATAATTGAGCAAGTTCCCTAATTTAAATTTTTGAAGATGCTCTTGCATTCTTCTTGCAAGATGTTTAGACTGCATTTGGCATTTTTATCTACCTATTGAGTCCTTCCCAAGGACCTGGGATAGGCAGATGTTGTTGCTTGATGATGTTAAAGATATTGTTTCAGGATGTAAACTCTTCCACATAAAGCTGCCTTTTGCAGTTGGCTGATGGTGATTTTGTCAATGCTGATGGTCTTCAAGTGATGCTCCAGATGTTTTGGAATTGCACCTAAGGTGCCTATTGGTACCAGTAGTATCTTTGCTTTCTTTTGCCATAGTCATTCTACTTCTATTTGCAGGTCTTTGTATCTTTTGATTTTTTCCAGTTCTTTCTCTTTTGTTCTGCTGTCTCCAGACCTTGCAATGTCCACTGTCCCGATTTTTTAGTCTTTCTTATCAACAGTTGTTAAATCTGTTATGGGGCAGGTGCTTGTCTGTTTGAATTCTAAAGTCCCAGAGACTTTAGCCATTGTTTGTAGTCACTCTGTGCGATCTTCTTGCAGCAGCTAACTAGGTGGTCCACTATTTCTTCAGCTTCTTTGCAGAGGCGGTATTTGCTATTTGTTCCTGTCTTCTCAATTCTGGATTTGTATACATTTGTTCTTAAGGCTTGGTCATGTGCAACCAGAATTAGCCCCTCTGTCTCCTTTTTCAACTTTCCTGCTCTTAATCATTGCCAGGCCTTGTTGTTATCTGCTTTGCCTGCTAGTGTTTTGTTTTGTTTTGTTTTTTGTATGTGTACTGACCATGTAATACTTTGCCTTGCCATGTCTCTTTTCTATTCTTCATTTGGTCTTTCTTATAGGCTGGTTTGGTCTCTTCAGTATTCAGTAAGCCTTCATGATGTACTAGCTTCAATGCATCTTCTTCCCTATCCTTCAGATATTCTTCCAATGCCCTTTTTCCTTCTTCAACTGTCTGGTGTACCTGTTACATTCCACACCTACCTATGCTCCTTGGTAAGCAGAGTCTGTTAACATCACTGCGTGGATAAAGGGCATGATTCATTGTCATTATTTTTCTGGCCTTCCTATCCAGGGCTTCTAGTTCTGCTTGTGTCCAGTCCACTATTTCAGCTGTGTATCTAATGACTGGAAATGCCCAGGTGTTAATTGTCTTGATGCTATTTCTACCACTGAGTTTGGACTTTAAGATCTTCTTCACTCTCATGATGTATTCTACATCTACTAACCTTCTTCCTGACTTCAATATGCTTGATAGTTCTGCAGAACAAAGAATAAAATAAACTGAAATGAGGTTTGTTGAATGTTGCTTATCTTGCCATATTTGGCTTTCAAGTTACCAATGGCAAATTCTTTTGAAAAGAATTTCAAAAAGCCAAACAGAACTGTACTTTTTCTCTCATTTCTTTTCATTCTCCTAGGAACATGCTGTGTGAAGAATATATGCAGAACAGATTTTTTTCCCCCAAGTTCAAAAGGTCAAATAAAGGTATGCTGCACAGAAAGGTTTTTTTTCCCCTTACTATTATTTCACTGTCTTCAAAAAATAAGAACCATATTTGTGGAAGGTTGTTATAAGGAATGAAATTCTTTGACATTGCTAGCCTTCAGTTAGAAACAATCTGATATGTCAAACTGAAGATTAACAGATGGAAGGGTTATAGCAAGATGTTAATAATAACAGACATCTTGCATGTCAGAGCCTTCTGGGATGTGTGTGCGTGTGTGTGTGTATGTGTGTGTGTAGACTCAGCACTATGCTTGTGGCCATTATCTGTAGATGTTTTATCACAAATATATCTTCTGCCACCCTCCAAAGAAAGCAAGATCTATTATGTTTCTATGACCCAAAAATAAATGATCCATTTTCCGTTAGTTCTTATCAAAATGTTAGGATGAGGGGAGAGATTAAATACTAAATGAAAGACCAAGAAGTCATCTATGTAGTTCCTGTAGCAGAGACTGATCAGATTTCCTTTTTGATGCCATATTACATATATTGAAAAGTGGACAGAAAATTCATACTGTCAATCAGTTCTAAACTAGACATGTAGTGAAGTGTCACTAAAAATAGTCACTTTTTGCTTTATATTTCTGTCACCAAGGCATGACATTAGGCTATGATAAATCAAGATGTCAACATTTCTATTGAATAAAGCTATGATTTAAACAAAAATGAAGTAGTAATCTTCACTTCTCTTTTTATACCACACCAATGATCACTTCTATGTGTGATCATGGACTGCATCACAGATACTGAGACAGGAAATGTTTGTTTAAGTTGTATATATTTTATTTCTAGCATTTCTACCCTATCCTTATTTATTTATTTATTTATTTACCAAGGCGTCTATATCGCTATATTTCTATGGGATGTAAACAGCTTAGAGTACAATACTTCAGTCAAAAGGGCTCCTTGAATAGCTTACAAATCAATAAAAGACTTGATAATTCCACAGAGAGACAAATTAAGAAGGCCAAGGGGGAAAAAAAAGAAAAGAAAACTCAAATGTAGACATCAGTTCTTAACATTACAGAATACCTAGGGCTGTGCAGTGCTTCCAATTCAAAAGAAAAGAAATGCTCTGAAGTTTCCAGAGTCACTCATGTAGCACCTGGCAGCAATTCCTTGAACAGTTGTATCTTTTCTTGGGGGTCAAGCAGTTTCCCTCCACAGATTTGAAAACATAGTCCTGTTTTCTTCTTTTCTTGTGCCACTGTCAAGTCTTGAGAGGCTAAGAAATTCAGGAACCACAGCCACTTGACTTCTTGGAAATATTTTTTCCTTTTTCTTCCTAGTAGGGCAGCATTTCTCAACCTTGGCAACTTTAAGATGTGTGGACTTGACCTCCCAGAATTCCCCAGCCAACAAAGCTAAGATGTGGGAGTTGGAGTCCACACATCTAAAAGTTGCCAAGGTAGAGAAACACTGTAGTAGGGTAATTCAATGGAATCTTGAAATGGTGTTTATAAAGATAAAGACAACTTGACAATGGTAAAACAAAACAAAATAAATAAATTAGAAATCTTGGCTTATTTATTTATTTATCCAAATTATATGGCTGCCCATCTATCCAAGAAACTTTGTGCAGCAAGCAATCCCCCCCCCAAAATTATATTAAAATAATAAACCAACTAAAACTGAATAAATACACAAACCATTAAACACATTAAGCCATGCCAGAGCTCCCAAACTAATGTTCTACCCCCAAGACCTGGGGAAATAGTTCACAGCCTTGCAAAAGGCCAACAACATAGCAGCTGCCCATATTTTAAGGGGGAAGCTGTTCCACATGGCAGGCACCATAACAGAGAAGGACACTTCTGGGGACCCTCTAGATCACATTGTTTTATCAATGGCACCCAGAGCATGCCCACTATGTCAGATGTGGTGGGACAGGCAGAAACCATTGGGGAGAGGTAGTCCCACTGTAACCTAGCCCCATGCCATGTAGGGCCTTAAATGTGGCAACCAGCACCTTGAATTGCACCCAGAAGCCTACTAGAAGCCAGTGTAGCTCACATAGCAGTGGTACTGGTGCACCATGGTGCATTCAAAACTGCATGTGCCATTGCATTCTGGACCAGTGAAGCTTGCAAATGGTGTTCAAGAGCAGCCCACATAGAGCGTATTGCAATAGTTCAATTGGGAGGTGACTAAGGACATGAATGACTATGAGCAGTGCCTCCTGATCCAGGAATGGGTGCAACTGTCGTATAGCTGTATTTATGCAAATGCTGTCCTGGCCATAGCTATTGAGGCTGGCTATTTCCTTTGCATCTAGAACCTCTGAATGAATACTACACACACACACACACAATTATATATATATATATATATATATATATAATTATTCTCTTTATATATTATAAACTTTGATGACTGTTCATTTCAAGAGACACATGGCTTTATCTTTTTACATATTTCTTATCTGCACCAGCTTCTCCACTGAACTCAACATAGAAGGCATTGAAACTCTGGGACTTCTATTTCATAGATAGATAGATGGTAGGTAGGTAGGTAGGTAGGTAGAGATCAAACTAGTTTGACTCCATTCAGAATGCCACAATATCATATTTTAAATATATAATTATCTAAATAACAAATTCACAGCACTGTGTTACACAATATTCACTTGTTGATTAAAATGAACTCCAAGCTTGTTACAGAAAAGGAAAATTTGGGTGATCTTGGAAAATAAGTGATTGATTCAAATGTTATTTGGAAATAATCAACAAGGGCCTGAAATGAAAGAGTTGTCTTCTGTTGATTTCATTAAATTAATTCTTAATGTACAAAGCCATATTTCTATCTTCATTGCTGTAATCGATGCCTTCAAATCTGGCACACATTTTGCATTTAATTATGTGTCCATGAGAGAATTGTAACTGCATATTGTTTATATTTTGTACAGCCAAATTGTAAGAAATCACTAATTCATATTAGTAATGAAGTAATATTTGAAAAATTAACATCAACATGTACTTGGATCAGACTTCTAGGGAATATCTTGTTTGTTGTTTGTTCGTTGGACTTGGGATTTGGCCTAGCCCTGCTTTTTTGCTTGATATGGTATTTTTCCCTAACAATAACTTTTAAATTATTACCATGATGTCTGTGTGATCTGTTATTTGTTATGTGCACATTGTAACAAGGCTTTGGAATTAAAATCCAAATAATCTAATTTGAACTTGAAAGTAACTCTTGTACCAAGCAGTCTCTGTTTGCAAATATATTCCATTTGATTTATGACAACGTTTGTGTGCTAAAAATAAAAATAAAAACAAAAACAAAAACAGAATATATAAATCCTGTATATTAAAATACAACACATTTAAAGTTAAAATTATATTCTGCAACAGCATATAAATGTAACCCATTTTAAAAGCTGGCATCTTTCATTTACATTCTTCTTTTCCTTCCAAAATGTATCATTTGGTATTTGAGTATAGTTTACAAATCTTTTAATCAATGTTCTGATTATTATTGCAATTAATATGCCTTCTTTTTTCTGACATGAAATCAATAAATAGCACATTTTCAAAATTTGAATAAAACTTAAAATTTGAAATCTTTGTCCCAATGTTGCTTTTCATTTTGAAAAATATATATGAAAGAGTCACACCTGACTCTCTCAGTGTAATAATTCCTCCTGAAATACATTTTTATTCTGGTCAAGGATATAAAAAAGCAGCATTATTAGCCTAAGCCATACTTCTCTTGCTGCTCCTTTTTCTTTACTGTAAGACAGAAAGATGCCATTGTCAAGGAATCCCAGGCTAGCCCCAATGTCCCCTATAAGCTTGAAAAAGCCATAAACTTGAGTAATTTCCATAACTAGTTATTTCATTTGGGAACAATTTGCCCAGCTTGTCTGAACCAAGAAAAAGTACAGTCCATGGAAACTCATGGCTGCTGTTCTTTTTGGGCATCAGCTACACTTGGAATTGCTTTGCATTTGAAATGAGGTAAGCTCTATAATTTTCATCCTTGGTAAACTTTTGAAAATAAAGTTGTTATGCAACTTGATTGTAATTAATGACTTTTTGGGTTTTTTTTTTAAACTATGGATGTTTTATTTATCTTCATTACTGTAAATGATCAAATGGGATGAATACCAAATAAATTACAAGCCCTTTCTTTGGACAATTACATAGTATTACATTAAAAATATTTTCTTTCTTTTATAACCCGTCAATGTATTGCTTGATCAGGTTATCATCTTTGTCTTATTTTGATTTACAGGATATTAAAATCCTTCAGAAGCTATAAAAGCAAACAGAAGCACCATGGAATGAAATAAATGTAAATTTCCAAGGATTCAGTGAAATAAACAAATCAGTGCAAAGAACAGATCAAACAACAAATAATAACTTGAGCATCTAATGACATGGAAGATGAATGAGGATTACATGCCGAATCCACCTATCAGCATAATAATATTTATTATGTTAAGCAACAAGGAAGGCCTCTACTTGTGTGCACACAAGGTGAATATACTTTCCTGTAATAATAACAACAACAGTAACAACAACAATTTGTAAAATAAAACAGAGTCCACCTTCCATCAGTACTGGATGGAATCCACTAAATTCCATTTGTTCCCTTTCATAAATCTGCATCCATGAAAGATGCATTTAAAAACCTAATGCATTTCTGAGAATAGCATAAAAGAGCTAAAAACAATGAGCTTGCAGCAGGGACATTTACATAACAAAGAACAGTAATGATACCAAATAACATAAAAGAGATTTCTGGAGGAAATTAAATTTAAAGCTACATCAATCAGCACAAGCAGTGCAAAATGGTTTCATACTCTAGGTAGATTTGTAAATGTAAACAGTTGTGATTTTGTGTGTGTGCTTGTGTGTGTGTAATGTGTGTACTAAATTAAAAAGAAAAACAAACTGACAGACCAGAATATTAGCTCATTAATTCAAAGAGTTATTGACTCCCACATTTCTATTGGGAACGGGAGGATGGAAATGCAGGGAGACATTGGAGAAAGCTCAGTGCTTGAAATCCCATTGGTGGTACATGTATTTAATAGTTTTTTCAAGCTAAATATTTGTGGAAGCCTACATAGGCTCTTACAAGCCCAGATAAAGAAGATGGATGTTGCCTAACACTTGAAATGTGGTAGAGATAATACTAGACACACAAATGTATGGAGAGAAGAGTTCTACAATTAAAGCACTGCAATAGGAGAAGCCCTCTTTTTGCCCATCAAAAGATGGTAATTAGCTCAGGATTAATAAAGATGACAAATGGATGCATGAAGGAGTAAAACAAGCCTTCAAACTAACAAAGCCCCAAAACTCAAGTAAGTCTCCTTAATATCTTGCTTAGGCATTGGCAGATGCTGGCTCACGAGTTATCTTAAATCAACTGTTGTATTTTTATTTATTTATTTATTTAATCATATTTATATAGCCACCCATCTCACAAAATGTGACTCTGGGCAGCTTACAATAAAAACAAACCATAAAAGGGATAATTATTAAAAATAATTCTACAGTTAAAAGCATCAATCTATTACTGTTGACAGACTACCAGAGGGTTTGATCTTATAGACAATACAGCCACTTCATTAATTTGCTACTTCCTGGAGATCCCCAAGCCTGTTGACACAACCATGTTTTGAGGGACTTCCAGAAGGATATTAAGGATGGGCCAATCTCCCCTCAGGGGGAATGATGTTCCACAGGGAAGGTGCCACAGCAAAAACATTTTTTGATGGAGACTAGGAAGTAACCTAGTTTTGTTACATAACCACAAAAGCTGACTCATGCCGATCTCCACTTGACTGGCTGTGTGTCATCACTGTAGGTGGACAATCTGGCCCAGTTATCAAGAACAGAGTGATTGACATGTGACATCATTGCTGGTCAGCGTTTGTGGTACTACTGTATGAAGGTTGTTTATGCGCTCCTTGGGTAGGCAGAACCTTGCATTCTGTCTCCAGAACTGTTCAGATAAACTTGGCTCAAGCAGATTGTGTGGTCGCCACTCATAAATTGGGTCATGGGGAATTTTCCCCTTCATGCATAAAGATGAAGACATTGCTCTTGAACCACATGAGCAACTTCAGTTTGATTTCCTTAAGAATAAGGGGAGCTGTAGTGGCCTCATGCCACTGTTACCTCTTAACTAGTTTGTTTTTGTTGGATAGATAAGAGTTCCCAGTTCCAGTTGGATGGCTCAGTGAGAAGAATATTTATCATGATTTCATACCCTACCAGCCACTACTGTAATGTTCATATGCCTATTGTTTCTTTTACTGCTCAGTAAAATTATGTGAGTTACATGGAATAATTTCCTCCTGATAGCTTACTGCATAAGTGAGCAATCTTTTAATAGTCAAAACTACATGTTGCATTTTGTGGAAGCAAGAGTTACAATACGTGGGTGCACGCTGCAAAGTGAAAAAGGCAAGAGAAATAATAATTCTTTTAAAAACACTTGCATAAATCAAATTAATCCATTAAACTGTGTTTATTTTCCTTTCTCAGCTCTTGAAATGGCAAGTGCCCTTCTGGTTTTTGCTTTTTATTTTCCAAGAGAAAGATATGCTATAATCAGAAATGTGTTTGGACCCCAAAATGGAGCTGTTAATTACCAATCTCTAGTTTATTATATATGTTCTTTGAACCAGACTATATGGCAGTAGCTGTTCTAAGCTTTCTAGAACAGCAGAGGACAATTATTATTGTTATTTTAGGAGAAATTATCCACTGTTTTAGTCAGTATTTACAAAATGTTAAATAAATTGGCAAAGAAGATTGCATTTTTACTCATTCAGAAGCAGAGATGTTGTTGTTTTCTTGTTTATTCTTTCTCCAGAGGATTGAAATTAGATTTGTGTGGCTTTTAACGAAGTCTGATTTTTAAAATTCTTCTTTAAGTTAAAAATTGTAAAAAAAGATTAAAAGTAATTGAAAAATAATTACCATTGCTGAGTTAAAGGTTAACTCCTGAAATGACCATCTACACAAAACTCGGTGTATTTTGCTTTGTATCTGTTAAATTGTTTTATTATTATTATATAACAACAAAACAAACCAGCCATCTAAAGCTAGAACTGAGAATATGTATTTTTTGTTTATTTGTTTCTGAACAATTTCACCTCAAGCATGCTTCAGATTATATAGGAATTTGTTCAAAGTCATTAACCAGTAGTATAATCCTTTTTCCTTCTTCCTCGCACTAGTTACTGAATTTCACGCAACTGTATTTTGTCAAGATCTGAGAAATAGTCACTGACTTCTGACTTTCTGAAACACAAAGCCACAAAGAAGGAACTCTTGGCAGAACCATCTGAGATACAGGTAGTCCTCATTTAGTGACTGCCTTGTTTAGCAACCATTTGCAGTTATGAAAGTGATGAAAAAGAAACTTTTCAACCAATCCTCACATTTACAACCTCCACATGTCTGTAAAGCAAAAGAAAGCTGAAGTAAGATCATAAGCATAGTTGTGGTTTCACTTAGCGACCACTTTGCTTAACAATCAAGTTGCTTGTCCCAATTGCAGTGACTAAACAAGGACTACCTGTAGTTTGTAAACAACCCAGAATGCCCATAGTTTGGGAGGCAGGTACTGCTATTAGTATAAAGTTCTCAGATTTGCTAATTTATCCTCAGATGGGAAAATATTACAATACAATACAGGTACTCCTCTGTGCTACATGAGTGCAAGCAGTGTATTGTAGGAATTTTAACATACCTGCCTTGCAGGAATGTAGGGTTGTCAGTATGTGTCTCATATAGGCCCAATGATAACTGGGTTAAGTCAGTATATAAAGGTCGGGGGAGCCAATAATTCTTCCTTAAAAAACACTCTCAGTTTTAAAGGCTTCGCCATTGTCAGAAGGAGCTGTGTACCTAATTCCTACTGAAAAGGACTTAAATATATTATATATTTAATATTAAATATATGTTTTTACTCTGTTGGATTAAAGTAACTGTGTTGACATCCTCAAGATTGCAACAATATGTGTTTATATGTTTTCTTTTTTATAATATTCAGTCTTGTTAATAATTGATCATATAGCATCTGCAAAGCATGGGTGAAAAACCTGTGGCATGCCAGAACTTCTTAGTTTCTAAACCTCATCAGTTCCAGCAATAGACCTGATAGTCCGCTATCAGCTATATAACTGTTTTGGTAGAACACAGGTTTCTCCGTTCATTTCTTTAAAAGTGTCCTTTCTAATCACCTTTCACTCCCTTTAAAAATATCTACTGGAGGATGAATGGGTCTGAAAAGTTGGAAGAAGGGAGTGACCACACAAATATGTAGAGCTGTGTGAAGGTTATTGATGCAGCTAGGCCTTTCCTATTCTTATTTTCTTGGAGAGCTAGTTGAGAGATTCTTTATTTTTTAAAACTGGTAGGTTCACTATTCTTTCTGTGTCTGGTAACTGAAAACAGTAAGAAATTCTAAGTGCCAAATTCAGTTGCACAAACAGAATTACTGGAGATTTAGAATATACTTCCCTGTTGTAAATAATCTTGTTTGCTCATATACATGGAAAATTTGAAGATTTTACTGTGTTTATTGATTTTACTATGTTTATAAACATGACATACTGAGAGGAGTATGTTCTATCATACTGGTTGGTATGTATTTCCAAGATACCATATACAGAAATATATAATTATATAATAGTATATAGATATGCAGTGTTATATACTTATATTGCAATCCAGGGTTGGCTGGTTGGTTTTACATATACATTAATTTTGTTTTTTGTTTTTTAAAGGATAAAACTAACATATATAGATAGTAGTAAGGCATAAAGTACATTCAAATTATATGGATTGAAGCTGGAAATAAAGATTTAAATTTACTATTTTCAAAATGTTGTGAATCAGAATTAAGTCTAATTTACACTGCCTTTTAGATGCAAAACAGTAATGAAATAAAGAAAGAGTCACTAAGGCTGGAAAAGAAATCATTATTTTATATTTGCTGAGAGTGTCTTCAGTTTGTAATACAGATATTGGACACAATTCTAATATAACTTCATTTGGGAATAACCTTGGGTATTTCTCATTCGGCTGTGCTTTTGACGCCAGTCTGGCTGCTGGAAATTCATCATGGTTTACCTCAGAGTACCCAATAATTTGGATCCAAAAAGAATATAAAGTATGCAATTATCTTCTTTATAACAATTATACTTTGGAAAGTATCCAGACTCTGACAAGAATGCTGGTACTTTTAAAGTTACATTTTCAAAATAACATTTGGCAATGAATAGTAAGAAGCAATGAAAGACTCATAGCCACTGAAGAAAAGCAAACATTAATATGAATATCAAGCAAGTTCATCCCCTTTAGCAAAGTGTCATTTGTATATTAATGTGCTGATTATAGAACTCTGCTCTCCTACCTCTTTGTTACATCAGATATAGGATCTGTCTTCAAGTACAGCAATAATACACAAAATTACACTTATTTGTGTAAGCTGTTATCCATGATGACAAAATGCCAATGCAAAGCAGCAACTAAAATAATAAATATCCATTTATTGATTCATATATGTTCAATCTATTCATTAATATGTATTTAAGGATAGTTAATGAATAATGAATAAAGGCATAGCATTGTGTGATAACGTGCTTGTTTGCTGTAATCGAGATCAATTTAAGTTTTCTAATAGTTCAGGAGCACTGGGTGGGGGTAGGGGGTTGTCATCCCAAAAGTCAAATGTTTGAAGGCCCAGCTCTTTTGTATGTGTGTCAATGTCATACACATGTAGAAAGGGGTAAGATTTAATCGTGGTTACAGCCACCATCTTGACCCCCATTTTCCAGTAGATTCTGTTGTGCTCGTCTACCAGGCTTTTTTAAAAAAAAATGCCAAATGTTATCTGAAATAATATATGGGGAAAATACAATACAGTTAGCCTTAAAGTCTCTGTCCCAAACATAGAAAACCAAAAAGAACCAACTGTCTAGCATTGGAAAATCAATTAAATTAATGCTATACTCAAATTGTCTCCATTTCTTCTGTTTTATGCTTCTTACTATAAAAGAGGCTTCTGATGTTATTTTTGTAGCCTTTTTCTTAAGGAGGGATAATGTTTCTGAGCTTATTTTGTTGCCTGTGTGTTGTTGTTTTCAGTGATATCATTCTCCATCACTCTGAAACCTCACTGACAGCTCATATTTCTTAATCTGCCAAAACATAGAAGAGGAGTTCTCTAATGTATCTTCTGTTGAGATTTAATTGAAGCATGGGAACCAAAGCTGTTATAGGCAACTGGAGAAATAATATGCTCAATTAAAGACTGGACATGCAAAAATGCACCCTCCAACTATTTTGTAACTAATATCAAATAGAATTTCAGTCACATGTTTGATTCCTTTGGAAAGCTTTTGTTTCTTTTCTATCAAATTAAATAATAATGGTAGAAAAGGCAAAAGAAATTTTTAGCACAGTATTTCCTTCCTAATTTTAGTTCCCCAGATATTAAGTGATCTAGTTTGAATGGTGCTAGATCTAATGTCCAATCCTTGAAATAATAGAATTGAAATTGTTCGGTTGTATCTCAGTTGATGTTTCAGTAATTCTAGACATTTTTAGAAGAAGCACTATCACAATAAAAACAATACAGCATGTATTGGACTCACAAATTTGGCTTTTTCATAACTTATAATCAATGAAATTGTAAGATAACCTTAATTTTTATATTTAAAATATCAAAAATATATTTAACTTCCTTACTTCCATACAAAAGCAACCATACAGTTCTGGAAATTAAACTTTTAAACTTGTGTAAATCAAGCAACTACACACACATACATGCACATGTGTAAAATAAAATAGGTCTGAGATTTAAAAAAAAAAATCTTGACTTTTAGCTTTTATAAACACAGAAGCTACTAATTATACTACTCCACTTGGTATTGGATTTCCAGTGGACTTTTGGTTTTCCAAGTGATTGTATGTCTTTCACAGAGAATAGTCATGAAGAAGAATGTTAACCAAAGGGTAACTCAAAATGAAAAATTACAGTATCAGGATCTGGAATGCAAGAAAGAAATGTAGTCCAGAGACATAAACTAGGAGGGACAGTAGGCTGAAAAAAAAAATGTCACTGGTATTTAAATTTAGTCCCTTTTCTTTTGTTAAGGTTTCATTACTGTTTGATAGGACCATAAAATTATGCTTCTTGAGTTATGCTGCACCTGCTTCCAAGACTTCTCCAGTTTGTGCATATGTGAGCACAGAAAACACTTGCCAGGCCTCTCCACAGACTGAAGCGGTGCCTTGTCTTCTGGCAGCAAAATGGATTTGGTCAGCACCAGCTGTTAATAACTAGTATGAATACATCTAACTAACTTTGATTAGCAAGGGTTGAGGCCAACTAGGAGTAAAGGACTTCCTGTTTCAATAAAAGCTATCAGTATTTTTCTTTCCCACATTTCTAATAAGATCTACATTATAATTTCAACCCTGAATGGAAGCTTTGTCTTTTTTTCTTTTTTAGAAGAAGAAAAACTTGTTAGCATGACTTCCCTCTTGCTCGAGTTGCTTGTACAAAGATTAATGCAATGTTGGAGCAAGAGATTTAGCTGCCTTCTTTAACCAAGGGTTGATTTCACTGAGGACACATTTTCTTGGTGTGGGCTGATTAACTATTGAATAAGTTCGTGCAGCAGGAGGAGTCTCTTTTTCCACCCACTGCCTTTTCAATTTTATATTATATTTTAACCCTCTCTTGAGTCTTGTGTAGTAAGGCACTATATAAATTTTAGTACAAATATATTAATATCATATGGAACAACTGATACATACACAAATCAAACCATCACCACCACCTCCTCCTCCTCGTTGTTGTTGCTGGTCGCATAGTCAGCCAGATGTGTAGACTGGATTTGGCATTTTTATCCACCTGTAAGGTCCTTCCCAAGGGCCTGGGATAGGCAGATGTTGTTGTTATTTTTATTTTATTTTGATCAAAACCTGATAAAATCTAAATTAGTTAAACCAGATGTAACCTAACTTACCATGCCTTCCAAAATAATGCAGTCTAACAACAAACAAACCAAAGGTAAAAGGAATTTGAACCTTTAGCTTTGAACTAAAGGTAAAAGGAATAGCAGTAGCCTAACCTGCTTGTTTTCCATGCTACTCCTGGCTATTACTGAAACCAACTTCAGAAAGTCTAGTCCTGATTGCAGTTGATTGGCAACAGAGCCAAGCTAGTGCTCAGTTGGACCATAGCCACCACAAGGTCTGATTTGTTGTTCTTATGCTTCTTGCTCTTCCTATCCCTACAGGAAAGGCAAGACTTGGTGGCTGGGTCCTATGTGGACTGATCCCTGCCTTTTCCTTTGAGAGATCATTCTGTCCTCATTTGTCTCCATGTCTTGACTTTGGTTTCTCTGATGTTTGCACACATGGATGCTTTCACACTCCCTTTCCTCCTTTGACACTAATGCAGACACTTTATTTTTTCTTGTTTTTTTTTCCTTAATGCTACTATCAAAACTCCAGTGCTACAATAATCAAAGCAACAGATTGTTCTTTGATGACTATGTTCCTCTTTAGGTTAACAGGAATTTTATAGCAAGGAAGAACTGTTAGTTCAACTTCAAGGAAACAAAGTAGTAGTGTTCCTATGTTGCAAATAAATTGTTTTGTTTAAAAAAAAAGAATAAGGGAAGGGAAGGGAAGGGAAGGGAAGGGAAGGGAAGGGAAGGGAAGGGAAGGGAAGGGAAGCTTTGAAGTATTGTGGACAGGGGATGGAAATGTAAGGGGAGTATGTTTCACCCATCCTGGGTTGAATGGAGCATGAGCTACTAGGGTTGAGGATAGTCATTAACTTTTAGGCAATTATTGGATCAAGTGTAAGATTATCTATCTATCTATCTATCTATCTGTCTGTCTGTCTGTCTGTCTGTCTGTCTGTCTGTCTGTCTGTCTATCTACCATCTACCAGTGACCAGCAGTGAACATAACCAAGCTTGGCAGTCTAGTAGGAAATAGCAAACAAATGCTGGAGGGAAGTAGAAGTGGGCATGCTTGGGACTATAGCCAATCGAAGCTGGAGATCCTACTAGAACAGAAGAAAACACTGGAGACCATCCATTCTGAAGATCTTAAGATGGCTTGGGTCAGAAAACATCAGTTTTGAATAAATATGGAAAATAAGGGTGCAGAGTGCATTTGATATCAACTGAGAGTGGGAGGAAGACAACATTATCCATCTCTATGCTCAGGAATTGGGGAGTGGTCTGTACTGGTGATGGCCCAAGCAGAAAATGCATATCTGCCAAAAGAGAAATAAAGAGAAAGAGAAAGAAAGGAAACCGAGATGAGGGACATAATAGTTCAGGTAGAAGTTAGGGAAGAAATTGGCATGGGGGAGGTGGTGGGAAACTCTATGTGAGCAGGTAGAAGAGAAAAGCAGGCAGCAGAGAAGGGGAAAAGTCTTCTGCCCTCCTTCCTTCCTTCCACATATGAGGGCAGGAAGTTTGCTGGCCTTGTCTTAGAGGCATATCAAAAGGACAACTGTCAGCGCAGCACTGAGGACACAAGGAAAGCCCTGACTCAGGACTGTGGGGAAGAGTCCTTAGAGGGTTCTTAACACAGATGCCAGATAAAGTCATCATGTAAAATTCCACTACATGAAAGTTTTTGATATACGACAGTTCCTCATATAGTCTCTCTCTTCTCTATTCATCTCCTGTTAGGCTGCAATGTTCCCTGGGACTTATGGTACTTCACTCTATTAGACATCACTTTGATTATCTTGATTGTATTTGCCTTTCATTGAACAATGTGGAAGGAATTTGTACTTTGCCTTTATGCTGTTTGGATTTTGCAAGCATATTTCATTTGCAAGAACAGTTGCTCAGCATTTTCATTTGATTCAGGTTTCACCAAGCACGCACTGTAGTTTAAACAGGTGAAATTGGCTTGGTTCATAGGGTTGTTTTTGTTTTTGTTTTTGATTAGTGTGACTTTTCTTCATAAGATTAGATGTGTGTGTTTGTTTGTTTAAACAATTTGCATGGCTGCCCATCTTCAAACAGAACTCTGGATGTCTCAAAGCAATAATAAAACTACAAACCATAAAAACAAAACTGAAGTCAAGAACTGAATAATCTGATACCTCAGTCAACTCCTAGGATGCCCCAACAGCCATCCATAGGCTCCCATCACTCTACTCCTGTGCCTGGGTAAACAGCCAGGTCTTGATGGCCTTCTGGAAGACTAAAAGGGTTGGGGCCTGCTGGATTGCTAGGAGAAGAGTGGCAACATTTCGGGGAAAGGACCTGGAGTGTGCCTACCTATCCAATTTGGTGGGATGGACAGACGGTCTCAGGGAAAGGCGTCCCCAGAATTAACAGTATTAATCCTGGACTCATTCCTTCTTGTTTTTACACACTGGCAACTTCAAATCACTTGTGCTACATTTAAAAAATTTATACATAGAGTCTAATTCATATATATGTTTTAGTCCAGTGAACTTCAACATCTTAATAACACTTACAATCAGTTTTTAGTTTCATGGATGAAAAAGTCTATGGCTAAGGAGTTGTGTCCTGGAGGTCTAATTATGCATTTATTTTTAAATCTATTTTATCATCAAATTCCATTTATACAAGAGGAAACCCTTTAATTACAACTTCCTTAATTTAGCCATGAAATTTCATAATGAAAACGATTAATTACTTTCAGCAGTCATTACACATTGTCATGTCAATTTCTTTAAACAGAGAAGCAAAAAGCATCTTATGAATGAAACATGCACAAAATAATTCACTTTTACAAAGTAGAACAATATATTTTTAAAACATATCACTAATAATTATGCAGTTTTTCTATAATCCCTCAGCTTGATTACCAGAAAGCTTGGTTTCAGAGGGAAGTGTCTATAATTCTACCTGCTGAAGTGGTCCTCAGTGTAGAAAAAGATATGAGGTTCTTTTTTGGAAACAAATAAAATAACTGCTGTTTGTGGGTTATCTGAAACAATATGTGAGTCCTCCCAAATTTTCCAATACATCCTGAGAATTATTTTCATTTTCTTGCTTTTCCTATTAAATGCTGAAATAAGTCCCTCATCCCCCAAACAGTTCAAGCTAACCAAAAAGCCCAAACTGGGTTTGGAGAAAAAGACTCATCATTGCAGAAAATTAGGCAAAACATTTTTTTCCCCCTTGTGGGAGAATAAACCTTAACATAGAACTGGAAAAGCTCCTGAGTGGAAATAATCATGCTTAACTCCCTGTTACATGTCTTACATAAGCATATCCATTTAGTTCTTCCTTTATTTCAGGTGACTAATTGTGCATTGCAATCCTGTATGATCCCATTATATTCTATTACTTCTCCTAAGTAAATACAGATTTAATTGCAACATAAAATTGTACTCCTCTGTATACTGAATCAGAAGTAAATGTACTGAATTCAGTGGGACTCACTTCCATGTATAGGATTGCAACAAGAAAGTAGAAACCCATGCTGCATTTCTATGATCAGAAGAAGTTTCTCTTAATGGAATGGGCAGACAGCAAGACAGTTGTATCTTCTTAACCTTTTTTCTGTAGAATCCTACAGATTTCCTAGAGCAGAATTTGAAGATGTGCAATAGAACAGCAACAGAAAGTCTACTCATATAATGATGGGGTCAACTCTTTATGTCTTATCTTCTGCTTTGATTTTTTTAAATGTTTAATTCTGGTTAGATGCAATTTCTTTAAACTGAAAATGCCATTTAAAAAACAGAACACTGACACATGCAATTTAGATTTGTCCTGTTCTGGACATGTCTGAAGTATACAAAATAATGCATGGTATGGATAAGTGGATAAGGAGAAGCTAGTTTCTCCTTCCAAAAATACTAGAACCAGAGGACACCCAATGAAATTGAATCCTGGAAGAATCAGGACAAGCAAAAGGAAAAAAAAATACACAATGCATAATCAAATTGGCTTCAATAAAGAGTTGGACCAATTCATGGATGTTATGGGGATCAATAGCTATTAACCTTGATGGCAGTGTGACTAACTCTGAAGCCATCTGCTGGGAGAGTGATGAGATTCCTTGTACAGTTGGTTGGCCATTCTAAGAACAAACTGCTGGACTAGATGGGCCAGTAGTCAAATCAAGCAGGACATTGCTTATGTTCATATGTTCTTGTTATATTTTGTACTGAAAGACACAGTATTGTTAACATTATAATTACTAGTTAAGATTTACATGCCTTCCTTGTGTACATCCCACATTTAGAATCTATCAAGACAAAAAATTGTGGATCTTTCATGCACAAAACAAAATAAAGCATTGGGAGGATAAATTTACCACTGGTTTTCAGCAATGAATTGTTAATATGTGCAATATGTGAATACTGAATAATGGCTTATTGTTTTATGACAAAAGGAACTTTCAAACAATTTGGTAATTTTTAAATTATTTTGTACATGAAAGAACTTTGAAGTTCCCACTCCAACCTTTTTGTTGTAAATGTTGGGTTATCTCTACTTTGTTTATGTATATAATAGTTTCATTTAATTAATTAGACTCTGACTCTCTCTCCCACTCTGTCAAGATTCCACTACCACAAAATCACTTCTACTTTCATCTAATTATAAGACTGACTGCAAATTCCATCAAATTCTACAGAAAAGCAAGATATAACAGCTGTTTGTTTATTTTCTCATAAAAGCCAGTGGGAAAAAGTGTAAAGCTTTGAAACAAAAGTCTACTCTGAATCCAAGTTGAAGATAATTACATCCAGATTGGTCCAGATCAAAGCAATATATATATGGCCCAGAGCAGATTCATAATCTGTCTCCTATGCACGCTCTATTTCTGGATCATGGTTTCTTATCACACTGCATGGGTTAATCATTTATTCAGTGCAAGAATAATTTATTAATACTCATTATCTATAAGCAATTCAGGTATGCTGCTAAGTCATGACATCAACTATGTTCATTTAATGTGCTTTTCTTCAGATTATATCCATATATTTAATAATGTAGTCAGTGATCTACAAAACGTTTAGGCACTAATAAGTCTTTAAGATGCCAGAAAAATATTGTTATTGCAGCATGTGTAGATATGCAGTGATCTCTAATTTGGGGGGAGGGGGAGGCTCTTTTCCACTTGCTGTAATCTACCAGGATCTAACTACTTTAGATTTGAATAAATCTGTTTGGTTAGATTTGGTTCACAAGATAAAGTAATTAAATTGTTTTATCCTTTTAAAGAACTAGCATTACTTAGCACTCTAGAGATAGAGTGAACAAAATCTTATTAATTGATTTTCAGATATGACAATTTATTAGAGAAAGAATTTCTTTATTATAAGAAAATTAGGATCAATTTTTCTGCTCTGCCCATAACTAAGACACAAATTTGTATCATCCAAGATTACAGTAAAGAACTCAAGTTGTTTTGTTTCTTCTAGAACTACCCAAGTCCATGTAGATGGTTGCATGAAACATGTATATAGCTAAACTGCAGAGGTGATATGTTTGTGATTGAGTAGGTAAATCTGGTCCTCTATGTCTCCATGATTTTGGCTACTTTACAAATATTTGCATATTTAGCCAAATAACTTAGACATTATAATATGAACCTTTGTTACTTGCTTCCTATTCTCCTTTCTACAAAGGTTTTTAAAAAAATTATTATTATTATTATTATTATTATTATTATTATTATTATTATTATTATTATTTGTCCCCACACATGAAGGATGAGGGGCTACCCAAAATAGCAGGCTTGTAGCTAACCAATCTAAGAAGGCACTCAAAATGTAGTGAGGAACTGATTGGTTTCATTTTATAATAAAGTAATTGATTTGTATAATGGAAATAAATTTCAATAATTGAAAGTTAAAAAGCATTTTATTAATTTAAAATGGACATTGTGGTCAGTGATTAAAATATTAATCTGTACAAATCCATAAACATCAAAACAAATTTATAAGTGTACATTAATATGTAAGGTCACATGCCAAAACTTGTATTATGTCAACACATTTTTTTTTTAATTCTAAACATCTATAATTAATTCATCTGAATAGCTTAGGGTCCCTTATTCTGTTCCATTTTATAAACTGTTACCAGAAAATTATACTGTGTGCTTCTGTTTATTTAAAGTACATCACACAGCTGAATTTACAAGCAAAGTAGTTGAAGGAAAGCCTTTGGGGGAATGTAGTAAATTAAAAATGAAAGCACAATGAGTAGAATACAGAATTTATAACAAGAAAAAAAAAACATTCTCATAAAGGAGCCTGCTTTTCAAGATTTATATAAATCGAGCACAAATTCTGTAAATACTTACATGATGAACAAATGGTAATTGAATACAAAGCTAGTCAGCCATATTAATATAACCTATATGACAGCTTCTATAGGAAGCTACCAAATAAATGGGTATCTACAGAAGAAATATATGCAGTTCAGCACAGAATTGTTCTGCTCTAGTTAAACAGATCTAACTCCCAATACTTTCTTTAAGGATGTTGTTGATTAATTGCCTTTACAAGATAATCAGTTGGATTATGTTTGAATCTTGTCCAGGTTGGGCCATAATGAATAAATGTCATTGTGATGGGAGTTGTAATGAAGCTATTTTATGAAACCATATAAGTGGTTGATTATATTTATTGGTCAGTTGACTGAGTTATGATTTCATACACACACACACAAAACACACACAAGCCCTTGATGAAAAATTTGTCAGATGGAACTCATGAAGGTATGTGTGAACATCAGTTCACAGAAGGGGAAAAAGTTGATACCAGATCTGAGTCTTGTCAGAATAAAGGACAAATGGAAACTCGCCATCTCATGCAATATAAAGTGGATCAGGCGACCCATTTTCACAAGAAGGAAAATAATAAAAAGGCACAGAAAGGTTGAATCTTGATTCTATAACTGGATTTACATTTGAAACATCATGACAGATACTATGGCATAGTAGTTAAGGTGTTGAATTAGGATCAGGAAGACATAGGTTCTAGTCCTCCCTTAGGCACAGAAGCCAGCTTTCTAGCCTAATCAGTGTCAGGTTCTGTGACAAGTCAACTGATAAAAAAAAGAAAGAAAAGAAAACTCATTTCACGCATTGATAGTCTTGCTATTAAAACCAAGTGAGCACAGATGAAGTCATTTCCCTAGTGAAACCATTCACACAGGTAGGCAGATGCTTTGTTCCCTTTGTTTTTGACTAGGGAGATATTGTTCTCATTTGGAATCCAAATGGGGATAAAGAAGGAAATCTACTTTTCTAGGATTCAATATTTAGATAAATAGTTCCAGTTTTTGCCCTTGTACTAGATTACTAGGCCCACAAGGTTTTGAAATATGTAGTGCTAGATTTCAATCCCAACAATAGAATAATCAGGGAAAAGGAATTTTAATTTAATTTTACTTTTTAAATAATTGTATTAAAGATTATAATTGCAATAGTAAAAACTACTACAAACTAAAAGAAAGAAGAGTAGAAAGAAAGAGTAAAAAGTGGAAAGGAAAAAAGTAGAGAATAGAAAAAAAGATGAAAGTAAGAATATAGTAAAGGAAAAGAAAAGAAATATATAAAGAAGTGACTTCCCACCTTAATCGCAACAAGTATAAACAATTTTAGTAACTTTTCACCTTCTCTTAATTTACAAGGAATGATCTCATCATCCCATGGTTTATCTCTTATCTATAAACAAATTGATAAAGCATTGTCATTTCAGTCCTGGTGTCAGAAAAAGTCCATTAAGGGTTACTAGAAGTAACAACATATTTATCTTAACCTTGATCAAATAAGCCAACTTTACATTCCTTCCATTTACTTCTAACTATCTTAATCTTTAGTCCATTCAAGGAATGTCACATAACTTGATTTTGTTTCATTTCTTTTTTGCCCCTTTTCACAAGATTTATCCAAGCTTTAACAAACCTCTTTTGTAAATCCAATATATAAGAATTATCCAGGTCACTCTCTTGGTTTATCTTTTTCCATATCATTCTTGTAGCCTGTCATTTGTAGATCCTCTTTCAGTGTCAACTGTGTCTCTGTCTTGTCAGTTAAAACTTGTTCCTCTTATGTCATTTCATTCGAAATGTCATTTGGAGACAGTCTATCCATAGAAGCAAACATCGCTATTGACATTGTTGATATTGACTTCTGATTCCATTTTTCAAAAATGTCCTTCAGTATTTCCAATGTTATAATATTTTGTGTCATTCTGCAGCCATTAATCAGGTTTATATATCCTCTTTTAATTAAAATCTTTAGTTCCCTCTAGTGTCCAATTTTTAAAAATGATTTATTTCTTTTATGGCTTAGAAAAAAATCAAAACAAGTTGACTTTCCCATCGGAAGGATTCTTTATAATTAATTCCAAAACCTTATTTCAAATTTATCTGGACCCTTAATCCATTTATAACTTTATAAAACATTTATTTATTTTTTAATTCACATTTGTCACTGCCCATTTCACTGAAAGAAACTCTACTCAAAATCTTAATTAGTTTTTGGCTGTTTATTTCATTTTTTTTAAAGTTGTTAAGTGTCAGGCCCAGACCAAGAATGACAACGAGGCAGTCCAGTCCAGGATAGTTCCTTATTAGCTTGCACCTAATAGACAGAATCTCGCCAGACTAAACCCATGCTAAAGCAACTAGTGGATAAACGCCGTAAGATTTTAGGGAGGGACCAGTCTCAGCCTCTTCATCTTCTCATCGTCCTGCTGTGGGCTGAGTAAGTGCTCTGTAACCTTTCCAGGAATGTTTCCCCTCCCTCCTGATAACCTTGATCCTCCATTCCAGGATCCTCCTTGCACATGCCTTCCATTACATTAAGCTTGTAGTTAAACATTTCTTTCATTAAGGATTGAAGGCAGACTCATCTGGTGTTTTCAGACTTCTGGATACAAAGTTTCGAATAGCTACAAAGAGGTTAATAAACAATTTCTGAATGTGATTAGAAATGGAAGTTTGCAAACTTAGTGTCTTTTTAAAGGCACCAACTGCATTTTGAGCAAGATGGCTATTCCCACATCTCTCAGTGCTCAAAACCCACTGGAGACTGCTGTCTTGTGGTCTCCTTGTGAGGAGCAACTGTCTGGAGCATTTGTGAGTGATCTCCCATCCTGTCTTTTTCTGCAGAGGTTTGAAGAGATGGTATACTCACCCACTCTTCATTCTTCGGTGAAATTGTTGGCTGCATTTTTTGCAGAACTATCTTCAGTCTGCCATTTCTTCCTCTGGAAGTCCAGAAAATGAACTTTAATTTTAATAAAGGCAGCAAAATAATAATTTGAGAAAATTGTTTAACTGCAAGAAGTTACATGAGGCTGATACCTACATACCCAAGGTAAAACTGGTAATCTAAATAAATACTGTAATCTAAATAAACAGAAGTTTCAATACTGCTATAAACAAGGTCAAATATTTAGGACAAAATATTTTGCAAAAATAAGGATTTATTTAATAATATTTACCAAGCAGAAAAACCATAATAGTACATATTTCTAGATCAGGAAAAAAACCCAAAACACTAACCTTGTCTTGGTTGAGATTTGCAGACATTAAAATTAACATTCTACCAATACTCTTTTTTTTTTAATGATTCTAGTGTAGTGTATTGAAAACAAGGTATCAAATGACTGGTGTAGACAAATAACAAATTATATATAGTCCAACAAAAGATCAAATATTAAATTCAAGATTTTTCAGTATTTAAAGGAGTGGCTCTGAATTTCAAATTATACTAGTTATAAAATAGCATGCTAGTTGTTTAATATGGATTTCAGAATGGATTATATTCTGTTATGGCTGTGTTATTTCAATGAAGGTGCAGGACTTACATAAATATCTTTGGGTTGATACAAATAGAAATAAATAATTTATAAGAGATCATGCTATTATAAATAAGTTCTGAATGTTCAGAATGATAACTCCAGTTTTTCCCCCCTACCTTGTTATTAAATGTCTAATTTTATGAAGAGGATGACACCAAAACATTCACCAAGTAGAAAATTAAAAATTTGTTTAGATGGCAGGACTTAATTGTCAACAAGATGAAGATTAAATATTTTGAGACTCTTACTTCATAATAATCTTGTTTACTTGATTGGTTTTGGTACCTCCAAATAAGTAGTATAGTACATACAGAATTGCAGAAACAAGGGGGAATATTGAGAGATTTGACAGAATTTGGCAATCTTATAATATATAACTTTGAACCCTTATTGGGTTTGATTTATTAACTATTAGTGAGTTGGAACAAAGTTCCAGATTTGGAATCATACATCAAAGACTATATGGTAAATGGATGCAGAATTTAAACACATTAATAGAGATGCAACATTAGTAATTTCAGAAGAAGAATATTAAATTCATTCTGAATATTATGCTTAGAAAAAATGAGTACAAGATATTTTATCATTTGCACATTATTCCAGTTTTGATCATCAAAAATAATCATTTTCTAAAAAGTGCTGGAAATGCAATAAGCAAGATGGACACTTTTTAACATTTGGTGGCAATGCTTTAAAATCAACTGCTCTGGAAAAGGATTCATATTGGAAAGAAACAAAGCTTGAAAGTTGATTTCCTTTGCAACGTGACATAGTTCTATGAAATTTTATTAAAGCGTACATTCCTTCAAAGTTCATCTGAATGATCTCTGTATATGTTAACTGTGGTAAGGACATTATATGGTTCTTATTGGAAAGGATGTTTGATTCCTTTCTTCAGTAAATGGCTAATCAAGTTATGGGACTCTATTCTGATGTCCAAAATAACCTCATATTTAAAAAGTAAATCTAATATAGAATTCAGTTCTAATTGGAAACTATTCTTGGACTTATACATGGATTTGTGCCACACCCACATTTGGCTTTTTAAGGTGTAGTCTGTATTTAAAATTTATTGATTTATAATGTTGATCAGGTATTCTTAGTTTACAGCTTAATAAAGATTTAATTTTTACTTCAAAAACTAAGATAACACATTTCATCACTCTATCAGTATTAAGGTTAAATTGAAAATCTCCATGACATGTGAGATTTCATGTTTATTTATTTGTGTTTTTCTAACTGTATTTTGCTATTTTCTTTATATGTCTTTTAGCTTTTATGGTTCATATTCTTCTTTAAAATGTTAAATAAAACCAAATTAATAAAAAGAGAGATAAGAAATTGGAGCAATATAAAACTATCCACAACTGAGCTAGTGTCAGCCCTTTCAGCTAGGCCAGGTCAAGGAACAGGCTCCACAAAGACTACTGTAATTTATTGTTGCAAGGTATAATTACAGAAAATTATACCTTCTATAACTATATAAACCTTATACAGAGTCTTTTTTCCCCCTCTTATGCCAAGAGAATTAAGGCATGGCAATCTTGAGTTTTTTCTCATTCCCTCTTCCCTTTCAGGGCTGAGCTGGTGTTTACCTAATAGCTGTTGAATTCCTTTCTTGAAGGCCATCTCCTCTACAGCCAGCAGCAGTTATATATAATAAACAATGCCAATATGCATATTTTAGGAGAAATATTTCCCAGTTTCAGTTCTAAGTGTCTACAAGTGGAGCTTGAAATACTTGTGCCAGAAATTCTTGAGAGCTACTGTTAGTCAGTGCTGGCAAGACTGAATGAGATGGATCACTGACCTGAATGAAGGTAAGACAGGAAACATGTTCCATGAATGAAAGAACTAATTTAAAAATAGGACATATTTTAAAATATTGGGGTGACCAAGGTCATTTACAGCAATCACTTTGGTATAATAAAAAACAAGACATCTATACATAATAATTAGCATTATATTAGAAAGGCATCAAATATATGCCTATTATAATTTTCTTTTCTATGGATTTTTTAAATCCATGTAAATAGCACTGTATTGGAAGAAATGACCTTATCACATTTGAAAATAATGTATTTTACAGAACCAGACTAATGGTGGAAGATTCCCCATAATTACATTGTGAAATATATGTCGTGAATTCAGAAATTTCTCAATTGCACCTGATAAAATACATTAACTGTGGAATATTGTATAATAGCATATTCTGGCCATTAGGGAAAATCATAAGTGTATAGAAAAGGATTTTTTCTCCCAATAAAAATATGACTGGTAAACTGTAAATGGAATATTTGATTGTATAAACAATAGGCCAAGATTAACTCATAATTCTCATATAGATGTCAACATTTAACTGTGTACTTTAACACAAAACTAAGGAGAGATCTATGGAAGCTGACATTTATAAGTATCCTTCTTTGGAATTTATAAGCTGGTTTAAAGAATATAATAATATGAACCTGATATGTCTGCATTCCATGTGATGCCATCCCACTTTAAAGTTATCCAAATAAACTCACTGGATATTAGGATAAGGGACAAACCAAGTTTTTTTATGGTGATCTACAGTCATCATGTCATATTGGGGAGGTCAAATCCATCCATTTTAATGTATTCCATATTATTATTTTGCTTTCTATACATTTTAAGAAAATTTACTAAGATCATAAAAAGAAAAAAAAAGGGATTAAATTCTGAGCAATTTGCTATGGAAAGTAGACATCACACTCCTAAGTCCATGTTGAAAATGTTTGTGATGTATGTATTACAAATTTGTAAGACAGCAATTAAAAGAATTGGGAATCACATATATTGTTAAAAGCACTACGATTTCAAACTCACTTTTAAAGCCTGACCAATCAAAGGTCTCTGTCTAGATGGATGAAAAGCCTATTTCAATTTATCCTACATTTTCATGCTTTAACATTCAAGTTCCTTCATCTCATTTGTGGCAAAAATAAAAAGAGAGAGACAGAGAAAAATTTCCAAGTTCTTAGAGCAAACTGAATTAAACACACTCTCATTTCTAACTTAATAATATCACTATATCTTTCTGATAGAATTACTTACAAGTTATTTTAAAAATGGAATGAACAACCACCACTTTTGTTAATTTGTTTTTATGAAGCAAACATTTTATCGCACGAACATGTATTGATTCATTTGTTTTTAATTCTTGTCATAATATTCCTTTGCATGGAAAAAAGTGGACTGGAAATCTACCCATTACTTATCATAATGTGAGGCTGAGGGAGGAAGGGCAAACTGCCATAATGAAAAGCACCAAATAAAATCCAAAAGATAGGTTATTCATATATACATTTTAAACTACCTATGCAATGGGAAGCCATTGTCTTATATATCAGCTGGGGATTTATGTGGTAAAAACAAATCCATACATGTAACAGCCTAGATTTGGGAATAAAAGTATTCCAGTTGCACCAATGGATTGATTATGCCAGAAAGACAGAGAATCCAATTCTATTAATTCTCCTGGGCCTCTTTGAGGTATCTTTCTCAACCAGCTATATGAAATATAGCTAAATCTATGGCCCATTTCTGCAATCACTTCAAAGAGCCTTATAGGAGAAAAATGCAAGCATCTGGAGGTGGCTGTCAGTAGTGTACTGTTGCTCCTATAGCACACGGCAAAAGACAAAAGTCTTTTTTCTGTCTTTAAAAAAAACCATAAAAGCCAGTCATTTTTCAGCTCTGTGGAAGCTCCCTCACAAAACCATTCATGCCATTCTTGGTCCGAAACAATTGAAACATAGGCGTAGCAGATCACCTGAAGATGCTATTGACAGTTGCTAGCAAAACATCTGGAAATCTGTTGCCTAGACCACAGTCACTAAATCCTGAAGCCAAACACTGTCCAACAGATACTGGCCGTGAGAACCTACACCTTGAATTGAGACACACATTGATTGAAGCTCAGTTAATTTCAGCAGAATTTATTTTTAGCAGAGGTATGCAGGATTGTGTTGTAAATAAATTAAGAGACCTGGTATTATCTTTCAGGTCACATAGCTTTTTTTTTTTTTAAGTTAAGTGGCAAGGAAAAGGGAATTAGTCCCAGTAAAGGCTAACTCTGCCAATGAACCATTCTACAGTTAGAGGGTCATTTATTCTTCTGTCTTTTTGCTTTTAAAACAGTTTTTAAAAGTTTTTATTTTAAAGGTATTTTAAGGTCCACACAAATTTAGTGTTCTTTGCTAACAGTTTAGAGGCTGTTTTGCTATACTTTTCTTATCTCTGGTATATCTTTCTTGAATTAGGTACAGAAGGGATATTTCAAATTTACATAATAGCACAATCCATGAAGCTATCCGGCTGAAACTTTGCAGTGTCAATGTATTCTAAAATGCCTATTATCACTGTTATTTTCTTCCCATTTTACCATAAAGTGAGGCTGCTGAAGATTTTGATGTTTCCTGATTAGAATCTATTGACAAATCTGTTAAATTTTGAATCTCAAATCATTTCAAATGAAATCTTGTTGCCTTCAAATTCAAATTACAGTTTGAAGCCAACCATGTTTTCTTTTTGAAAGATAAATTCTAATCGTCATATAATTGATTGAAAACCTCTAACATATAAAGCTGAGTATAAAAAAGCATGCAACAGTTTTTGTCTGCTCAGAAAATGTGTTTCCCCCCCCCCCCCAAATTTGTACAGGGAAACCATAGAAGACAAACCTAAAGTTGCTGTATTTCACCTGTAGATCATTATGGATTTTTGTATTATTAGCCAAATTAGTTGATGCATGCAGAGCCATCAGATATAACAATGAACATTACTCTTAGAGTACTTTTTATGCCTTGAAAATGAAAGTATAAGGTTCTTCTGAAAAAGAATATAGAAATGTGGCAAATATTTGAAAGGGAAAAACTGACACAATGAGCCGAGGAGGTTAGCTCCAGAGCTTGATTCTGGGGCTGGGAATTTGATCCTGCCTGAGTCATGAAGCAGTGGCATGACTGTCATTTAATATAACTGAATTGAGCTGATGACAAGTTATTATTTTTAGCCCTATCCCAGAGACTTCCAAGATTATCTGAAAAATAGTGAAACTGCTGAAGGCGAGGGGGGCAGTTGGGGCAGGCTATAAATATTGTAAAATAAATAAATAAATAAAAACATGATGATCTATGAGAATGCCTATATGCAGGTTAGAAGTGATGCTAGCAGAGGTTTTCTTGCAACAATCACCATCCTAAAGGAAATTGGGCATGGATATAGCCTTGCTACATTTTATTTGACACTACACAACCCATGACCCATTAGGTCATCATTTCAGAGATATTTCCTTACCTAAACAGAGAAACAGAATGACCAAGGGCAAAAAAGCAGTTGGAGTGTGAGCAACTTGCTGCTGGCTTCCCCATTGACATTCACTGTGGGAAGCTGGCAGGAAGCATTAGAAATCTTCCTTCCTTCCTTCCTTCCTTCCTTCCTTCCTTCCTTCCTTCCTTCCTTCCTTCCTTCCTTCCTTCCTTCCTTCCTTCCTTCCTTCCTTCCTAAATATAGGCTTGTGCCCTCCCCTTCATGACCCTCAGGAGAGCCCCAGTGAACCCTCCTCCTCCTCCTCCTCCTTGGCTGACCCACAGAAATGCCTGCCATTTTGCCAGGTAGAGGTGGAACAAAGGGAGCCACAGATCATGAGAAAAACTGCACCCATTCTGGCATGTCACCAAGGACTCCCTCCTTCAAGATAGGAACAGGGCTCACCCATTGACCACCATTATCACCTAGCCAGCCCTACCTCGCCAGCAGTTATCCAAATCACTCCCTCATCCTTCCTTCAATGCCCACCACCATTAAGAGATTTAAAATTTTGGCCTCAGTTCCAAAGCAGCCAGTCACTGCTCACCTGTTGGGCCTTGCTGCCAGCCATTTGGGCACAGGGAACAGAGGGAGGGTGATAAAGAGGTAGGGAATATGCCACAACAATCATGTGACCTGGGCTGAGCGCAGTGACACGGCAGCACAGCAGTGCTGAAATGGCCACAAAATTCCCAACTTTCAATCCCATAGGAGTCATGGGTCATGGATTTTGGACACATTCTGTAAGTTAACCCATTTGATGTACCTTGCCCTATGATGCACTGTTTTGCCCAGTTGAAGATTACCGACAGTATATAGAAAGATTAATTCCATTGTACAGGCTCTTTCAAAATATGAGTTCCATGCCCATCAGTAGTCCATAAACCTATTTCCATCTTCCTTTATGCTGACAATACCTTCATTTTTTCTCTGTCTCAGGTTGGTCTTTGGCAGAACCTTCAGGCTATAGCAACATTCTGCCATGATATAAGCCCATTGAAATTAATTACCCTAAAACAAAGATGTTCATATTCACCATGAAATATACCAAGTGCCACCCTAATTGGAAAATCAGTGACATCTAAATAGAACAGGTTTTCAAATATTCAGGTATCTACTTTCAATCTTCTGCCATTTGGAAACAATGAATCTAAGAAGCTTCTATAAGTGCCCAAATGTCTTCCAATGCTATAATTAGATTCTGTAGCTATAAGAGTAATAACTTTATCCCTGAGTCATTGAAATTTTCCAGCAAGATCCTGTGCCTTCTACTGTGCCTACAAAGATAAAGCAGCCTTAGAAGCAATCCAATCAAAATTGCTTCACGTTCCTCAATCTGAGCTAAATGGCTTTCTTGGCTGGAAATGGATTGGGCTTCTGCTAAGGTCCACACTAGTATTTGTCACTTGAAATATTGGCTGAAACAGATTATCTGCAATGAATCCTTGCCCCAGTCTATCCTTGCTGACATGTTTATTTCCTCTTGACAAAAAGGTGCAGCCTTTCAGCCTTTCTCTGGGCCAGAGAAAGCTATGTTAAACAGAGGTCAACAGATGGTCCTTGGACCTATAGAATGATAGATTCCAAACTTCAAACTATTGTTATCATGGCAGATCTTTGTCATTCCTAATATTATTCCAACATTTTCTCTGTCAACATAGTGCAGTTTAACCTTACTCTTGAAGTTGTTGGTAACACCCCAAATTTGGAACAGATCTATCTCAATTTAGATGCAGCAATCAAGATAATTTCACATATTTTGCTGCTCTGTCCCCTGTGTCACACTTGGTTTTCTGAGTTAGTACTGTATTTTCCCTTCTTACTAAATGTATGGGTCCACCTGAAGTAGTGATTGTGCACTTTTACCTCAAAGACTAATCTATTAGGATATCTGCAAAAGTTGATAAGTTCAATATCAGCTTTCATTTCTGATCAGATGAAATAAGGAGGTTTTGAGAGTTGCCTTTTTATGGCTTTATATTATTTTATTTGGAATGTACACCTGATCCATTTTCTGTTACAGTTCTGGAGTTTGTGATTGATCTTATATTGGGGAGAACTCTAATTTTCCCTGAATTCAAGTGAATCATTCCATTTCAAGCTGAAAAAAAGGAGGGAGGGAGGGAGGGAGGGAGGAAGGAAGGAAGGAAGGAAGGAAGGAAGGAAGGAAGGAAGGAAGGAAGGAAGGAAGGAAGGAAGGAAGGAAGGAAGGAAGGAAGGAGCGGGGCAATTTTTCTGTTAATTTCATGTCTTCTCTCTTTGTGTATTAGGAAGAGCTGCAAATATCTAAAATATAGTTAAAATAACATATATCAATCTCAGCAGCTATTTGAAATGGAATTCCTGGGGCCTGTATGCATTGGTTCTTACCTACATTTCTATTTTCTTCCAGCCATTATAGAAATATGAAATTGTATTACAGAAATATGAAATCATGGTTAAAGGATGAAAGCATCTAGTTGCAAAACTGACAACTTTCAGATGCTTTTATATGTAGCATAATAAACATAGCAAAGCAGCTTTAAACATACCCTTTTCCCTCAAACAACTAGGGATAGGGGTGGGAGTTAACTGTCTATTTTACTTTTTTGCTTGGGGTCAGAGGTTTGGAATGTCCTATCTCCTGTTGGATATTGAAGGAATTACATACACTTTGCAAAGTTAAAAAAAAACATTAAGTGATTGTGTCTATTACAGAAAGAAAGAAAAAATACATGTAAGCAGTATATACCTACAGCAACACAAAAAATTTGGAGAAGAAGTCAAGACAGTAGTTGCAGTTTGAACAGGCCTTGTTTTATAGAGAAACTTTGTCTTAATTAGACCACCACACCATCCAGTCCAGCTTGCTATGGGTGTTACATTATGTCATACCCTCATTTACATTACTTCCATCCTCATGCCTCTCCCCTTTTAAGGGGTGATTTCTCTATTTTTACACCGTGTATATCCTATATCTTTTTACTTATATTGCTTTTGGTTATATTACTTATATTGTAGAAAAAAAGAACAAATATAGTACTTGTCTTAAACTCTTTAAAGTAGGCTTCCACTTTTGTGAGATCATGTGGCTGCCCTATGTGATCTCAGAAAAAAGGCATGGATGCTTTAAGCACTGCAATTAAGCTATATTTGTAACCCCATGATCTCCAATTCACAATCCTAATCTGAATACGTTACTATATTTTGAGCCTGGCACTAGTAAAAGTAAACACAGTACACTTTCAAAATATTTTAGAGGGACTAGGGATGAAACCTGTGGTGGTTTCAGATTTCCCATAGAAATTGTGATGGTGACCATCTGAACCATTTTCTCCATGAATGAGGAAAAGTCATGTTATTATCCTTCAACATCTTTTCAAGGCAGAAATAGGCAAACTGATCTTCAGCTTGATCAGTGGCTATCAGCTTTTGCCAGCACAGCCAGTGGCAAGGAAAAGGGAATTCTCGATTAAAACATCTGCTTTGAATCAATTCAGTTTTCATGTGGAGTTCAAATAAAGGAGTCTGAAGTGGTTTAATCCCAAAGCAAATGGGATTAAATTTACTATTTCATTAAGACTCTACAGGCCTGAGATAAATGTTGAAAAGGCAATAGTTTCTTCTCTTAGCAATAATGAACACTTTCTACAGAAAGATTATCTGCAATTGATATAAAACAGCCAATAGTGGGGGAAAAAATAAGATAATGAATCAAAGTTATTGTTCATTTGAATGTTTTAAATCAAATTTCCATGTTCTACCTTCCTATGGATGAAAGCTATTTTTCAAGAGAATAGAAGGGCTACTGATGTTAAATACTTCTCAGGAAAATATTAAACCTTATGAGGTTTAACATGGTAAAGGTAGAGTCCCTTTCAAATGGTTTGACTTATGTCCTAGTAAACACAAACTCAGGATTAAGCACAATTAAGTTCAGTGGGACTTACTTCCATGTCAGAGGGTATAAGATAGCAATACAGAGGAGCTATCATTCATTTCACTTTTATTGCATAAGTTTCAATAGTCAGTTTGGAAGTGAAGTTCAATGTGAAAATTAATTTCTATGATTTTCATAAAACAAGAATAAAATGTACTAATATTAAAGCTGGGTGTGTTTTTAAGCACGTTTTGGAAAGAATGAATTTTTCTGAGGAATAAGTGGGAGGAGGAATAGAAGATGCTGGAAAAGTGTTATAGCATAGGATCATTAAAAGCAACAAATTGTTCAATTACTATCCCTGGCAGCCATTCAAACAAGACATAATTACAGATATGTTAGCTTCATTTTTACAGGGACCATATAGTCATTGGAAAGCTTATTTGGCCTCTGTAATTTAAGAAAAGTATATCCAATTAATTTATTAAAGCTTCCTTCAATATAAATATACTTGGGATCATAATTGTAGGCACATAGGCTTCAGCTTCCATTTCCTTCTGCATTCACTTTCTTAGTTTCTCAGTGACAGCTGGCAGTACTTATCGACATTTTCAGTGCAATAATATAAAATGAATAGTCTTGTAATATCAAAACTAAATGAACACCTAAAACTCATTTTTTTAAAAAAACATAATTTTATAATAATTATTTTATTTCATTAGTTGTGTGGAGTGTGAAATACTTTAAATTCTGTCTGTTTAAAGTCATGGTGTTAAAATGAACAGAACAAAAATTAAATGAATGTACCTTTAGATAACAGTAGGAAGTCTCCCTTTTTGTTTTCTGTTCAAAATATTATTTTTAAAAAGTGGCAACCTGAAGCCAGATAAACCTACCTCTGGACAATCAAGTGACATCTAAATAATTATTCAATATGTTTTGTGTATTTCAGTGTTCATTTCCCAGTATTACTCCAGCATGTTGTTCATCTTTGCTAAATTGAAGTTCCTTTTGATACTTCATTATTCTGTCAGTTAAGAGTTATAAATTTATTAAGCACTATGCATTGTCCTGCTGCTTATAAGGCCAGATAAATTGGTAATTTATGCCAATAGGATACAACAATGCTTAGAGATTAGGAACAGTCTGCGCGTGAAAAACGTCACTGTCGGATATGAAAGTAGTGAAAGAGTTCCTACAAAATGAGAGAAAATATTAGCCACCCAGATTCAGTCTAGGCAAAGCCTGGAAAAGGGAAATTTGGAAAAAAGGGTTTGGGTTTGAAGTACTTAGAATTTACCTTTCTTGTATAATAAATGTTCTGGAATGCATTTCCTTTACATTCAAAAAAATTGAGCATAGGTAGTATTATGGCATGCAATGGTCTTGGAACCTATCTAGTTGAGCTGAAGCTGATAACCCAATTTGACCTATTAATCTCTATGAAACTGAGCGCATTGTCTTGTTTTAACTTTTCTGTTTCTTAATTATAGGTTTTCTTGTATTTGGCATAAGAGTGAATGATCCATTAATTATAGCTACTTGGAGTAAATCATGGTTTATTTATTTGTTTGCTTGTCTCACAAATTACATGCCCTGGTCTTTGGCAGAAGTAATACTAATCACAATTGGGCAATTTATGCCTAGCAAATAGAGCAATGTTCCTCTTTGAAATACCTAGGCCTCACCTTTCATAAGGCCCTTATATGAAAAACACATTTAACTGTCTTAGCAACTGCCCATCTTACATTAGGCACTATTATGAAGTTTTTCTATTCTAAAGGAGGGCAGCTGGCAGGCCCTACACTTAAAATTTTCCAGGACAAGGTGATAGCCCAAATGCTGTATGGGGCTGAGATCTGGGGTGGGATGAAAAGGTTATCACCAAACTGGAAGTAGTCCAAAACAACTTCATAAGAAGATTTTGGGCCTCCCCCCAGGATATCCTGGCTGCTTATCTGAGAATGGAGGCAGGGTTACCTTCTATCACTGAGAATCCCAGCCTTTGAGAATCCCACCCTGTCAAACTCTGTTTCCTCCATTACACAGTTGGGAATCAATGGAACATATTAAAGAACACTTGATTTTTCATCATTAAATTCAATTATGTATCTTGGTGTTGCTATTACAGTAGATACTCTGAAGTTTCATTTTTTTTAAGTTCTTGCTATAACAAATCTGACAAAAAGAAACAGGAATATATAATGTCTCAAGATTTTTTTTTTTTTTGCAAAAAGTTACTTTAAAAAAAAAGCTCTGTGAAGTTTCACTACCTTTCTTCTCGTCTTTTTATTTTTTTTTAAATAGGCTACTGATGCATATTAGAATTTAATTACACCAATTAGTACTGCCACATCAGACATATGATGTGCCTTCAATTAAGAAGTACCTAATGGATATTAGTACAATTTAGCTTTGTAATTAAAGTTCCAAGAACAGCACAAATTAAACATTATGATTACAAAACATTAAAACACCGAGAACATTAAAATTGCATACTTTTAGAATGACCTCATAAGCTAATGTTTCTTTTGAAAAGGAAAAATAGGTATCTTGATTGTATATTATATACTAGGTGTCTGGACAAAAAAGATGAAATTGGTAATCTGTTCTTAAACCCTAAAAGCTTTTGAAAATTGTTTTGTATGCTTCCTGTTATAGTTGATGTGTTTATACATATAAAATTCAATCTAAAGTACTGCATGACACTGCACGATGTAGTCTCAGCCATTAGTACACACTGTTAATGTATACAGACTGCCTGATCTGATTTAAGGGCACGAAAGAGAACTTTACAAATGGCTCAATCAAACATTCAGATGTGGGTATTAGTGGTGGTAATTTAATCACACTTGATTGATCTGGATATAGAACAAGGATAAGGGGGGATGATAATGAAGATTTAATATTGACTATTTCAATCTTTAGGCCACTCAACTCCACAACAACCCTGGCAGCCTACAGTTAAAATGTTTCATAGTTCCATTGTCTACTATGAGAAAAACAAATACAAATACTTTTCTTTTTTTTAAATGATGGAATTCAGTGGAGAACTCAACCTTTAAGAAAAGATGAAGCATAGCAAATTGCTGCAGAAATATTCTTTTTCTCTCTCTCCTTTTTTTATGCCAGTGGTTTTATTGTTTTATAATTGAATATAATGATATTTAGGACTGTAATAGCCTTCTGTCATCTGAATTTTAATTCACATTCAAGGAGAAAAGATGTTGTTGGTCATGTGGAAGGGACATATATCTTTGGTATGTGGGCATGTAGGCCCATAAGCACAATGAGGTTCCCCAAACACCTCCTCTCCTGGATAATGAAAAGCCTTGTTCTTTTAAAAACTGGAGGCAGAATTCCAGGGAAACAGAGTTGTTGTGCTTGACTTGAGCAAACAAATGAAGCATATCACCTGCCCAACAGCTCTAATAAACTGCTGGCATTACCCTAATCCTCCCAGAAGGATTACTTTTTTGAAAGGATTTTGTTTAGAAAGAAATAGGTATCAAAGTTTAGTCTGGATTAGCATTAGAATTTGGATCTTTATTTGTGTGTATGCACTAGTTAAACCTTACTGTCTTTTATCCTTATTGCTCTGCACAAGTAGGGCATTTTCTGTAATGTTTGGCTTTGGCCCAGAAGATTTATTGTTTTCTTTATCAGATGAAATATAATTTGGCAGCAGAGACCCTAGAAATCTTGCTAATTGTAGTGGACCAATACCATCTTGTGGTGTCTTGTTTACATTGCATGTCTTTTTGTAAAGGTCTATTTAAAGATAAATCTTTATATTTGATCTTTTTTTCTATTTCCTTTTAAAAATAAATAGATAGATAGATAGATAGATAGATAGATAGATAGATAGATAGATAGATAGATTTTAAAAGATATCTCAGAAGATTGAGCTATCTTCCAAAGGGGGATAAAAGGGTGAAACCTTTAGTCACACACTTATATACCACAGGGCCAGGAGTTTCTACTATATGAATTCTTTATTGTTCTTGTTCTTGTTTTGTTGCTGTTGTTGTTTTCCCTTTTTCTTTTCATATTTTCCTATTTTTATGCCATATGGTAGTATAGTTGGGGGAGCTCTAGCTCCCTCACAGACTGAAGCTAGAGGATAAGAAGACATGTGGGCCCCTAGAAAACAGAAAATGGCAGCTGTAACAGCCAAGGAGCTTTATCAGTATAGGATGCAGGACCAAGACAGGAGAGCGCCAGGAGAGGTACTTTGAAACTTCCAGCCTTTCACTCTTAGGGCCCAGTTGTGACACTACGGTCTGTATGGTACTGACATTTTCAATACCCATATTAAATTTCAGATATTCATGTTGAGCTTTTGTACTAAGGGGGAGAGGTTGTATACAAGAAATGAGAATATTTCTGCCTGAATATCATGATGATTATTACAGTTGAGATATTAGAACAAAGGCTTTGTCCCTTCTTATTAATCAGTGATAAATTATGTCACTAGCTAAACCAGCTCACAAAACAAGATACAAAATACAGAAAAAAAAAAGTAATTGAAAACTGGAAAACTTATACCTGTAAATGTAGATAATGCTCAATTAATGGATCAGGTTAGATTGCATCACTGAAGCAATGAGCATGAAACTGAGCAAACTCAGGGAGGCAATGAAGGAGAGGAAGGCCTGGCGCGATATGGTTCATGGGGTCATGAAGAGTTGGACGTGACTTAACGACTGAACAACAACAACAATGGATCAACAATTGTCTCAGTATAGTCAGTAACTAAGTTTTACTGATGGACTATTAAATAAAATGTAATAGTTGTGAGCATCAGCATCCACATTCTTCCTCTAGTCAAAATTTCTGCCTCAAAACAGTAACAGGAACTGACCTTTTCAAATACTAAAATATACTGTGACTTTTCACTATTGTCTTACTCCCTTTCCTATTTAGGGACAATTATTCAAGTGGTAGGATTGGTATGATATGCGGTTTCTAACTACCAATTAACTTTTAGGATTCCAAGATAAGTGAAGCGAACAACTGAGCTGAATCCAAAAGCATACCTGCATTTACAGTAGTATACTCCAATTTACTTTCATTATAATTTCATCACAATTGATGGATGCAGATTAAGTTTAAAAGTAATGGCGGGTGCAAAGTCACCAGTCAGCTTTAGAGTTGCATGAAGAGCCTCAACCGAATTCATTGCAGCCCATGTATAATGCTACCTATTGCTCTGTTTTTGTCCTTTCTGTTTAAGGTGGTTGTTCTCTGTGCAGAACCGCTCTCTTCCAACAGCCATACACATACCCATAGTTGGTAATATATGGTCATAGCTGAATTACAGTAGATCCTGGTGATGAAAACCCAGCAACACAAAGATTTGTGGCTTACAGTTCAAAGTTAAACTGCATATCTTAATTACAATATGATTCACACTTTTTCATCTGGGATCTGACATTATAAGCACATTAAATTAGTATGATGGCCTGCAATTTATCACAATTATTAAAGCAGAAAAATCCAAGAATCAGCTAATCATTAATCATGGTAAAACAAATAAATGGAGTGTGCAACCTCTTCAAAATCCCATAGGAATATTAATTTTAATTTTAATGAGATCACAACATAGGATAAATGATTATTTATAAAATAAAATGGAACATAGACTGGTATATGATGTCTTTGCCACTATATAGAGCATAGCAAAATATATATTGTCGCAGTTCTGATAGAATCAGATCATATTTTTAACTGTGTCAAAGATGCAAAAGCAAGTCTTTGCATCCATAAAAAAATAAAGCAACAATGTCCTTTATCATTCTATAATTATTTTTTATAGATTGTGTGTGATATAGATGCATATACATAAATGTTCTGTCCCATTACCATCCCCTATTGATGAGCAGGATTGTTACAATAATACAATTAATTAATATGAAAGGTAATTTTAAATTGATTTTTAAAAGGCTTTTTAATACTTTAAAAGTTGCAGATGCTTAAAAAAATATAAGAAAGGATAAGAGGCATAAATCCTGAGAGACATGAAGGATACATCAGTGAAATTTATTCAACCTCTGTGCTGATTGAATACACAGACCCTTGAAGAGGAGATGCATCAGGATAACTTTAAAAACCAGAAGTCTCCCATTTCTGACAGAAATAATCAGAAGGTGATTGCTACCACCCAACATGTGAGGATCAGAAAGAGAGAGATGGTCTGTTCAGTATGCTGCGCATAACATGGCACACCTTTTTTTTCTTCATGTGTTCTACAATGGAATGCATCCTTTGTCTCAAACTCTAAAGAGACTCATACAAACAAAATGTTACTAACTGAGGTTTCTGCCTTTAAATAATCAATCCTAGATCTATGTTTATCAAGTCTTTTGATGGCTGGGAGCCAATTTCTTAAGTGCTGTACTGTATGTCAGGCTCCACTGTACATTTTTAATGTGTTGTTATGCCTACAGTCCTTGAAGCTGCTGTGCAAAGTTGTTACCTCAATTACTGGCTTAAGTTAATTTTGAGAGCTGGATCCCTAGCTGCTTTTATTTGGCAGGAAAGATTTGTTTCATCCTGGAGGTATCTGGTAGCATAGTTACAACGAACACATTTTATTAAAGGCCATAACCTTTCATTAACTTATGCTTTTTAATGGAATTTGTTGGTTGAGAAAAGTCCTTGAGAAAACAGAAGTACTTCTGTTTTTTGGTTACCATAGGCAAACGCAGTTCTTCTTTTACATTTGCATCTGGAAAAAGACATATATAAGTTAAGCAATATAAAATCCCCTAGGCTTTAAGGATACAGTTTAGGTCAAGGGGACTGGGTATAGATATCTTGCAAGCCAACATCCCATCAATTGGAAGGTGCATGCAGTGTATTGAATATGGAGGATGTTTTTCATGTGTATATTCAATTATATAACAATTCCTTTATATATTTTATGACATATTGACATTTCAGCAACATGTACAAGCAGGTTTGTTCAGCCTTCCTTCCTTCCTTCCTTCCTTCCTTCCTTCCTTCCTTCCTTCCTTCCTTCCTTCCTTCCTTCCTTCCTTCCTTTCTTCTTTTTTGGAAAACAAAAACAGGAGTTACATGCATTTTGGCGAGACAGCCTTATGGGCTTGTCTGTTTTTTGTTTTTTTAAATGATTTGTTTTGCATTTCTAAGCATATTAACGAAACAATGGTTAGCCAATTATTTATCTTGTTTTAGTACTTTGAAAAAGTGTTGCCCTTATAGAAATGCCTTTCGCTACTTATGTGAGCTTATCCCATGAGAAACATCTAGTTCCAAGGGAATCAGTTTACAAGAGAGATAATAGAAATAGAATAAAAAATGAAGCTGTCATTTCACTGGTTATTTCAGCTGACATATTTATGGAAAGCTAGCTGAAAATACAGTTGCTTGGGTGACACATCATAAGTCCAGCTCATTTGTATTTTCAGAATTAGATACTTTGTCCTAGAATGCTTGGGACTGATATTTTCAATACATGTGCTCCCCAGTGACCCCTTTTGCAGGCCTTGTACAATCATGTTGCCAAATTTTCATGATGCAATTCTGAAAAAAAAAAAAAAAACTGTAGAATTATTTTTCTCCATTCCATGAAGTGGAAAACACATGAAATTTGCAATGTGGCATCTTAAAACAGCCTTAGTATAGCTAAGGAAAAATCCCAGTTCCCCCCCAAAATTCCAACCTTAGAAAATAATTAAACCCTGCCCATGTGTATGGTACATCCCTGCTTAACTGCTCCCCGCCCCAAAAATTGTGCAGCTCTTTGGCTCCTAAAGTTCACCCTACAGTAGATGACTAGTAGGGCTACATAGCACTTCACATTTTGCCCTCTGCAGCAGCCATGTGATCCTAGGAAAAGACTCTGCTGCCTTAAGATGTCACAGTCAGGTGCTACATTCATGCTCCTAAGCTTTGAAGCATTTTGGAGACTGAATATGAAGCACTCCATAGCTCTCATAAGCAGCATGAAAGAAGCAAGGAAATCTACAAGATACCATGTCTGTAATCACCCTATCCTCATCCTCAAGTGAAAGTGAAATTCCTCCTGCCAGGACATGAGTAGTGATGCATAAGAAACAACCTATCCTAGACTACAGATTCTACTTAGGTATAAGGGATATGATGAATCTCTTCCATGCTACAACTTACACAGATATATCAACAAGTATATCTACTTGGTATCACTGGGCAATAACACTCACTAATTCTATAAGTCCCCTGCTTAAAGTGCTTATTATATTAAGACTGCTTAATCCTATGAAGATGTACTTGAATGCAAAGTGTTAATTCAATAGAGACTTACTGAAAGCATATTGGAAGGATATTGAATATTGGAAGGATTGGAAGGAGTATGAATTGTCAAGTATGATAGTCTGTGTGTGGGTTACCTAAACTTAGTTAAGGAACACCCAATCACACAGAGAGGGCATGCTTCGGACCCCTTCAGGGACTTCTCTGTGGTAGCTCCCACTCTTTGAACATTCTGCCCCCAGAGGTGCGATTGGCCTCCTCATTCCTGGCCTTCCGTAGGGCTTTGAAGACCTGGTTCTGCCACTTGGCCGGGGGTGGGGAGGGAATACTTCAAGCGTGGGGATGGCTAGCCCCATAGAGGCCTGCTGTCTTCAGCCCCAGATTCTTCATCTTCTTGGACTGTCCTTTTCCTTTTTTAGTAATGTTTTTAAATTGATGTTTTATGTATTTATATATATTTATGGTTTTAATGTTTTGTGTGAGTTGCCCAGAGTTCCCCCATTGGGGGGAGATGGGCAGGGGAAAAATTTAATAAAATAAATAAATAAATAAACTTGACAATTAACTAGTAAACTGCAATTGTTTGGTCTGTTTGGTTATGACAATGTAGAAGAAAGTTTGAAATGGCCTCTTCCTGGAGGGAATTAACAAGAGCACACTGAAACGTGCATTCCAGCTTTTTAAAAAGGTGACTGTGGGCTTACTTTAAAGGATTATCCAACAACAGTGTATACATTCACATAAAAATGAGTTTGTTCCATAGTACTTTTCTTCAGGAGAAAGTGATTGCTTCAGACCTCAGTGAAAATGAAAAGTGGTATTATGCCTGTTTTTGCAGAAGTGATGTAAAAGATAAAGAAGGACCAGATTCTTTAAAAAAAATGTGGTGAAATTGTGATTTTTGAAGCATCAGAATCCATTTGTATTTTTGAATTATGCCCAACTTTTAAGCCATTTAAAATAAGCAGAAGTGAACATCAGTGTAATTTCAGACCTGAATATGCTTGCATTTTTAGTAAAAGCTGTTGCTGGATGAATCAACAATGAGCAGTTGGAGAAAGGCAGTAAAATATCTGTCAGTCCTATGAGGGTTTGGGGAGGAAGTGTGCTCTGTATATTTTTAGTGAGAAGGATGTAGGGCTTTTAATAAGGTGTTTCTTGTATACTTGACAGTTATGTTTTAATGCAGTTCCCCTTACAATATCTATATAGAGTACACTGCATCAGATTGTATAGGATCCAAGGCCTGGTTCACATTATTAAATTATTAAATGCCTTGCAAATTACCCTCTAATCCATAAACTGAATTTAAGATATTTAATAAAGTAATTGAACAGGAATCATTTGACGTAATTAAAATGTATGTGACCAGATTTTCTACTGCAGCTACTGAAAGTGACACAGCTTTGTCTTGATTTAATTTGGTGCCTATCCCCTAATTGCAGGGCAGAAATCATCCATGCCATTTCCTGATTTACTTAAATGTTCTATTTGCCCAAATAGAAATATTTAGCTGGACTTCGAATATGAATTACTAGTGTTCATAGTAAGAGTAAATGTAGACAGTTTTGCAAAGCTGTTACATAAATTTTCAGGTTAGACTAATACTTTGGAATTATTTTGTACCAAATTATGTGGTTGCAGATACCCTACATTATTATTTATTTATTTATTTCTCATAATAGTTGTATCCTCCAGACTCTGGCATATTGAATCAAATCTAGATGAGCTTAGGTTTGGTCTTTTAATCATCTCATGAAAACATGTGCCAGAACTGCATTTGGACATATCCAAGCAATCATTTTATAAAATAGTGTTTTCAAGTGTGTCTAAGTGGTTTGTGGTTTTTTTTTTAAATTCATAAAGAAATAAATTATTCGAAAAAGGCCAGAGTCTCCTACCACCTTTTCAAGACCAGAGCTAAACTCTTCTAGAAATAGGGTGCCTCCAACACCCAGACCTCTGAAGTGTTCCAGATGGATATTGTGACTGATAGTATAAAAGTTGCTAAGGGGTCCAACAAGACAAGGAAAGTCAGGTTGCCAGTATCCAATTTCTGCAAGTTATTAATGACGGTTGCCAATGAATACCCAAGCCTGAATTCAAAATGTGACAAGTCCAGAAAATCTATATCCTCCAGAGCTATTTCTAATTGTCACCCTATCACTTTCTTAACAAAAGAGGAGAAGAAGGATGTTGAAGATAGGATGGTAATTATCCATTAATGTTGGATCCAGGGCTAGCCTCTTAAGTAGCAGGTGGACAAATGTTTCTTTCAAAACTTCTAGAAGTCTTTCCATCCCTCAAAGATGTTGGAGTTCCAAATCTAATGACACCAACCTTTCATCATCTCATCACCTACTGACCACAAGGAGGCAGAATGAGATATACCCATAACTTTTTTGTACTTTCACCAAAATGGGATGAGACATAGAAAAGGATGAAAGGATGAAGCAATGCCAGATTTCTTTCATATAAATCAGTGCTCAGATTTCATAGTATGTCTTCTGTTTGATTTTTTAGCTAAGTTTCACAGTATTCCCAGCATAATTTGAGTGAGATCCTGTCCCTACACCTATCCTTAATCTCTCCAGTGGCACTGCCTAATAAGTAAACTGATATCCATGCACACACATAGCTATCAGTATGGGCAAAATAGGATGATGGAAAGATAAAGCACAAAAAGATATAATTATATATATATATATATATATATATATATATATATATATATGTGTGTGTGTGTGTGTGTGTGTGTGTGTGTGTGTGTGTTTTGCCCAACAGTATCTAGATCCCTGCAGATATCTTCCTTTATGCTTGCCATGTCCCTGTCCCACTTGATTATTTTATATTTTAAAAGGGGGAAACTGTGATGGATTGGGATGAGAAGGTTCAAGGACAGAAGCATCTCCTCAGCCCACAGCTTGAGCATGGGAAAGCAAAGAGGATGAGACTGGCACCACCCTAAGGAATTCGTAGGGTCTAGTTGCTGGCTTGGGGAGTTTAGAGTGAGTCTGACAAGATTCTGTCTAGCAGGTGTTAGCTAATAAAATAACTGAGCTGTTCCAGTACTGTCTCGTGTAGTTTCTTGGGCTTAACCCGACATCAATTTCGCCAGACTCACTGTAAACTCCCCAAGCCAGCAATTAAACACTATGAATTCCTTAAGGTGGTGCCAGTTTCATCCTCTTCGCTTTCCCATGCTCAAGCTGTGGGCTGAGGAGATACTTCTGTCCTTGAACTTTCTCATCCCAATCCATCACAAAAGCTGGCATATTGCTAATGTTAATATCTTCCAACTTTCTTTCCATGAATGCCTCTAATTCTCAAATGGATCCCATAAGTAAACTTAGTAACAGGTGTTGTAGGTTAGTGCTTTGTTTGGATGTAGTTCCACCTGGCCATAAAAAGGATATAAGTAATATGGATAATTTGAAGAAGAAAAAGTAGGTAATATCCTGGTAAATTGGAGCTTTATAACTGGTTATATCACTTAAGGTAGCCATTCCATGGATACACAAACCTACTAGTAGCCATTCTGCAGAAATGTCCATAGCTTTGTGAAGGGAAAGTGAAGGGTAGGGATGAAGAATGGGATGAAATGGAAAATATAATAAGCAAACTAACTGAAGGCAAGCATAAAATATGTAACAACTGGTTGTTCACAAGAGATAGGGTCACCAAGCAGGACTATACAAAAAGAGAAGAAGAAAAAAAATGAATATATTATTGCAGTAACACCTCCAAACCAGCCCATTTATGTGTTGGGTTTAGGGGTCACTCCCAGTAAGAGCAGGATTATCATATAGCAATAAGACAAATTTCTTGAAAGCTTTGTTCATCTGGTAATGAGGAAAAATGATAAATAATTTTATCCATTTGAAAAGAAAAATACAAATACTTCTGATATCTTTGAACAAATTTAACATCTCATATATTCATAAGGTAGTATCTAATTCTGATAATTCAAAAATAATAATAATTCAGTATGGAAGATTTTGTTGAATTAGATCAAATTTTCAGTCATGATGCAGAATACGTTTCATCTCTTCTACTAAATAAAGAATAAAGTTGGCTAGTGAGTGCTTTTCCATAGTGATAATTAAAAATGGATGCTAGTTATGTGCAATAACTTAATCTGAATATGAAATTAATCTCATTGCTCATAAAATGCACAATAACATATCAGAAATAAACTGATATAACCACATATCTTGTTTTGAGGAAAATAGCCTGAAATACCCTGAAAGTCAGTCTTTTGAAAGATGCAAAATACCAGGAAGTTAAACAAAAAGGCTTTATGTATCCCTACAAATAAGGAGTATGAACTCAAAAAAGAAAAGAAAATCACAACCATTTAGACCAAACTAAATGCGCTTCAGCTCATTGATTTTAGCCCTCATAGCCTCTGCAGTAATCAAAAGTATAGCTTGTACTTTAACCAACATCCAGTATTACTTATTTCACTTAAATTCTGCTAAATCCCTCTCATGAGAAAAGAAACCACAAGAAGCAATTTCTAAAGCTGCTGTTATGCACCTAATTACCTTAGCTCTACAGGCTTTCAACCTTCTCAAATATCCTATGTACTGTATATTTGTTTCAAATCTACTGTATATAAGATAAAGATAGGGTTAAATAATAATCTGTTGCTTCTGTTTTCCTGATACAAAGTCATTTTTATGCTTTACCCAAATGACAGTGAGTCATACAGACAGTCCCATGTGGCTTCAGATCTGGGGGCATATCACATTTAAGCTGGATGTACACATCATATGAAGACATAATGTGATTGATTTGTTTCTATTTAAAGCTGTGTTCAGAAAATGCAGCTGATCCAAATAGTTCCATCCCTGGACCTTCACATGGTCACAGATGGGAAATGGCCAGCTGCTTTTTTTTTTTTTTTTTTTCCCCAGAAGGCTAATCTTTAACAACTTCATGTAAAATAAGCACAACATGGCAAGCAGGCCTCTCCATACTGGAAATAGTTTGAAAAGATGGATGAGAAGTAAAAAGAGAACAAGTAACATTATCAAAATGTTGATAATTGAGAATCCACTCACAAATATCCTAACAAATTAACTTCCTCTAGTATCATAAAACCCTGAATTTGTAACTTTAAAAACTTAACATTTTAGTTATTTTTCCGTACTCTTTTAATGCATTCATGTAGATAAAGATATTCTTATATACTTTGGCAAACTTTAATTACAGAAGCAACTTAAAGTACTATTCCAAATTATTGTAAAATTAAAGGATTTGGTCACGTATATATGATGTTAGAAAACAAAGCTGGTCAGATTTATGAACAATCCAATTTTTTGCCACGAAGAAGACAATGTATTAGTACTTTCAACCACTACTTTTGAAGAGACTTATAGTATTCTTCAGAAACTGAACAAATGTTTCTTCCACCAGATTTTTTTTAAAGAAAACAAACAAACTAGAAATGCCAAAGCTTATCATAAAAGAGAGCATAATTTGCAACCAATGAAGATGGTCCAGTAGAACAAGAAGTGTCTCTTATTCTGCTATTTCAATATACAGGAGACTGAATGTATTAGACAACTGACTGAGATAAGGATTAGGTGATATGACCTAAAATGAGAGAGCCAGGAAACTTTATAAAACTTGAAGAAAAAAATATTAAAAGGATTTAAACCTGTAAAAATACCTTCAAGGAAATAATATCAAGGAATGAAAGGGATTTTTTGTGTATTACTGAGAGAAGCAAAGAAAAATAATCCAGCTAAAATACAACAATGTAGCTATTTGCTAGAGTTGAGTGGGAGAGCATTATTGGTTGAGAGAATTCTGAATGAAGTCATCATGAAATCTTTGAATTCTTATGTATCCTACCTGTCTGAGAGCTCAAAATAATTTTGTGACTTGCTTTTTCATGAGAGACTGTTTATTTTTAGCAGTTATCTGTACTACTGTAGATGGTACAATATGGTCTTCTGTATGCTGGAAATAGCTGTACCTATTGTATCTGCACAGTGCAGATGGATGATTTTTTGTTCAAAATAATTTGACAACATTTCCTTAGTTAAGGAAAAGCTTTAACAAAGAATTTGAGAGGGATCAAAAATGCCAGATCTGTCCATCCCCACATAAGTGCTGCAAATATATTCATAACTGACAGCACTTTGGTCAGTAGGAGGAGTCCATACTTTTCTTTTTTTTTAAGTGAACATGCATTGACCAGAACTATCATCAAAATTACTTTGGACTTTGTAGAACAAGCACATATTTAATTCACTATGGGAAGTAGGATCTCCTATGAACATCTGCCATTATGTTCAAAATGACATTTATGCTTCTACTTAACTTCATTTAAAATAAAGTGAAAAGGAGGATGTAACTATAGTGACTTTAGTGTTCTTTTCATGTTTAATTTTTCTAGTTATTAAGGTACAGATGAGATATGTTATACAAGTAGGTTAAGCACGGTCACTTTGCTACTATAAAATATTAGCCTGAATAAATGTTTTAGAGAATTGAAAAATCCTGAATAAAATATTACTCTGACTTGTGTTTTTTTCAGGTTGCTGAGCAATGCTGCATAAACTTTTTTGGAGAAGGAGTGACAGTTGGCCTTCAAGTAGAATGCCAAGAAGTGCCCACTAAAAACATTTGGTGGGGCCAGAACAAATACTATATTTAATTTAATTTAATTTAATTAATAAACTATGGTTAACTTATTATTTTCCCTATAGTTAATTATTTAACTATAATTTAGTAAATGTTTATGTGAAGTTTTTACATAACATATTTTGGTGATAATTTTTAGATGAGATTCTAGGATCCATCCCTTGATTGTGCCATCACTAACAACATCACCAAGTATCTCAGATCATATCCATGGCAACACATGTGGAGAAAAGAGAAAAAAATACTTTAAAACTGTACCAGCTGAATTCAAATTTAAGTTGTTCCATTGTGAGCTAGAGTTGTATGCTAAGGTTAAGATAACATCATGAAGACATATCCTCTAGAATTAGTTAGAAGGAGACTTGGGATGTGAGGATGAGCCTTCTGAAGGTCTTATTCTAGAGGAATAAATGGAGATAAGAGGATTAATGGACAATGGTGAAGAGACACAGAAATAGAACTTCTCACTTTATATTCTCCTTATCGCCCTACTGCAGTAATCCTTGTTTTTCCTGTTAGTTTTTCATCTGCACATGTTTGTTGATATTTCCCTCTGTTTTTTCATTCTTTGCATAAACAAAAAAGAGTCATAGCAAAAGAAAAGGGAAAATGTTGCTGTTGGCAGCTGGCAATTTAATTACTAAGTACCAGTCCATTAGACACACATATAAGAATAATAATTCTTATATCTAATTGTAGACTTTTGCCCACAAAAAGATAAATGCACATTTCAGTAATATGCTTGTTGTCAATTAATTTATCAATCAGTAGATTTAGTACAAAAATATCTGTACCTGCTTAGTCTGCTAAGTTTCTTGCTAACATTCAGGCAAATGACATGGTTAATAGAATTTTTCAGTTTTATTCGATCTTCTAGCTTTTGCTGTGCTTTTATATAGAGGATTACTTTTATAATTGTATGCAGTACAGTTTAATATTATTTTAATTGCTTCAAAATGTTTATTAAATTATCACCTGTCAAATGTAAAATTGGTTGATTGGAGGTTTAGGTGATCTTATGATAGAGCGCTAAAATGAAACACACAGGTATCTGAAATACTAACACATCTTTATTGACATTTTCCCACTGCACATTTCATTATATCTAGGTAACTTGGAACAGAGAGTCAGTAATCAGGTTTTATAAAATCATGTTCACATCTTTAGTTACAAAAGGGAGGAAAGAAAGGAAAAATGCAAGTTAAACACTAGGGAATGAGTTTCCTTGGACTTCATAAAACCTGTGAAAGATTCATTAATGTTTTAGATCTCTAAGAAATAATTCCCTTTCCTAAGAATATAGTTTTCTTATTATGAAAAGAGAAATATTAATATGGGGAATCCCACAAATAAATAAAACAATAAAATGTATTGTAAGTAAAAATGCAAAAAGGAAATTGTAAAGAAAAAAAAAGGTGAACTAATTAAAAACAAAACATAACTCAGAAAAGTGCAGCAAAGTTGGAAAAAACTGAAACTGGCAGAGGTTTGCCATAAGAAACAAGGAAATTAATTTGAGTGCTAGAAATCTAGTTATATAGGTCTATAAGTGGAAGAAATCAGAAGTAGAGGAAACTGGATCCTTGGATGCTAAATAAATAAGAGGATATAGAAGGAATAAATCATAGGAAAAAGATACGGGTCTTCTAACCAGACAATGAGGAATCTGCAAGGAATTCAGAACTGGGTACCTGTTCATAGGAGACTGTCCTAAGCATTGAAGGGAAAAAACAAAGGGTTTGGGAAAAGATAGATAAGTTGTGGAGCTCTGGATAAAAGGTACCTCTACTGGACACCAACAGATACAGAGGGAGAAAGAAGAGAAGTAGAAGTGGGCTGAGAAGCAATGGGTAGGAAAAGGAGAAAGGGGAGAAATGGTTAGGCTAGCAGCATCCTAAGGAGATAAAGGGGTGTGGGACTTGAAAGCAATAAAAAGATTGCTCAAAAGTAAGGAAGATTAAAAAGCAAAGGTTTCAAGCTAAGGGACAAACAGGAAGAGGCATCTTAAGAAAATAAAAGGAAATAGAAAGTAAGACTGTAAAATAAGAGCAAGACAGGACACTACTCATGAGTAGGATGCAAAGGAGAAAATATCTAAGTCATTGGTAGTTTGGCCAAAGAGGTGGATGTTTCATGTAAAGGAAATACCTACTGAGGGAGAATTGAGGGCAAGACAAAGAGGAATTGTCCAGTCTGGGTCAACTGAGAGTGGATAATGGTTGACAGAACTGAGGAAGAAGAGATGCAGACAGGATCTGAGTGGGCTAGCAAGTTTCAGAGGAATCAGAACCAAGAGGACAAGAATGAGAACCCACTTTATGAAACTGAGGCAAGGCAGCTGTGGCTTACCAAGGAAGAGGAAATAATTAAATGGTTTGAATATGTATTGTGTTTTTGAACTGTATTGCCCCTTCAAGAAGCCTTTCTGGCTGTTGGGTGAGAGACTGTTATCCCTGAGCCATCTTCTCAGGACTGAGGGATTCATCCCGATTTAGTTCAATAGATTTTGTTTAAAGTTATTCTTGTATCTGTGAAGTAGTGATTGCAGCTCTTTATGGGTTATTGGTTCTGAATGCAAATACTGAAGTAAAACTGTCTTGAATATTCATAGCAAGAAATGTATTGCTCTTATTGGATCTTAGACCCCCCCCCCCTTAGACCCCTTCTTCTGATGCAAGTTAGACAACAGGTCAGTTTAGAATGATTGGAATAAAGCCAATATCTCCTGCTTTGGGAGATTTCCTGGGAGATAAGCTTATTGTATAAATGCAGGGTAACCCAGGAGCTACAAACAGAATTCTACCACAAAAACTAAGGGAAGAAAAAAATAAATATTTTCAAGACAATAATTTGGAAATCAATTTATGAAAGTCTTTATAGGACAAGAACTTGTGCTCAAATTGAAGTCATGTTCGAAAAGAAAAAGTAGCTACTATTGACAAACTGGAATGTAGAAACCTGCAAAGTGATGATCAAAATTGACTCTGCTTAATGCTGTTGCTGCATGTTGAAGAAGCAGAATAGATCTTCAGCATAAAATGTGTTCAGCCAATAATTTATTAACATCTGTGAGTACAGATGTACCTATACATCATATAAAGAAACCAGAATCTCAGAACAAATCAAATGAAGATTACAGTCAAAAGAGTAATGTGACTTAAGAGACAGTTTAAACTATTTCAACAGGCAGAAAGACAGGAAACCTAATTATCTAAAATATAATAACCATTACTTCCAAAAGCAGATATGGAATGACAATAGGGGCAAAAGTGTTCCAAGAATAGTTTCATGGTTCAACACCAATAGAAAATAGAAATTTAGGACCACAATAGTAGTAATAATAGTAGGGGTCAAAAAGTATAAGTGTGTGTCACATTTTATTTTCCTGCAGCAACTACTGTAAATATTACAGGATATTCACAATAAAATTGTACCCCTTTTAGAATTCTAATACAATTTTTCATTAAATTCAGGAGGAAAGATGAACAACTCTGCAATCATATGTGGGAATTAATCCTTATCTTTGGGAGAAACATGATATAAATGTATCCTAGTTATGCTTTATTTTTTTTTAGCATATTTTTTGATGACAACATGGAGACATCCAGATTGTTTTCCTGGTGGTAGTATGGAAGTGGTTTGCCATCTTTTGTTTCTTCCAACTTTGCAGTCTAATCTACAGTTCTGGAATTTATTTCTGGTCTCCTATTTAAGTACTAATGAGGACTCAATATATTTTTTCCCCCCTATATCTAAGCCAAGAGCAGCTAAAATGAATTATAATACTCTTTTTATGCAGAGTATCAAATCTTTGTCTATTTACTTAGGTGCTGGGAAGAATAACTGTTAAATGCATAAGAATTTTGTTTTAAATAATGATGATGTAATAAATGTACAATTTCTAAACCGTGGGGTCAAAGTAATTGAAATAAGCAGCAGAAAAAATGGTTAGAAGGTAAGGCTTTCTCTCAAGTTAATATTAGAATTGCTTAATTTTTTTTCTGAGCATTTGCAACCTTGAATCCTCTAGTTTGCCAAACTGTTATCTTTCTTCTGGATAACAAGGCCTTGGCTCAGAATGCAATTGTTCAGTCTCCAAGGTTAATTTCAATGTGGAGCTGTAAATAGATTAATGCATAAGTGTTCAAATAAAGAAAACATTTATGGAAACATCACCATATGGACCCTATTTAAACAGATGATCTGATTAGCATAATGTCCAATGAACTGCAGCAGCAAAGGGTTTTGGAACAGGAGGTAACTTTCTGGACTTTGCCCTGGCATCTTGTACTAGGGGGGAAAAAAAAGTGATTTGGCCGCCTATTAGTGTGTGACCAGCATTTCATCACCTAACATGATGAAAATTGCCATCTGTAATGCTGAAGAGGTGTCCTTTCACAGCAAAATGGTTTCTCAATCTAGATAAAGTTGAATTAAACATTTTAAAAAAGAAAATGGAAAATTACTAATGAAGTCTGAAGTGGTAATTTTGCATAACAAGCTACTTTAAGAGAGAAATAAGAGGGCTTATAATATTTCAAGTGTGATCCAGATGTGTCTGTGAATAATCTGAAACTATTTCAGAACCAAATTCTTTAAAATTGAGTTTTAAATCCTATCTCTCAGTTTGCTTTGATTCTCCTCTCTCTCCTGCTTTCATTCTTTCCCTTTTGCCATATAGCATTTTGCAAAGCTTCCATTAAATGGGTAAAAGAACAGACTTTGTGAATTGCTGGTATTTTTAGTTGTAGCCTCATCAACTTGCTAAATTATATAGAACTACATGAAGCATTGTCTTGGCATTTGATGAGTCAAAAGCTGTTGACGTGGACAATGAGATGCACTTGCAGATGTTAAAGGATAGTAAAATTATAGAGAAACAGCTTTATTTCTAAATATGTAACTGGATGAAAGGAATCCCAGCAGTTAATCTTTTAGAGCTTTCTGCAAGCAGCCGATTCTATCATCTCCCACAGTTAGTTTTTATCTTTAAATTCCTATTTACTTATTTAAAACATTTGCATTGCCACCCATCTTAAGTCCAGCTCTGGCGGGTTTACAACCAATAAAACAATGTATGCATAATAAACACCAAAAACAGTAAAACAAATATCCCATAAACAAACAAAAAAAAAACTTGGTGCAACAACTACACTTCCCTGATGCAACACACACATTCTCTCCTACTCTAACCTCACCCTATCCTACTTGGGGGAAGAACCAGGTCTTAAGTGCTCTCCAGAAGGTTAAAATGGTGGGGCCTGTCACATCTCAAGGGGAGGGTGTTCCATAGGGCAGGAGCTGCAAAGGAACAGGCATTTTACCAGTGTTGAATGCTTAACTAATTGTATTTTCTTTCTTTCTTTCTTTCTTTCTTTCTTTCTTTCTTTCTTTCTTTCTTTCTTTCTTTCTTTCTTTCTTTCTTTCTTTCTTTCTTTCTTTCTTTCTTTCTTTCTTTCTTTCTTTCTTTCTTTCTTTCTTTCTTTCTTTCTTTCTCTCTCTCTCTCTCTCTCTCTCTCTTTCTTTCTTTCTTTCTTTCTTTCATTTTTATTAAAACTTTTTACACAGCTAAAAGACGAATACAGAAGTTTGTAAAGAAACAAAAAGAGGAAACTAGAAAAGGTGCAGAAAAGAATACAATTAAAGGAAAAATAAAAAAATAGTTCTGCCCTTCTTTACAACAGTTACAAACTCATTATCCCTCCTCCCTCCTTAACTTTACAATAATCCCTTCATCCCTTTATTCAATATTTTTTCAATCATCAAATCCAGAAATCACCATTTCACTATTTTCCATTTTCAGCAAAAAGTCCATAAAAGGTTTGAAGTCTTTTGTAAAAGTATTTATTGTTTTGTCCTGGACCAGACAGGTCAGTTTTGCCAACTCTGCTAATTCTGCCATCTTCATAATCCATTCCTCCATTGTGGGTAATGTCAGTATTCCTCCATCTGTGCATATAATAATCTTATTCCAATTACCATATACAAAATCAGTCTTCCATAAGTCTTTTCTGACCATTCATAAGTCCCAATAAAAAGAGTTCTGCTTTCATCTCAATATGAATCTTCAAAATTCTTTGTATCATATGTATGTATTTATTTATGTATGTATGTATACATTTATTTATTTATGTATTGCTTTTTTATAAGTCCACTATGCATGGTAAAATATCCCTTCATGTTTTTCACATTTCCAACATTGACTAGAAGTACCTTTATACATCTTAGATAATTTCTCTGGTGTCATATGCCAATGGTTCATCATTTTGTAAAACACAAAGTGAATTTCAGTCCCTTTATCCACATTCTCTCCCACTGATCCATCTATGTTGTAACCAAAAATTTTAGCCCATTTTATCATGCAGTCTTTAACTTGTTTCCCTTCTGTTTTAAATCTCATCAAAAGTTTACATTTTTGCAATCACATGTTTATCATTTGCACACCATTCATTTTCAAATTCCATGTTACGTTGTTCAGTTCCCATTACCTTTTTATCTATATTAAATCTTTCTCTTATATGTGAATATGGAAACCATTGAAAACTAAATTCCTCTGCAGTTAATTCTTCTCTTGATTTCATCTTAAGCTGTCCAACATCCTGTATTAATAAGTCTTGATATGTTAACCATTTCTCTTTGCCTCCTATTTCCTTTCTATAAAATGCTTCTTGTGCTGAGACCAGTAAGGGTATTTTTGGGCACAACCTGGGTTTATATTTATTCCATATCCTTAATATAGCTCTTCGCACATAATGATTTTTGAAATTTACATTAACTTTATTGTATCATATCATAAAAACCCATGTCAACCAAACCACATTCTAACATTCTTTTATTTCTCAGCAAAACCCACTCTTCCATCCAAAATCAAACAGCAGGCTGCAAAATACAATTTAAAATCAGACAATCCTAATCCTCCTCTTTCTTTTGCATCTTGAAGAATTTTATATTTAACCCTTAGTTTCTTACTCAGCCATATAAATCTGGATGTGTCTTTTTGCCATTGTTTGAAAGGTGCATCATTTTTCAAAACAGGTATTGTTTGAAATAAAAATACCATTCTAGGTAACACAGTCATTTTTACCATAAAAATTCTTCCGAACAATGGGAAACAATGGGATAATTGTAACTTTTCCCATCTTAATAGATCTTTCTTAATTTCACTCCATACCTTGACATAATTACTTTGAAATAACATTCAAATCATATTAGTCGTAATAATACCCAAATATTTTACTTTTTTTTCAATCTGAAAACCAGCTTTTGCAATCAATTCTTTTTGAACTTTCATCCTCATGTTTTTGTTAACATCTTAATTTTCTCCTTAGTAACTAACCTTTCTTTCTCTTTCTTTCTCTTTCTCTTTCTCTTTCTCTTTCTCTTTCTCTTTCTCTTTCTCTTTCTTTCTTTCTTTCTTTCTTTCTTTCTTTCTTTCTTTCTTTCTTTCTTTCTTTCTTTCTTCTTTTCCACTGAATTTGGCACTGTTCTTTGTTTTTTTCCTTTACTTTTGTTGTTGTAGCAGTAGTAGTACTTGGATACAGATGTGTGATATACAAATATCCCTTGAAAGTGTATAAATGGAGAACTGGACACATAATATGAAATCAATTGAAATTTAAACAACTATTGTTGTTTTTCAATATGGAAGGGACTCACACAATTTTATACTGAAATATACTGAAATTAAACTCGAAGTTGTTAAGCATCCACAAGGAAAGAAGGGAGAAATGCAAAATAGGCAAGTTGGACATCTGTCCTCCCGACCTATTACATTCAATTGAATTTATCCAGAAAAGCACCGCACATTCACACGGATGCCTGCTCAAAGACAATCATGCCATCTCTCTGATGGACTTTATATATATTATATAAAATATAATTAGTCCATATATAATTATATATATAATTAGTCCGTCATGTCCAATATCGTCTTTTTTTATACATGATTGAGAGGGGCCCAAGCAGAAGCTTTTTGAATCGTCAGGTATTGTGATCTAATTTATTAGGCAGACTCGTAACTGAATGTGGAAGTCTTGTCCATATATAACATATACCCTATGAAGTTATTTCTTTCTTCTTTGAATGGTGTCTTGAGTGTTTGTAATGGCACAAAATCACCACAGTCTTTATTACAATATTTGGTCTTTTGAAATGGGTTTAAAACTCTCTCAATTTCTGAGAACTCTCAGTCCACTTAATTTTTCAGGCCTTAACCACAAGGAAGTTATAAAATAAACATATTCAAAGTACCTTATTTCTCTGTGGTATTTTTAGCAAATTCAGGGCCATAACTTTTTAAACTCCAGGGGGCTAGTGAGTTTCCCTGCTGTTTTTTCAGATAAAATAATGGCAGGTAATCTTCTGTACAAATATTAGCTTAGTAGCAAATACAGATTCAGCTACAGCTATCTAAGAACTAACATAAAAAGCATTTTTATATTGATGTATATTTCAGTCTTTAATACATAGTTTGAGTAAGTGGGCTATAAATGGAAATAAATAAATTATATTTCTTCTACTATTTTTAACATGCTTTCTTCTTACATGTAGATTTTTACAATTTCATGCAATATTCCATAGACTGATATATTTTCATTCTGGAACTTGTTGCTTAAAAAATAAATTTAATTGTGATATCACATATTGAATGAAAGTACAACACATATTTTTTGTAATGTGTACATACAAACATGGTAGACATTAAAGACAAATAAAATAACACTTGAAAAGCCCTGGAAAAATGCTACTAAAATTCTAACAGGAAAAGGTCAACCCAATGTCTTCTGTCTAGTGAAACACAGTACATAAACTAAAATAGATGAAAGAGTTGGATGTATTTTGCAATGGAACTGAATGTCAAAAAACGTCTAAGGTTCAATATATATAAAGATGGTTGGTGTGTATGTATATGTGGGTTGGGGGGGACTTGCCAGTAATAGGGGGAAAATAGCATTGAAACCTGCTAGAAACTGTGAATTAATTTGAAAAACATTGGGAAATAAGGGACCAATAGGGGACTTTAAGGCTGGATTCCTCTTTCAAATAACAAAATTACTAGTTATTAACTTAATTATTATAACTGGAACTTCAGTAATCCCAGAACAGAATGGATTCTGTTATGCACAACTGAAGCTAGAAGCTTGTAGGTAGAATTTGCACCAAATGCCTTTCTGGGCTTATAATATAGACATACACATATGTTATTATTATTTCTCATTTTAACATAGAGTTTCAAATGGATTTCTTGGAATAGTCACAGCCCAGGCTTGAAGTATATACTTAATAGTCAGGTTGTCCAGGCTTCAGGAGAACAGAACCAAGATATTAATCAGTTCTTTGGCAGATGTTTTGCACTGTATCCCAGCAAGCTTCCTCAACACAACAGTTCAGAAGTGGAGGTTGACTTGCAATATTCATAGCCTGTGTAATATTTGAACTTAGAATGGTTAGGTGCTGATTGGAAGTTTCCTGGAAGGTCTTGATTTACTGGTTTCTGGGAATGATGTGTATTTTGATTGATTTGACTTATCTGCTTGCTGTGTATGACCTTCTGTCAAAACCTGTTGTATCATCTTCTTTGCTGAAGTGGTAAATCTTCATCCTCCCATCAGATGAAGTGTAGTGGCTTGCTGCTCTAATCTTTTGACTTTTTGTTCAGGCACTGCTACAAGTTTGCAAATTTGCCACATTGTTCTCAAGAAAGAACTGAAACAGACCACAAATATTGCAAATCACAGTGGCAGGCTGTTCATCTTCACTTTTGTTTCATAAGATACCCCTAATAAAAAGTTTTATTTTACTCAAAATCTCAGGTAAACCAAGTAGAAACTTCTTCCTTAGAGGAACCATTTATTAGGGACTTTCTGAACTTCCTTGCCAAACGTCTTTTAGCTTTCCCTGTTTGCTCACTAAGAAAGGTCATCCTTTGGAAGCTGGCTTTTATATTATTCCATCTTGGCTTTCTTTGTAGGAAGCCATCACTCAACTGTCCACAATGTAGCTACAACATTTTGATTCTAGCTAAATGCAACTGGCAACTATTCAGGTAATAATATTTTTACTCCTCAGGACACCCAACCTCTTTCTTCATTCTCCTCTCTTCCCTCTCTTAAACTACACTGGCAAATTCCCAAGTATATCTCCTGTACTCTTTGTGAGCCCACTTTGTGCCCACTAGTCAGTCTGTGATACCCATCTCCTCTAAGTTAAAAAAAAATCAAACAAACTTGGCAACTTATTTTAATGAATGGTTTCAGATTAGTGGAGGAGGTTTCTACATTTCTGTATTATTCCTATACTGATAACCATCTTGCATCAAGAACAATGTTAGGCAGAATGGGCAGGTACTTTGGGTGGCTAATTGTGTTAGCATGGAAGAGCAAACCAGGTAATTGTTAGATATTTAGTTCATTTCATTCTTTTTAGGGAAGAAAAAGAGCATCGAGTGATACATTTTGTCCCAAGAGTCAGGGTAACACCTCAGCCGTACATATAATGCAGCCTGATTTTAGCTACAGTCTTTGTTTTAGGGTCCCATTTATCATTCAAAGGAACTGATATTCTTGTTTTATAATATAGTTAAGTTATTCTAGATGCAGAACATCAAGAAAATTATATTATCTGACCAGGGTTTTTCTGATAAAAATCCCCAGGAGCATCATTTTCTTCATAGATATCAATTTTTGTATTTCACCCCAGAAATTACAGCACCTGAAATATAATTCTTTATGATCCTGAATCCAGAAACAGAGGGCAAGCTAGCTAGAGAAAGAGAATAATATTTGTCCTTGAGCTAACTTGGTGTTAAGCTAATGTCACTGAAAGCCATGCTGGGAGCTTCGATCACTGAAGATGGAAGAATGCTGGACGGAGCTGCGGAAATAACTTTTGCCTTTTGTTGCTGCACGTACCAGCGAGCAGTACGCTTTGCAAAGATCATTTGTACCACAATACTATTTCACAACTTGAGATGGTTCACAGTAGGAAAACACTTCCTCATATTACTTTTCATCAAAGGGGGCTTAGATTTTTTGCCCGTCTGAATAGCATCATTAGATTACTAATTTACACTTCGGTAAAAAGGGTCAAGAGTATTCTTTTTTTGATTATGTGATGTTAGAATTGTAAAAGAACATTTTAATAAGTGCTGATATTCACATCTGATCTTCCATCACCCAGTGCTTTTTGAATTAGATAGCTTGTGAATTAAAAAAATAAAAATAAAAATCCAGCACATGGGATATTTCTAGGTGTTAAGTCTTTCCAATACTAAATAAATCATTTTCCCCCAAATCCTAATAGAGTAATTTTTCTGCTTCATATAAAAATTATATAGAATTGCAGTTTAAAGCTGCAGTCCTATGGAAACTTGTCAGATAGTAAATTTACATAGATATCTATTGGATGTAAGAGAGAATATAGCTGGCACAATTGTCATGGTGGCAGTCCTAAACTAAAGTTAACCCATTTGAAGGGCTTTTTGTAAAAAAAAAAAAAAAAAAGCCTTGATATGCCAGGGTCACCCTCAATACATTGATGGCATGACATTGTATGGCCACATCAGCAGGATACTTACATCTAGAGAGCCCCACGCTTGCTACAAGGATGAATGGAGCTTTCCTAAAGTTAGGAAAACCAGATTTATAAAGAAAAGTCCTATAATACTATAAATGCACAAAGCACATTTTACAAATAAAAAAAGATAGCATAAAAAGCCCTCTGCCAGCTCATGCATTTCACAAAATAAGTGCAGTTTCCCTGCCTTGCCCCAACTTTTTCATGAGAAGGCAATGTCAGCAGATTTCCCTTGGATAGCAATGTTCATACTATTGCAACATTAAGCAGAAATCAAATACCCAAGTTCATTCCTAGTGGAATCTGTGGCAGCTTGAAATTACATTCATGACTGCATAAAATTCACTGTATATTTCCTATATGATTCATCAGGACCCATAGCTAGGTCCTAGTCTGTGTGCACCCCACCACAAAGCCAGTAGGTTTCTTATTTTGGTGGGTAATAAGCAGCTACCACTTCTTCTTTTATTCATTCTTATGCGTTATAAATATATATTTTTCCAAGAAGTACAGTTTGTAACAAAACAAAAATATTCATTTAGAAGATATAAATAAAATTACAATATAGCTATATTTTATACTCTCTAGTTTCCCATGTATTTCAGTTGACCCTCCATATTGTGAATTATCTGTATGATTGTAAATAATTCTACCATCTTGTAAGTAAATCTATTTACTAGTTATGTTCTGTGAAGTACAGTTTGATAAATACAGTCTGCTAAGGATCACCTCACAGTCACCTTTGATTCATTTTGTTAAGTGGATCATATAAAATTACTACCTGTAGTTCCCTTTTGAGAGAGTGATTAAGGCAATCCAGTTCAACTACTGAACCAACCTTTTCAATTATTCTCAAACTCTTGGAAGCTTTCCCAAGTGAAACTATAGCTATAAATACTGATTAAGTATTAATACGACCTTTTATAGGGATAGTGTGTAATGGTGTGTTATCCCAGAGAATTTAATAGAAAAACTATTTTTCCTGGCCTTTGAACAATATTTTTTGTTGATATTTCATCTTTGACTTACAACTGTTGAGAGTATATGATTTATTTTGTAAGTGTTCTATTATCCAGAAGAAATGTTTTACGGATCTTGCCATACTACTCTTCAAGACTGTAAATGTTGTATGTGTACATCACATACACAAACACACACATAAGTAAACCTTGACTTTAAGACAGAATTTCTCAAATCTATCAGCTATATCAGTAGAAAGTGATTGAGGATAGACTGGATTTGCTGAATTGCTGCTTGCATAAATACTACAGTAGATGGATGCACCAGGAGATCATATTCAAAGGGAACCTATATCTCTTCTTTGGCGCTCCTTTCGCACCCCAAGGTTAATTTGAAAGGCCTATGATATAAATTATGATTTCAGGGATTTCAACAGCTTGTGTTGCACAGATTATTAATATATTGGTCTTCATATTGATCTTATTTTCCTATTTCATGGGTTTTGAAGATAAGTGGAAAATCTGAACAATCTTAAGAGCTAAAGACCTTAAATCATAGCTGTTGTTTCTCCTTGAATCTGGATTCCCCCCCCCCCGCCCCAATAACTGCAATATTTTACTGGCCACTGTCTTTATCTTACCTCTATCAATACATACATGAAGAGGTTCTTGAAGTCAACTGAGATCGAGAACTTAGTCTTTTTATAGTAAAATCCTATTTAACTATCCTGCTTGAGGCATAAAGAAATTATCTATTACAGGGCAAATGCTACTAAGTGCTGAACAGTTCTGTGGGCTTCACCTCTTTCACTTTTACTTACAATTTAAAGAAAAATCAGTACTATGAAATTGTGAAGAGTGTCCTTAAGCTATTTTCACCTGCCACATTGAAGTCTGGAAATATATATATTTTTCCTATTGTATACCATTTTAAAGTGTACTAACTGTAAGTTTCTAAAATAATGCAATGAATTTTATGTCTCCTTTAAAGGGAAAATTATCCCCTTCTTGAAATGCCCACCTAACATAGCTAGATGAATAGAACTAGTCCCCACAATCAAAAGAAGTCAGAATATGTGGCATCTTGGGCACTCTTATATTGTACAGCTGGGAAGCATGTTTAGTCTCCTTTCAGTTCAGAGCTCCATCCAACTAATGCTTACAATGAGCCAGCCACTGATTTAGAGGATCAGTTTTGAGTTGTTTTTGTTTGTTAGATTTATAGCATTCCTTTCCATAAGATACTCAAGATGGCACACATTTCATCTTCTCCCCCATTTTTTTCCTCTCAACAACTCTGTGAGGGGAATTGAGTGAGAGAGTGACTGCCCAAAGTCATCCAGTGGGCTTCCATGGATAAGGCAGAACAAACCTTGTGCTTCCTTGGTCTAATACAATACTTTGATCACTACACTACAATGACTATATGAAGTCCAATATCTTGACAAAATCTGAGCAAATCTTCATCAATTTAAACAATATTTGATATTCACTTTATGACTACTTATTCACACATATGCACACACATGTATATATCCATTCATATATATGCTATACAGAGTTTCATATTAGAAACATATATAATTATGAAATATTTCTTATCTATTTTTTAGTCAAAATTCACATATATATGGTGAGTTTTAAACTAAAAAACACTTGGTTAATGTTGTTTAATTCATTAAGAGAAATTTAAGTAGTGAATAATGCATTCTACTAATACTATGTACAGAGTTTCAAAGGGCATTTTTCTTTGATGAAGCAAATGGGTCCTAATTCCAAATGTTGTAGGGGACTAGCAATGTCACTTTGTTCCAACCAAAAGATGAGTCTTTGGTGCATGTGTAGTTTTTCTGCAAAAGCTTCATTCATCAAGGTACAGTGGCTAATCAAAGCCCTACTGATGAGCTGGATAGAGTAGCCATCCACTTTGGAAACTGGATTCAATTTGGAGTTTAGTTTGGAGATCATCTTTGGATAGTAGTTTATAGAATAGAATAGAATAGAATAGAATAGAATAGAATAGAATAGAATAGAATAGAATAGAATAGAATAGAATAGAATAGAATAGAATAGAATAGAATACTTTATTGTCATTTCACTATACAAGTGCATAATAAAATGAAATTCTGTTGCAATTGACTCACAATTTCGATCAGACACTAAATACAATTTAAAATACGATGCAATGTACATTTTACCATCTGGCAGATTACATTTTGCATTTCTATAAAAACAAAAAAACATTTAGTGAGCATTCAAAAGTCTAATAGCCTGGGAAACAAAACTGTTACTCTGTTATTCTGTATGTACCCCTCTGAAAGGTATAATACTGGGGAATATAATTAATATAAAGCATTATCAGCTCTTTCCTCTAAATAACTCATCCATGCAAAAATTTCTCCCTATTTAAAATATCTTACATATTATTTCAGGAAGAAATTGTATTTAGATTTTGATATATCTTCTTTCAAAAGCAGAATGTCTTTTATTAGTAAGGACAACCTGAGCACTTGTCTTTGTGTGCAGTTTGTTCTGAAGATGCAAAGTAGAGTTTGAACATATAGTTGACCCCTATTAGAACAAGAAACCTGACTAAAACAGCTTTTGGTTAGATCCAGCAAAATTTTTATTACAGTATTATCTTTGCTATTCTTACAATTCTGTTGCATTAAACTATCTGGGGGGAAAAAACCTTAAAGAGAAATAACCCAGAGGTTTAAGATGCTACTTTTAGTTGGACAACAGTCATTAGACTTACATGAAAAGGCAAAGCAAATTTAATTGCAGAAATGTGAACATTTTGAAATTAAAATACTTTGGATAGTCATCTAAAGTTATGGAGTCCTTGGGGTTCTCTGAGCTTGGTTCTTTTCTTGCGTACATTTCATTTAGATAGTTATCTAAAGTTATCTCTTTGTTCTAGCAGTTGTGAAAGTATACTTCCACAAGGATATTATTAGGCAAAACATAGTACCATACTTCTGAGGGAAAAATAGAATATATAACAGATTAATGTCAACAAGAATGTTCAGGAAAGGTTTTCTTCACCCCCCCCACCCCCGTTTTAGGTGAAAAGCAGGTAAATGTGTTGGCAGTGAAAACATGGCTCATTTTAATATGGTGTTTATATCTTTTAATACAGCTGCAGGTACAATGAATTAACAGGACTGCTTGATAAATACATTTATTTTGAACCTTTCTTAAAATGAAAGGTTCATTTTTTACAAGCTATTATCTACCACACATAGAGACATCAAAAAAGAAGATAATTATGGCCTTAGTGTTTAACAGGGATGAATTTTCAATTGCATTGTGCTGTGCTTTCAGATATTTGAAGAAAGGTTATAAACTTTATGAATTGTGTTTCTTTGGGGGAAATCAAGCAGAAGACAAAAGAAATTGGTTATAGATTAATACTTGCAATAAAACAACAAAAGTCTCTTTTCCAAAGAACAAATGGATGGCTTATATTGTAATCAATGGCCCATATCGTATATTTTTATATTTAGTGCATTTCTACAGGAGATAATTTGACTTCATATTCCTCTTTGTGCATCTCTGCTTGTTTTCATTATATGGAATGAAATGGCATAAGTTAATTTTTAAAATTCAAATCTGCTTGCTTGATAGAATGATTCTCTAGTATTGCTTAAGAAAAATGCATTCCAAGAACTTGCTGGACATTGCTTGTGTGCTTTCAGATAGCTTTTGAATGTGCCTGAATGTGCCTAAGAATCTTTAACCTGCTCCCAGTCAAATTAAAATAGTTTGAAATAGAACTAATTTCACTGGAAAAAGTTACTGTATTAATCCTAATGTGATGTGGGTCCAACTGAATAATGAAACAATCTTATAGCAGAAACAATCTTATAGCAGATCTATATTCCTTAATACAATTAAAAAAAAAATCTTTAGGGTTTACCAGAAGACAAGTTGCCACCCCAGGACCACAGGTCTCCAAACTGATAGAACAGGGACAAACAAACAAACAAACAAACAAACCCTCATCTTCCATGAACACATTGATTGTGGTTTAGATAGCCACTCCAGTTGCATCTGGAGGGAGATAAGAAGAGGGAAATGATGAAATCTCAGCATTTAAAGTCCACGATTTACATATTTATTTCAGGTTGCAAGTACAACATATGGTAGTTTGCTCTGTGATTCCATGATGCCTGTTTCATAATTTTTGTAGTTAGTACAGACACCTGTGCCCAGATGCCTCCTCCAAAATATCCAAGGAAGGCTGTTTAAGATCTTCTTTTATAACCATCTTGAAATCCTAACATTGAGATCTCTATGTGTGTATCAGTTTTAATGCTTGCATTTAACACTGTAAGGCATGTAGGGAATGTATTGGGCTGCACAAATAATTTTGATCTATTTACTCATGAAGTGGGATTTTATGGGATAATTCCATAAAATCCCAGTTTAAAATAGTGTCCAAAGTTATGGGGGGGGGGTGTTCAACAGGTAAGTAAACCTAGATACATAATTTGGAAGAAGTAAAAAAAAAAAAACCTTGTGCAAAAAATTGTTGTTTTTTTTTAAGAGTCAGTCTCAGAATTCTCTTGCCAGTGTATTCAATTCAAAAATTTGTGAACCATTTGTCATTGCTACACTTGAGGTTCCACAGTGCTTAGAGCTCTCGGAAGAATTAAATGTTAAGAATTAAATTCCTAAGCCTTTTATGGAAGAAGTTGAAGGAAACTAATGAAATTGATATTGTTTATGCAACTACTGGAATAATGAGTTTGAACGTTCTGTTCTGGTAAACATGTGAAGATACCCAGTAAACTGATTTAGGATACACATTTTTAACATAAAATTAAGATCTTATTGTTTTAAAATAATGTTAATACAACAGAAACTATACTTCATGTATATTGGGCACTTCAGAGAAAATTTATTAGCAGTTGATTACAATTGCCTGGTGTTGGTGATATAACTAAGGAATTGGAACATTAACTCATATGCTTTTGTTTTTTCTTATTATAATCACATTCTGGCTTGTCATCAAAAGGATTGTTGCTGTAACTCTGGATAGATTATATGTATAAAATACATATATTTTCTTCTTGGCTGTATCCGCAATGTTAAAACCTATTACATCAAGAAAGGAAAAATCTATGCCTGATTTGCATCAATGGCTGTTGATATGTGTTGTTTGTCATATTTAAATTATTTTTTCCCTGAAAAAGGGAAAATGAAAAAAGGCTTTTTAGGAATATGATCAATGTGTTTGGAATTACTTGATTTATAACATAATTTTCTAAGCTGATTTTATTTTCTTTCATTGTTGTGATTATTACCATGATGCCACCAATCACTACCTGACCTATCAAGGCTATAAGACACTTTGACTCAAATTATTCCTCCTGTAAAACAGAACTACTGATACTTATCTTAAGGACTAGTGGGAATTTAAGGAGATCCTGACTTCTGGTGCTGATTCAGTATATTTTATCCTTGATTTCATCTCTGCATGGCTTGATACTATAAAATGTGATAGAAAATGACTAATATAGAGGCATGGTGAAGGAATACAATAATGATTATAGGTCAAGGATAGCTATGTAACACATCTCAAAACTGCCCTCAGGGAAAATGGGCAGTGCTAGGAATAAGGATCAGGAACACGATAAATAAGTGCTATAGATTCTAATGTCATTTCTGACAATGAAATTAATTATTGGTCTGTCTTGAGAGTTAAAAATTAAAAGCTAATGAGAATGTACAAAATCTGCTATATCAAATCTCATGATAATCTTGTTACCAAACTGATTCATATTCTTTGAATCCATGTGTATTTATTTATATAATTCAACACTTCAGATTCACCCAAAACAAGATCATTGATATTTTTTAAAAGAAACACCACCACCATCACCCTGCAGGTTCAGTATTTCAGTGAGATCTATAGGGTAACCTAGCAGTTCTTCAAGAAATAGAGTTATTTTATACTATTTAGAATAAATTTCTTTAACTGTACCTATTCTGGTATTCTTGAGTAATAAGGTAATAACAAATTAGTTGCACTTCCTTAATAAGCATTTATTGTATATCAGAGGAAGAAATTGTGTATGCCCTATCTTAGTATACAATTCATATAGGATAAACCTATCAGTAACTATTACATATACTAATTTATCAAATTTATTTTCAGTCAGAACAAACTGTTTTGTACTGATAGGAAGATGTGCAACCCCTTCTTTTGATTTAGAGAATACATATATGGGAAGCAAAGACTACAACTCACTTTCCTTAACAACAGTGCACCCTGTTGCCAATGCATTTAGCAAGTGGAAAGTGGAAGTTTCTTTTTGTTAAATACTACAATGTGTTTTGTGGCATCTACCCTTGATTTTTCCCCCCTCAAAATGGCCTAATAGTATTTTTAGATGGCTTTGGAGAAGCTTTCATTTTATTAAACTTGTGCTATTGTTTTCTCTTTTTGAAAACACATTTTATCAGATTTTATTTTCTCTTATCTTAATATTTTACCTGTTTCATGATTTTAAACTCCCAACCTGCAATTTAAAAGCACCTGGCATTATGGGTAGGAAAAGAGAGATGTAGGACTAGCCTTGGAACTTTGAAATTGGCTAAGGCAGCAAAACAACTGAAGATTAATGAGTTCTTCACCTCAAAGGTTTCTACTGAGGTCTTAATCTCCTGGAATCCAGGGAACAGATTCAAAGTGTTCCACCAGCAATCAGATGAAATGCCAAACTCTCCTTGCCCTAATGAAGATGACAGACTTCTGTGGAGTGATGATTTCCAAGAAAATATTGCCTCTCGTAGGTGTACTGGCCATTCTTGAAGTATTTGTACTTATGCTTCTAATGATGTTACAGCTGATCGGCTAAATAACAGCATAACTACAAAACTCTTGTCAGATTTTTTAGCAACATTTTGCCTCTTAACTGCTCACACTGTAATAGCCTTGCTTGCACAATTAACTATTTCTATAAAAAACTGATTTTCTGAAGAAAACATATGGGACTTGACTCTCTTTAGAGATACAGAAAGCAAATTATTCCCAACAAGCCTCCATGTCAGATACCCTATTAACTGATAAGCAGCCTATAAACAGCAAATGTTGTGTTTCTTTAAGCCTAGATAATAAGAAGGATTCTGCCCTCATATATCAACACAAACAATTAGTTCTGTCTGTTCTTAATAACAGTATTAATGTGGGAAGATGGACTTCCTGAGGCTCTGTTTGTTTTTCCCTAAGCCAGCTACTTCATTGGCAGTCTCATGCCATTGACCTTGTTCATATTAATTGGCTCCCCACTACAACTGGCAGAAAAATGATTCAGCAATCCAACAATACCACTGATGCTTTTAAAAATGAGGACCTTTTTGAAGACTTTTGGAATTATCCCCACTCAGGTGTTTACTGATCAAAATGTGAAGCATTTTCTAAATAATACTACATTAGTTCACACACTTCAAAATGCTGTTTCTGTCACAGAGAGCTGCCAAGTTTCTTCTACTTTATCTTTCCTTGACAACAGGGAGTGTAGCTAAATGTTCCACCAACACAAGGAAAACATTGCTTGGTCCTTTTGAAAGTGAACTAGTGAACTAATTAACTCTTATAGTGTGATGGCTAAAGATGAACAAAGGTATTATCAAAAACTGAAGGGCTTGCACAAACAATGTAACTGATTGAAAACAAAGCAAAACCTCTTGCTGCTCTAGTACACTTGAACAAAGACTCCAATCTTACCTATAATACAGAGTTGTAATTAAGGACAACTGGAAATGGCTAGACCCCAAAGCACAGTATTTCCATTCATTAAAGATCATTTTGACCCTGTCCTCCCATGTTTATCAGTTGATTCCATCAGTTAATTCAAATAAATCATTAGACCTTCCACCAAAGTCTAGCACTTGCCTTTCATGTGATGCATGAAAAGCCAAAAAGGATTACCCTTATTTCCTAGACTTAATCTGTAAATACAATTTTGTATTATAACAGGAGAGCTGGTCCCTAGAACCTTCAATATGACAAGACTACTTAGTGCATTTCCTTAATATTCTACCAGTGTGACAAGAGATCAATCCCAAGGAGGCATCTACACCTTCATATAAAATATTTAGTTGTCTCAAATCACACAAATAGACTCATGTGAACACATAGCAATTGCTTCTAGGGTCAGTATAGCTGGACACAATATTTTAATTATAAATGTCTACCTTTCTGTTAGATGGGAAATACTGGAGAACTGTAAATTCCAACTTATTTGGGATTATTCAACTTTAATGTCAGTCTTGGCACTAATGACAAAGCTTTTTCTTCTCCAGTAGTCATATTCCCTCCCTTGCCCTCTCCGGATTACTCAGGAGGTCGACCTTGGTGTTCCAAAAATCAGGAAGTTAATACAGCAGTTAATACTGTTATGCATCACCAGAAGATTTAGGCTCTGTATACTAAATAGAGTAGCAGACAGCAACCTTAATGGAGAATTTACCTATAGAGGGGACAGAGTTTCTAGTACAATCACGTATGGTTTAACATCATATCATGTTTTTAGTCTGGTAACTTGATTTAAAATTGGATTGTGATCAGGTAGTGGCCACTTGCCACTATCATTTCATCTGGATCGTACTTCCCATTTGACTTTTTGAACAATCCCATCCAGGCTAGGGAAAATGGAATAGGTCTAGCCACCCCAAGGATAAGATGACTTGAAAAGACTGCAAAAGTGACCCAATTATTTCTTGCCTAGATGAGTCCCTTGAGCTCTGTGAGTTCCTGACTGAAAGCAAAAACTCTGCAAAAGCCTTAGCCACATATAACACTCTGATATACAACCTTCAGAGTTCATTATCAATCCATCAGCACCCAATTACTAAACCCTCCAGTTTAGGGAGAAACCCCATGCAAGCCAAGGTATATTTAGTGATAGCTGCCCCACTGCAACAATCAGCTATTTGTTCTTAAAAGAAGCTACAAAAATCTATTAAAAAGAAAGAAGCAAATATGCACACATACTAATTGGGAACATCCAGGTTTCTAAATGAAGCGGTGCAGTTGAGATGCAACAAGGTAGCCCCCCATCTTTCTTTCTTTGAGTTACTATGTACACATATCTGGGAGCCATATAACATCTGGGATATACATTTAGCTTCAAGAGTTTTATGGCCACAGATATGTGAGACCATACATCTTTTGTTATGAAACAAAACCTCAGTATGGCCTTAGCATTATTATGCAGCACTTCATTTAGAAACTGAGATGGTTTCCCTGGAATCCAGGGCTCACATACTGTATGCCAGCTTTATTTTGGTCTCAAGCTCCACCTTTCTAGCAATTCCCTGGATGCTATGATGCTTCTCAATACATTTACTCCTCCTGAAAAGAATACACTGTGATTTACATCACTGTGGCTTCTCAACTAGAGCCCTCCTGGCCATAGATTTACCAAGAGCTAGAGCAGCTATCTAGCAACAGATGCTTGACATAGTTCCTCAGGTTGAGCAAGGTTATTTAGATCACTAGTGCTGGCAAAATATAAATAGGAAAACTTTCATGCCAGCAAATTATTTATGTAACATTACTTTCCCAACACACTGCAGAACTTTTTCATTAGCCTTAATATCTTGCCTCTGCAATTTTAGATGGAATGTATAATAATACCCCTTTGGCAGAGTAAAACTGTTATTGTGGCCTGAAGACATCTGAAATTCTGGCCCACATATTTTTTTACACATACTTTCTATAGCAACTTATATCTACCCTTATAACTCCACTTACTAATAGTAGTCCCAATAGTTCTGAAGGTAACCTCCTGGTATCAGAGAAGAACCTGAATATCTCTAGGGAAGCTGTAAAATTTCTTTCAATCATCCTTGTTTTACACAGGACATTACTCCTTTAATTTCTAGTTCTATCATATAAGAAAAATAATCCCCTTTCACCCCTGTGGGTGGTATGTGTCGTCCTTAATCTCAGGTCCTCTATCAGAGGCCTGGGAGTCTCAGGGTTCTGTGTAGTATCTTAGCTGTTTCTAGCACTACACTCTTCTGGACAGAGAGCTCTGATGTTGTTCCTGAGATCTGTTGGAGCCACTCTCCAGCTTAGGAGTCACAGCCCTGAGTGCTCCTACCACCACTGAGACCAACTGGGCCTTGACTTTCCACATTCTGCTAATTCTTCCTTTAGCCCTGGTACTTTTCCAGATTCTCATACTCCTTCTTCCTGTTATTGCTGTCACTTGGCAGCACTACATCTATCACCACTGCTGTCTTCTGGTCCTTGCCTACTACCACAATGTCACCTGGATCTGGAAGTCCCACAGGATTTTAGCTCTGTTATTCTCCACAACCTTCTGTGGAATTTCCCATCTGGACTTGGGAGGGTTTAGCCCATACACTGTGCAGATGTTCTTGTACACAGTGCCAGCTTGGTTGTGCCATTCAGTATATGCTGTTCCTGCCTGCATCTTACACCCTGCCACTATGTATTGGACTGTCTCTGAGGCCTCTCTGCACAGTCTGCACTTTGGGTCTTGTCTAGTGCGGTAGACCCCTGCTTCTATAGATCTGGTGCTTAATGCCTGTTCTTGTGCTACTATGATCAGTGCCTCAGTGCTGTCTTTTAGTCCAGCCCTTTCCAGCCACTGATAGAATTTCCCAATATTGGCCACCTGAGCTATCCGTCAATGGTACACCCCATGCAGGGTCTTGTCTTGCATAGCACTTCATCTGCCTGAACTTCCTCCCATGTATGCTTCTGCCTCAGGTATTCTCTCAGCAGCTAATCGTTGGGTGCCATCTTACTGATGTACTCCTGGATACTCTGGGTTTCACCCAGGACAGTAGCTTTGACACTGACCAGACCCTGTCTACCCTCTTTCTGCCTGGTGTATAGTCTGAGTGCTGGACTTGGGGTGGAAACCTCCATATGTTGGTAAGAGCTTCTGGGTCTTCACATGATACAAGACTACGATATGGTCTTATAGCTTGGCAGCTATGATGCCTGATAGGACTTTCCATGTTGTGGGGAGGCAGGTTACTGGCCAGTATTGGATGGTGCTGTTCCCTTGTGGAGGTCTTTCATGATCAGCACTGTCCTTCCTTGTGTTAGCCAGTCTGGGTGGAGCCTGCTGCTAGCAACTGGTTCCCCTGTGCTGCTAGGTGTTCATGCATTGCTTTTAGTTTCTTTAGCCAGTAGGTGTGTACTGTTCCTGCTTGCATCTTACACCCTGCCACTGGCATTTCTGGGCCAGGTGCTGTCCAGCTCTTCATGTTCTTGGCCCACTGTTGGATGTCTGCTCCTGCAATGGTGACTAGTTCCTGTTCTGGGAGATTGCTGTGGTCTGCTCTCAGGTCCTGCAGCCACTTTGTACTGGTGTTATGTGTCTTCTCTTTCTCCCATATGTTCTTCCAGTACTGTTCAGTTTTTGCTGCTGGTGGCTCTGCTGTTACTGTGTTGTTGCACTGTAGTTGGGACTACACCTTGGATGGTTCTTTGGAGAACAGGGCATTTATCTTATTGGCCTCTGCTTGTCTAGTGTATCTCCTTAGCCTGGCAGCCAGTGCTGTGAGCCTTTGTTTAGCAGTCTCTAGGGCTTCAGATGGAGTCAGGCCCATGTATTTTTTTCAGTAGCTGAGTCTTATCCTTAATCTTCACACCCTTCTGTAGTTCTACCAGCTGACTGACTTCTCTCTTACTTGCCTTGATCTCAGCCTCCAACCTCATTTTTCGGGGAGGGAGGTATGTACTGCTGTTCTTCTTGACTGTGTAGGCAAGCATTTGTAGGATTACAGCAGCTGTAGCATATACCAGTTCATTGGTTTGAGTTATGGTGGTAGTAGGCATTGTCATGCGGGATCTAATGGCATCTTCTAGCATACTATCTGATGGTACTTCTCCACTGAGCCTTGGTAATTGGTCTCAAGGATTGACTGCAGCTAGTTTATTCATGATCTCATGCCTCATATCAGCTGCTATGCTCTGTAATGTAGGGGGTGGTAGTGATGTCCCAGCTTGAGATGTTGGTTGCACATCCAATTGTTCTTCCAGGTTTTGAGTCCAGGATGTAATGTGTAGTTGGTCTTTTTCAAGTTGTGAAAGCACTTCCTGTTCACTATGTTGAAGTATTGGGTAACTAGCTGTTTCTCAGTTAGTGTGAATGTATGTCTTCTGTTCATCCCTAGTTCCCTCATATGTTTCATATATCTCTTCTCATTAGGTCTACTGTTGTAGTAGCATTCCATCAACTCCAGGTTCAATTGTCTGATCCATGTATGGCTTGTTCCAGTAACCCACTTATTGTCAGCTTGTCCTGGTTGCCCAACATCTGGCACAGATCTTGGTAATCCAGGCAACATCCGAGCCAGCATCATTGTCTTACTTCATGTCACTCTCATGGCAGGTGAAACATTAGGGGTTATAGTTAAAGGGCCATGTTAATAAGACTTATCTTTTCAGAGTAATGCTTATTTTCCACTAAAAATAATGGCCAAGATAGAGATAAAATGAAATATATTCAACTTTGAAAGTCATCAAGTGAAAGCACTAATAAAAATACAGGGGAAAAAAACAGGCTATAACTGCTCCCACCATATTAAAATCTACGTCAGCAGTAAGTCATTTTAAATACTAGAAAGCTGAATAAATAAAGTATTTGCCACCACAGCAGCAAATATAGTTAATCTGATCTACTTTGGCAAAGAGATCCCACTTTTGGAGTTGATCTCTTCCTCATTATTGCCAATTATGCCTCCCAGTTGTGAGACAGAGGGAAGATCTTCTTCCAAGGATATTCAAATCAGACTGACTCATATAGGAATATACTTACATTGAAAATTTAGATTAATTAACCTCAAAGTATATGAGTCACATTTGTGCTTAAACAACCTTGATTTTGATAAACTTCCCAGTTCTGAGAGAGAAGCTAGAAGCCAGTCATCTAAACTATACTATTATTGTTAGATTTGCCTCACAATGATAGCAACAAAAAGACATTTCCTCACAATATACTTAATTACACTTCTGAAATGAATAAAATGTGCATGTGATTTGTTGTTTAAACAAAACAGGAATGTGAGCTCAGTTCTATTCTGTTACTCAAAGCAAATTGTGGAGCTGAGAATACTTAACTGAAGGCATTTTTTTTCTCATCTCTAGCTATGGTTCCAGAAAAAAATGAAGCAATTCTAATGGCACCCATATTCTAAATCCCTGGAGAATTTAGCTGGCAGATTCATATATACCAAGACTAGAAAACATACAATTCCCAGTAGACTTGGCCAACATAATCATTGATGTGGGATTCTGTGAACTCTAAATCAGCAACATTGTGATGTCCATTGTATCCCTAGCTCTTCATTAGTTCATGGACGTAGGATAGAACACCTTGAGTCACAAAGCATAAGAGTAAGGCCAGCCAGGTGCATTCCATGTAGGAATCTCATTCAGAAAATTAAAAAATATGCTTCCATAAGGGGAAAAAAAATCTAGAAGCCATAGGTGGGTAATGTCTTTATTAGGGCCAATCAAAATTGCATAAAATAATGTGCAATTCTTGTTACTGAAAACACTTCAAATCCATTTAGCACAACTAAAGCTACTAGTAACCTGGAAAAAAAAATGAAATCAGGAAAAAAATATATCCTTTTTATAGTGCATCCCTGCTGGCAAAAAATAATTTGCTAAACTGCAGTGTTTGCAAGTTAAGAGACTATGGATTTGCCTCATTCAAATGCATTGTGTATTTTGCTACCTTTCATATGTCACAAAGGACGCATTTTCTCAACACTTTCACTTTTTGAACATTTGGCATCTTCATAGATAATATCTCCTAGCAGGAAACTTGGTTAGAAGCATTGGTACAACATTAACTTTATATGTGCTGGAAAGTATTGAATAGTAAATGGAGTATGAAAATAAGGAATGCATGTTTTATTATTTTTATTTTTATTAAAAAGGGTTCTATTCAGTTCTATTCTATTTAAAAAAAAACATTTAGAAGAAAAGGATATTTTCCTCTAAGTATCATTCTGGAATTTTATAATCATTATACAATGATATTATACAAACAATTCAATTAAAATATACTTTTGAGATTTAGCGATTATATTCCCTAATGAACATAATAGCATCTATAGTTTTCCATTTCATGATCATGTTCTATATTTTGTTTCACCCCTCTACCTCATTAATTGAAAAGTTATATGAGAAGATCTACCTTTATGAAAGGAAGCAAAATCAATCTTTGGTTATAAAAATCTTGGGTTGTAGAATTTTGTAAAGATGCTAGCAACTTAACATTTCACTTTACATTACACAAATTTACATACTCCCACATGAACATGCAGGCACAACCCGATGTGAGCCAAACTGTCTGTATTGTTATTCTTATAATTAGATAATGGAGTCATACAAATGATAGATAGATAGATAGATAGATAGATAGATAGATAGATAGATAGATAGATAGATAGATAGCAAGCAAGCAAGCAAGCAACTGGAGGCATCACTCTCAAGCTAAGTTGGAACTAAGTGAGCAGAATGGTAGAGGTAATTCCTTGGCCTATCATAATCCCAATTCAAATTCAGCTTCCCCCACAATATAGATTGCACTCCTATTAAGGAAACAATTACTACCGAGAAGATTCTACACCATTTTGTGAACCTGTCAACCAGCCTATATAAATCAAACCAGGCAGATTTTAAAATAGCTAGTAGCAATTTTTTGCTGCAACATCATTTTTTCCAGCAGTCTTTGGGACATGGCTCCATAACACAGGCTTTGCATGCCAAAAATCAGAGGTTATCTCTATGTAGGGTTGGAAATAGTCCTGTTTCAAACCTTAGAATGAAGCCACCAGGAATAATCAACAATACTAGGCTAAATGGGCCTCTGGTTTGACTTGGTCTAGGCTATGTTCCTGTCATGAAGAATACTCATATCTCTTATACAACCAGTATTTATCTTTGAGCACATAGATAGCTAGGCTGACTGCCACTATGGTTAAGTCAGAAGGATGCAGTTGTTTGCTCTGAGGACAGAGGAGTGTCAGTTTATATATCAACCAGCTCAAACTGTCAAAGAACAATTTTTATGATAATATTGATTATCACTGTCATGGGCTCTATGACAAGTACTTTGCTATAGGAGCTCTGGGGAAATTCATCATCCAAATACTGTTTAGAAAAGGCAGTAATTAATAAATAAATGTATGTACTGAATGTACCAGTAGATGGAGCTCTGTGTGCATGCCCCCATACACATATGCACATATAGTTTAAATTTTATAAAATGTTAATTTCCTTTTGGGTGACCTCTTGGTAAGGAAAAGAGATGGTTAAGAATAAAGAATCTACATTCTAAATACTTTTGTTGCTCTTTCTTTCATACAAATTCCACACTCTGTGCTGCAAAACACTGATTTATTACTCTGATAAGTTGCAGCACACTCATTTATTACTTATAGGCAAGGTCTCTGTTTTGCTTATATTTTTGGAATTTATTTATGTTGTGTTATTTTATTTTTGCCCTCAGCAGGAAAGTTATTGGCAGGAGTTTATTGCACTCATTGGAGTGGGGGGAAACAGGCATTGTAAAATTATGGTCATTCCTACAACCAAGGGTCAAAAGCTTGCAGTGACATAGCCAATCATTCTGATCTTTTGTGATTTAAAGTTAGGTAAGATTCTGTAAGTATTCTGAAAGGAAAAAATACTATTGTGAGAAAATCTTTCTTAGGATACTTTTACAATTGTCCTTTGAAAATACAGAAAGTACAGCATATGAGTTTGATCAGGTCAACAGTTTGGTTAGGTCAATCTTATAAGCATTCCCCATGACCACTGATCTATTATGCATACAGTTAGTGTTTGCTAGAGACTATGCAGGAACAACTAAAATGTAACATGAATCTTTTGCTTAATGTAGAAACCACTGTTGTCAGTTACTGCCCAAAGGAATTACAAATAATGGCTTATAAAACTAGTGATGCAAGAAACTATGTTGATTTTGGTTTTCAAGGATGAAATCTGTATATTTGGTATTGCTAGTAAACTTGTCCCAAATATAGCAACCATTTTATCAAAACAAAATATAGAAGGATAACAGGGTAATGACTAGTATTTTGTTGCACAGAACTTGTGAAATTATACCAATTGCACAGAATAGAGAAGGAACAATAAAAAATAGCCCTGGAGAAACAGTGCGTAAGTAGGGAGTAATTTTCATTAGAAATGTATGTGTCAACCAAATTTTATATGAAATGATAAGCTAGATTTTTATGGAAAGAAATCAAGATCTCATTTTTGCTTACATAAGCCCTAGGTTGATAATAATTATATATATATGGATTGATTCATGGACTATTCCATAAGTGCCAAGAATGCTGGCACATATAATCTGTAAAGGTAAGGTTAATACAACTTTAAAAGACACTAATAAGATGGATATATTGTCTATCTGATATACACAGAATGAACATTAACTAGAATTAGAATATACATCATGATAAACTAAATGAAAGTTAAATAACATTTATCAATTTTTATAGATTCTAGTTTTATTTGTATGGTATTGTTTAAAACAATTCTATTAATCAGATGCTGAATCCTTCATGTTCAGTTGTCATCACATTTCTCATCTCCTGTAATAATTTTCCCCAGAAACAAATGTTACTATATTTTGGCTTTACCTTCTTAGTAATGTTAAATGATTGTAGCACTAAGTTAATATTCTATGGAATTTTGTGATCAAGTTACATATTAGCTTTCATCACAATCCACAATTTATTTAGTCTTCCATGACTTAATCACAGAGGTTTTATTAGTCAAATCATATAAATGTTTCCAAAATATTTGCATATTGATATAATCAGAGAACCTAATCTAATTAGTTTTGGCTTACATACTTTCTTAATATAGATTCTTGTCTTACCAACCTCTTTGCACTTGTTAAAAACCATTCCATTTTTCTTAGGGGAAGATAGAATCATAAAATGTTTAATCTTCTTAGCCATCTAGTTAAACTCAGTGCAGGAACCCACTAAATGATCCCTGACAGGTGGCCATCAAGCCAGTCTGAAAATCTCCAAAGAGCGAGATGTGTTACTGAACTCAAATGAGCTGTGAAACATTTGTCTTTAAGAAGATGGACCAGTAAAAGGAATAAGTCATGAAAGAATAGGATATCTGAATGAGCAGCTGTTGTCTGAGGCAGTATTTTTTCTGTATCAGCTGGGTAGTAGGCAAGGATGCTAGTTTTGGGACACAACAATAGTATGGCAGTGTTCCAAGAATTGCTATGTGTTTAACTGTGTGTTTAATAGGCTAAGGAATTATCTCTACCATTCTGCTGACTTGGTTCCAACATAGCTTGAGAGTGATGCCTCCAGTTGCTAGCTAGCTAGCTATTTATTTATTTATATTAAAAGCTTCTCTTTTACAATATATGTACATTTAGTAGTAGTTAGCACTTGCAGATCTGTGTCAAAATCCTTTGCTGCTGTAGAGGGAATAGTCTGAAGTTAATTCATTGCAGAGGTCTAATGATTCTAGATGGGGAACTCAGACTCAGTAATATTCTCTGTTCCTTGATCAACAAGTGTGCATATTGTCTGCATTCTTTAACAACGTTACTATGTTCAACTGGTTTGACTGTCTTGACAATGTCTGCTGAGACTCTTCCCTCCCTGTGTGAGAGTAAGGGGATAGGGACTAGGGAACAAGCATTTATGTTTGTTTCTTTAGCTCTGGAAATTTGTGCAGTTATCTCCTGTCTGGCATTTCATTAGGAGGTTAAAACAACTGAATTCTGCTGGGCTTTTAACCTCAACTGATAATTTTGTGAACCTGAGCAGGAAAAGGATTTCTTAATGTACCTTTATTGTTTGGATTGGGCCATGCCCCCATCCAAAAAAATCCTGTAAATAATCACTACTTCTCAGATCCCATTTGCTTTTACTGCTCTGGGAATGTATTTTGTGAATTGGGGAATCTTACATTTAGTTCCAGATGTGTGACTTAATTTAGGCCACATTCTGATGCAGGTATGTAAAATATGTGCAAAAGGAATCCTTTGCAACAACAAAGGTGACATGATGTATTTTAATCAATACAAACATCCTATAATTGATGCAGTTAAAATGGATAGCTTGTTATTATTTATGTGCTTGTCTAACTCTAATGATTAGGACAATGCTGGCTCAAGGATATATGGTGCCCTTAGATCTCATTGACCAATGGCATCACCTCCCATTGATGCAAAAATTTGTATTTTTAGAATAGCCTTTGTTTTTGGAAGGGGGGCAGGATTGGTATCAGCTAAGTTTTGGTGCCCTAGATCAGTGCCTATTTTGCCTTAGTCTAAAGCCAGACCTGGATTAGGACACTATTTAGCTTCTTCTGAAGGTCCTAGCATTCTTTCTCCATTTTTAAATCTGTTGGCAATGTATTATCAGTAGATAATGTTCAGAAAGACAACTCATCAGCCATTTTGGTGTTAGATCAGACAGCCAACCTTGCTAGCTTTCCAGGAAAGGAAGCATGGATGTGGGTTGTTAATTATTTATCTGTGCAGTTCACTGATAAACAGTACTGGGCAAAGTCCGAACGAGGCATGAAACATAGATAGCACAATCAGGCAGAAGTGCTGTAGGCCTGAACCTGGCTCAAGCCAAGAGTTCAAAAAGTGAAAAACACTTTGAGCAGATCCTGTATTGTAACATCCCAAATATATTTTTCACAGTTATCTCTGCATGCAGAAATCACAGGGACTACTCTCATAACAGAGTCCTTTAAGCACCTGAAATGCCACAAGTTCACCTGTGAAAATTACCAACCCCAAAATAGAAAGGGGGGACCACAAAAAGATTGTAATATTTTTCTTCTCCTGTCCCCACCAGTTGCACTCAAAAGCGGGTAAGACTATACATATATTGGTGTGGGATTTCATCATATTATATTAAATTTATATATTGGCATGTGGTATCAAAACTTGCTAAGCGCTATATTGTGCATTATTTCCTTATTTTAGTTTCTTGAAGTACCTACAATTCTTTTTCTGAAATTCTCGCATGCACAAAAATAAATTTGCTCTCTATGCTTTCTTGGTCATGATTTTTTTCTCTGGGCATTAACTATCAGATACACTGAAGCAAATGGAAACCAAAAGCCACCAGGTCCCTCAGTTACCTTCTGTTATGAAGAACATTGTCTGCTACATGAGTTCTCCACTGAACACCAATGGAATAATCATTCCAAAGTGGAGATTCAGAAGAGGTTAGATCTTAACCTGGCAGCATAATGCTTGGAAAGCCTGTATCAAGAAAGACAATGCTTTCTTGCTGAATTAACAGCACTGATTACTGGATAAGATTACATTAATGGACTAACTACTGGACATTGGAGATGGAAACTGTCAAATAGTGGGTCAGAGAGACAATCTGAATATGCTTATGCATACTAAGTTACCTTTTTCCAAATTTTCCTGGGTTCTCATTTGTGTAAATGCAATAAGATATGCAGTTGTTTGACACAATTCATAGGCCAAAATCTTCATAACATGATGCCTTTAACTGTTTTATTTGTATCTGCTTTAACATGATGGGTGAACAAACCCATTATGGGTTAGCATTATGTGTAATCCATGTCCTTATAGCTTGTCCAACAAACTATAGTTAAAATTGTGGATTACTGTGATGTGAATATAGCCATGTTAAAGAGGTAATGTGCAGAGGTAATATGAGATTTTATTGAATTTCTTTTATGCACCAAATGTGGATACAAATCTGTATCCAGTCTGTATAGGCATTAGTTCAGGGGTTTTTTTTCCTATCTTGCTGGGATAAACATTTCAGTAATTCACAGCTTTTAAAATTATAAGCAATTTGGTATAAATAATAATAAACCAAGTAAACCAATTGTTTCTACCCATCCTACCCAATCTGACAGGAAGGGCATGCTCCAGGTACCATTGGCTAATGTTGGCTGGCAGGGCCCAGAAGGAAAGCCTTTTCGCCATGGTACACACCCTTTGGAACATAATTTCCCCTGAATATCATGGCCCATGACTGTGACTGTGATTGTGATTGTGATTCTGAATCTGAAGTAGCATTCAGACATTCCAGAGGAGCCAGTGGAATGTCAGCCTCAGGGGACCCCAAGCCAGGCATCACCTGAGGCTGATCAAACACAGGCACCATTGGAACAGCTGGAGCAGTCAGATGACGACATATGGCCTCCAATTCCTTGCACCTGGTGAGTAGAGTGGAGAACAGAACAAAGATACTGAATGAGGCTTCTTGCAAGCAAGGGAATAACTATCTTAATCAAAGATAACTGGCTGCAGCCTGATTTAAGAGGCAGCCCTGACCCCTGTTTCCAATAACTATCTGATCTCCTGTTCTAGTGTGTCTTTCTGTCAATTCTGCTTCGGTAAGAAACTACCTTTGGACTGGGTTGATAATCCTGGCTTGGCTGTCTGAATTTTTATTTCTCTGTCTATGTGTTCCTGTTGAAAGTGAAACTAACCAGGCAAGCTTTTTTTTCTAAGAGACTCTGCTTTGATTTACGTTTCTTTACTCAGCCTTGAATAAATTACTATATCACCTAGCAACTATGTGTGAGTTTGAAACCTGAAACAGTACACTGAAATTAGATTAGCCCCATCCCTGTTGGCCTTTTGTAAGGCCTTAAAAAATTGGCTTTGTGCCTGAGTGTGGGTGTGGGTTACAGCCTGTCTCCTGGTTGTGTGGATGATAGGTTAGATTATGCCCTGCTATGTGTTTTTATTTTTATTTTATTGTATTTTATGTTGTGTATTTTGTGTTGTTTTTTTTTATTGTAAGCTGCCTAGAGTCATGTAACATTGAAATGGGTGGCTATATAAATCAAATAAAGAAGTATACACTAAGGAAGGTAATTGTATTTTTAGTAACAAAGGAAATATATTTTCTGAACAAATATGTTTTTTTCAAGAATTTAGGCAATTAAGTTATACTGTCTAAATCATAATGCCTGCCAGTTACTTTCCTGCCTAACATTTCAACTGTATGAAAGTGGAAAATACAAGCTATGAATATAGTGTTCAATTAGTGAGGCAGATAGTTGGCTAGCTATGTTAATACTAAACAGCTAATAGTAGGCTAGCATTGTTAGTATTAAACAGCTAATATATTTACATGTCAAATTAGTTAGCAATGATGTGAAGTGATATGTAAAAGATTATGGTCTACATGCTCTTTAATAACATTACTATTAAAGATGGTATAGGGCTAATCCTTTTGCAACTAATGTTTTTGCTTCGCCTTCTTATATCAATACTGTTTCAGATGGATTTCAGGAAAACAGTTTTTTCATATTATTGTGGTTTTTCTCAGTAAACCCTCTTGAAAGATATACAGAATATGTTTATATAAGCCAGAGATAAAGCTAAACTTTTGAATAAAGTTTAACTTGAGAGTATATCCAAATATATTTGGGTAACATGTTTGCCAGTGTCATCGCCGTAGATTCCTCCCCCCCAACTTTTTAGTCTATCCTGCTACCCCAAAATTTCCTGGTGGTCATCCATCCAAAGATTGAGGTTGACCCTGCTTAGGTTTTCAAGATCAGTGAGGATTAGCTAGATGCTGTCACCTAACTGAATATTCTAGGTACAAATACATGTCTAAATAGCACAGATAATTAGAAATGGTTTAAAATGAACTTTAGTAAGCTTTCATTACTATTGGTCAGGGGTTATAACTTCCTATCCTAGTCAGAAGAAAGACTGCTAGAAACCTTCTAGTGATTCAGAAGAGCTAACACACAAACATTAATTCTGTTGCTTGGTATTTGGAGAAATGGAATGGTAGTCAGAGGCAAACCATTTTCATTTCCATCCTAGACCTTCTTCCCAACCTGAGAAAATGACCTGAAGTGGTACTGCTGTAAAATGGATTATTTCAGAGAGGTTTAGAAAAGGAACGGTTTTCCTATCAGAGGTCTCCTACTCAGTTGTTCATGCTTATTTGAGAGGGAGGGAAGAAGGGAAAAAAAATGCTCAAATTGTACTTTTGTCAACAGGAGCAAGATATTGAGAGTGTTGTTGGGGGAATCACTTGTTATAGCTAGACCACCCTTGTTCTATATCTACTGCTACCAGACATTCTGTCTATTATTATTGATATCCTGTCATTCATCTGAGACTTCAGGCTGGCATGCTATATTTCATCCACATAGCAGCAACTCTCTGAGCTCACAGGCTAAGAGCTCTGTGATCGAGTGTGATTTTGAACCTGGATGCTTCCAGTACAAGTCTAATACTTTAATCATTATAGTGCTGTCATTATGTTTCTGGGGGGACAATAGAGAACACAGACAAGATTTTTTGAATTTTTTTCTTATTGAAGGGGGTGATTTACTACACAAACATTTCCTTTTTCAAAAAAGGTAGGGAAATTATAGGCTTATTTCTAGGTTTCTTATACTGTATTCTTTTTTTATATCTATATCTTTCTATGTATTATCTCTATGCCTTATTTCTAATCCATTTCTTATTTATATGCCTTATTTCTTTATTTCCTCAATTTATATAGTCATCCATCTCACTTTTATTAGACTCTAGTAATAGGCTGTACTCTATAACTACAGCTGTGCCTTACGTCTATGCTTTGTTCTTATTCAGATATAGTTACATATCCTATTTCTTATATCCATGTTGCTCTAGTTATATATGTTTTCTATATTGCTTATAGCTATTTTTGATAACTTTCCTCCTCCCTTCCCCTCATCCCTGAACAGGCAGTCTTTGATAACCCAAAATTATCTGGGCTTAGGTAGCCCAGTTGGAAAGTTGGAGTGTAACTGAAGTTCTGTTGTAAGCCTTTCTCTCCATAAGTAAAATTCTTCTCCTCCCCCTCCTCCTCTCTGGAAATTGTGTGGGAGAAAGGACCATGGGCATTCACTGTGAATCTCTGCTTGTAGCTTTCCTTCCTCAAAAACCATCCTGTGTTAATCAATTGTAGTACATGTTGTGTTTCCATTATAGCATAAATGGGTCCTATTGAATTCAACAGATGTAATTTCAATTATTATGTATAGAATTTCAGACTTTTTCATTTCTTTAAATTTTAAAATCATCTGTCTCATTTTTTAAAAGTACAAAGGAATCAAGAGTAACGTATACAAATGATTTGTAGAGAAATGCTTACAAAAATGAATACACAGAATAATGCATAAATGTTGATGCATTCTACATGTATATGCATAACATGTATGTTGGTATATTCTATATCTACGTTCTATAAGCCTTGCTTTCATAGAAATAAGGTAACATATTATGTGTTAGCAAATTGGAAATCTGAAACTGAATACTTTGGTCACCTAATGCGAAGAGAGGACTCTTTGGAAAAGACCCTGATGCTGGGAAAGATTGAAGGCAAAAGGAGAAGAGGACGGCAGAGGATGAGATGGTTAGATAGCATCACTGAAGCAATGAGCGTGAAACTGAGCAAACTCAGGGAGGCAGTGAAGGACAAGAAGGCCTGGCGCAATATGGTTCATGGGGTCACAGAGTCGGACATGACTTAATGACTGAACAACAACAGTCTGGATTATTCAGGATGAGACAAAAGACAGAATCCGGGGCATCCAGAACACATCTGGCAATCTCCTTCACAATTATTTCAGTTCTGTTCAGCTCAATATGTTTCCTTCTGAGTATCCCATATAGAATTGTATTGGATTTTAGCTACTGTATGTTAATAACAAATATGACAAGCCAAACATGTCATTTTTCAGTAAATAAGAATACTTCTATTTAAAAGGGTGAGGGGTGTCAGAATTAGTTACCTTGATCAATAGCATTTTTATCTGTTTTTTCTTTTCTTTTTTAGTCTCACCTAAGATTCATCTGATGCCCTTTCTATACCATCTTGCAAATAATAATGAGTAAAAGAAAATAAATTAGGGATACCACATCTGAGCAGAACAATCATTAATCTCCGCAGAGTTGTGGGGTTTTATATCTCTTTGCTTCCATCTATTTGTTTTTTGGAGCTTTTGGAAAAGGTGGCATATCGCTAGATTGATTATTGGTCAATCTCCCTGGAAAAATAGTTTCCTTAGCAGTTGACAGTATTTTATTAGGGTGTGGTTATATTGACCTTCACCTGACTCATGACTACTCTTCTATGTTCATTCTTTTCAATTTGCCTAAAGAGTAATGTATATGGGAAAGGGAAGCTAGACAGATTTTTGCCAATCTGATATAAACGCTTAAAATATATTGAGTTCAATGAACTTCATTTGTTTGAATTCTACATTATTTTTTCCTTTCTTTCTCCTTCTCTGTGTAATATCTATATATCCCCCCTCACTCCTATGGGTGGTGGTATGTGCCTTTCTCAATCTTGGGTCCTCTACCAGAGGGTTTGAGGGTTCGCAGTATCTTGGGTCCTATCTAGTGTGGTAGACCCCTGCTTCTATGGATCTCGTTCTTAGTGCCTGTGTGTGTGTTTGTATGTATATATGTACAAACATGTATATGTATAAACATACATAATTTTGTTTCTATATATTATAAACATATATAATTGTGTGTTTCCAAAACAAAAAGCATTGTGTTAGAAGAGGGAGAATAAATTCTTTCGCTCTATAATTTTCCCAACTGAAAAGTTCTTTTTCTCTTTCCCATACACGTTATGAATAGACATTTTAATATGTGCGAGTCTGTGGGTGTGTTTTACCACAAGCGCAACAAGAATTTTCAGCTATTCTTAATGTTCAACAGCCAATAGCAGGTTATGTGGCTCAATTCAGATTTGGAAAACATATTGAGAAAAAGAGAAATGCATTCATCCCCTGTGGGTTAAGGATCTGATTGCTTATAGGAAAATAGAAGATAACAGCTTATTTGATCCTAAATTTACCTGAAATCTTCAGGAATTAGGAAATTGTAAAAAATAATTGGGTGCATGAGAGGGAGTCCTTTTTCTCAAACACCACAGGAAATTATAAGCATAATCTTCAACTGAGCATAAACACTGTCCCATTTTATAGCCTAAAGTTGGGAATTTGGGAATATTTTCAAACCCTGGAGTTGAAAACCAACTTTCTCTTTAGACCTATGTGACAATATGAGGAAGTAAAAGGAAAAGACAGGCCTACATGTTTCCCATGAGCTCTTCATACTTGCAATTTTCCAATAACTGAACTGATGCCATGTTGAAATCTGCCTCACACTCTCCAAAAAATTATTCCTTTGTGAAAGAGGCTCCTGCTTTTCTTCCTTAATCTCAGAATGCTTGAGAGTTTCTTCTGACTTTCTACTGGTGGTGTCTTTTAGCTTATTTTATTGTTGGTGGTAAAGGGGGTGCTGCTGTTGCTGTTTTTTTCTTTATTACATCTCTTTCCCTCACTCTGAGGCCACTCTAGTTGCATGCAACGTCCAATCTGAAAATAGCCCCATGAGAGATATTCCCTTGTTATATTTTGAAGTGTGGGAAGCCAGGGAGATTGCAGAGCTCCATAGAAATGAAAACCAGAACATTCATGCCCAATTCTAGCAACTCATAACTAAATAATATAAGGGAAATACTGTATATTAAATTCAATTCATTTCATTTTAATTTTTTTCAGCTTTGAAAAAAATTCAAAATCTTTTTTTTTCCCCCTTTCATCAGTTGAAGGATATTGTAAGGTTTGCCCCGTTCGACAGAGAAACTCCCATGACACGTGTGGTTCACAAAAGAGGTTTACTCATGCGTAACGTAGCAGTCACAAGCAAAGCCAGGACTGGCTTGGTACATTTACATTATTCCTTTATAGTTGTCTCAATCCCCCCGCGGGCCCCGTTGCTAGGTTACATATTACAAATTAGATTGTAGATTGCCCCTGTAATCCCCCCCTTCTACTGGAATGGCAGGTTCAGCCCAGTTCTCTTGTTTCTTTGATTGTTGTTGCCTATGGCATGGTCATTGCCTTCGTTGGGGCTTCTGTCCCGCGCACAGCCGGGGCATCCCCTCACGCTTCTCAATTCCGGGCTCTCTCCTTTGTCTATAGCGCCTGCAGGCCTCTGGCGTTAACACAATGCATCCGCTCCAGATTAGTGAAGTGGCGCCAGGTGGCCCATTCATTAGCTTGCGGTTTCGCATTTCCTCTTTCTGTGCTGGCGCTCGAGCGGTGAAATTGACTAAAGCACGGCTGGGCAAGTTCCTAGGCGTGCGGTGCCGGCTGAACCTGACAGATATTAGATTAGGAATAAAAAATGCAGGACAACTTTTGTGCAGGGTACTAATCTGAATAAATCTTATGTCATATCCAGTTTGTGATCAAATGTTTTGTCTTACAGACAAAACAGCCACCCAACCAGCCATTGTCATGAAGAACTCACTTCTCCACCATTCACTTTGTTGCAAGTGTTTAAAGATAAATGTTTAAAATTGTATTTAATTTAACAGGGCTCCTAAACCTGAACTGTAATTTATGCTTAATTATCTCAATATCATTCAGTTGACTATGCTTTAATTCTTGTATTGTGACTCAAACACAGTTAGCTGTGATTATTTTAATCAGATGGACTGTGTCTGATGCTGTGTATCACTCAGATATGTAATGTTCAAGTATCATCCTTATACTAATGCACTGTGTGGAGTTCAGGCAAGATCAGAGGAATTCAGTGATTTAAATGCTCTGAAAATAACATCCACAGATGATTGAGAGCTGAAGGCTGATAGTTTCAGAGCACATATGACCCAGAACCTGAGTACCATGATTGCTTAGGGAATTTACTTTTGTAATTGATATTAAGAAATATGGCTTAATTGAGAAGGCTATTTCAAACATGAAATTTTTTAAAAAGATGATTAATCATTGACTTTCTGGATAACCTTCAACCTATTGCTTCTTTCTCTGGTGTATTTTCCCAGGCCCCAATAACATTAAGATGATGCTGAGATTAAACAAGCTGAGTGTTTTGAGCTTTTAAATTGTTACTTTAGTCTGATAATCACATGAAGGACCATTTCCTAATATTGTAAAAATCAGGCAAGGTCATACATTTCTTCATAAATTACAGGGCAATTTTGTAGCAGTGAAAGCTTTTGCTTTTTTAAAAACAAAAGAAAAATATTAACTTATTTTGTTATTTAATAAAACGAATATATATTTGTATATATAGGCACAGATATATATAATGTGTATTTGTGTGTATATGTATATCTACATAATTATATAGGTATCAATATATATCTTTATGAAATAACACTTCCATGATATATATAAAACCTCCACATCATATTGGACAATTCTTACTGGAAACTAAACAGTTGATTCCAAGAATCTGATTCAGGTAAGTGGATGCACTTAAAAATGATCTACACTGCCTTCATACAGACATCAACTTTAATACAAAAATAATATTTAATAAGGGACATGGGACCAGTAAAAGAAAAAAATTGTCTACTCAGAAATAAGTTCCATTAAACTCTGAGGTTTCCCTCTTTATAGGGGTGCATAAATTTAGAATTTCCTCTTCTGTTCCTTCTTTGTGACTGGCTTTGAAGACCATTTTTAGTGTAAAATGCAGTGGTACCTCTACTTATGAACGCCCCTACATATGAAAATTTCAAGATACGAGCAGCTCCGGCCCCCAAAATTTACCTCTACTTACGAACTCACCTCGACTTAGGAACCGGATCCGTGGCCATTTTCCTGCTGCCACACAGTCGCGGCTTCCTGTGGGCGAGATCGCGGTAGCAAGTAGACGTTTGGTGAGGCTTGTGGTGTGTTTTGTGGCGTTTTGGAAGGTTTAGGAAGGTGTTTGGTGTGCTTGTCAGCATGGCTCCAAAGAAAATGCAGAGCAGGCTTGGCAAGAATAAGGCTTTGAAGAAAAAAGTGATGATCGAACTTAAGAAGGACATTATAGAAAAGCACGATCATGGTATTCGTGTGACTGATCTGGCCTCAGAGTACAAGATGGTGAAGTTGACCATCTTGACTATTCTGAAGAATAAAGATGCCATCAGAGGAGCTGATGTGGCAAAAGGAGTGACAATCTTAATGAGGAAGAGGACACAAGTGGTGGAAGAGGTGGAAAAGCTGTTGGTGTGGCTGAATGAGAAACAGCTGGCAGGTGATAACGTGAGTGAAGCTGTCATCTGTGAAAAAGCCAGGAAGCTGCACAGTGATTTACTGTGGGAAAACCCCTCCACCAGCGCAGCAAGTGAGGAATTTAAAGCCAGCAGAGGCTGGTTTGAGAAATTCCGAAAGAGAAGTGGCATCCACAGTGTGGCAAGACATGGTGAGGCTTCCAGTTCTGACAAGGCTGCTGCAGAAGCCTACCAGAAAGACTTTGACGACTTCATGAAGGCGGAAGGATACGTCGCTCAGCAAGTGTTCAACTGCAACGAGACAGGGCTCTTCTGGAAGAAGATGCCAAACAGAACCTACATCACGGGGGAGGAAAAGGCACTGCCAGGGCACAAGCCCATGAAGGACAGATTGACCCTTTTGCTGTGTGCGAATGCAAGCGGCGACCTGAAGATTAAGCCGCTGCTCATGTACCATTCCCAGACCCCTCGTGCATTCAAGGACCACACTGTGAACAAGGCCAGACTGCCTGTCATGTGGAGGGCCAGTGCGAGAGCATGGGTCACAAGGCAGTTGTTCATGGAATGGCTGCACGAGGTATTCATACCCAGCGTTAAAAAATACCTGTCTGACAACCAGCTGCCTGAAAGGTGCCTTCTCCTGATGGACAATGCCCCGGCACACCCTCTAGCCTTGGTGGATGACATGGATGCTGAGTACGATTTCATAAAGGTCAAGTTCCTCCCCCCCAACACGACACCTCTTCTGCAGCCCATGGACCAGCAAGTGATCTGCAACTTTAAGAAGTTGTACACAAAGGCACTCTTCACCAGGTGTTTCAATGTCACCGAAGAAACATCCTTGACTCTCAAAGAGTTTTGGAAAAAACATTTCAATGTCCTCCACTGCATCAGCCTCATTGACAAAACCTGGCAAGATGTCACCTGCCAGACCTTAAACTCAGCCTGGAGGAAACTGGCCAGAATGTGTCGCTGAACGTGAGTTTGAAGGGTCTGATGCAGAGGTAGTGGAGGAGATTGTGTCCATGGGCAAGAGCATGGGTCTGGTTGTGGATGATGCGGACATAGAGGAGCTTGTTGAGGACCATAAGGAGGAGCTGGCCACAGAAGAACTTGCTCAGCTCCAGAGTGAGCAACAGAAAGTGCTTGGCAAGGAGCATTCCACTGTGGAGGAGGAGGAGGGGGAGGAGGTGAGCAGTGATGCGATAAAATCCATCATGCAGAAATGGAATGAGTGCCAGGATTTCATTGAGAAGCACCACCCCAAAAGAACTGTGACAACCAGAGCGTTGAACATGATGAACGACAACGTGTTCTCTCATTTCCGGAGGGTTATGCAGCGCAGGAAAAAACAACTGACTTTAGACAGGTTTTTCCCCAGAACTGAGCCTGCAGCTAAGAGGCAAAGAAGAGAGGAAACCCCTGAAGGAGATCTCCCCAATGTCCTTTTGGAGGGGGACTCTCCCTCCAAACAATAACTGCCTCCCCACCCCATTCTCCCTCTTCATACTGTGCTTTTTTTCATGTTTTTGTGGTTTAAAAATAAAATGCATATGTTTCAGAACTGTTTAATCGTATGTATTTACATTGAACCTTATGGGGGAAATGTGCCTCGACTTGCGACCACATTCGGAGGGCGGGTTAGCCATATTTACATTGAACCTTATGGGGATATTTGCCTCATGGTGCGACCAAATTCGGAGGGCGGAACGGATTAACCGTATTTACATTGAACCTTATGGGAAAATTTACCTCGACTTGCGACCAACTCGACTTGCAATCAGAGTCACGGAATGGATTAAGTTCGTAAGTAGAGGTACCACTGTACAGTGGACTGCTTATTGGCAGGTGAGAACTGTTATAAACTTGTAACACCAGCTTTGTGGATGGCTTCATTGTCTCCCTGTAGGCTTCCAAGTACAGTGTATAAAAACTATAACATAAAGTTCTTTAACGTATAAACTCTTTTGCAGCTTGGTGCTCAGATATCTTCAGGAGTACTCCTTTAGATAAAACCAACTACTCTGTCCACTCATAATGACTTGATGCTGGGGATCCCCAACAGTGACATCTGAGGGAGGGGAAGAGACAACAGTTGCTAATGTCTGCTCCATCTCGATGGCTCATTTTCCTAGAAATCCCAGTGGCCCCCTTGATGGCCTTCAGGAAGATAGGTAAAATGGAGTGTTTCTATAAAGTGTTCAATATCCAATCATTGCAGGACTACAGATGCCAGTGTTGCAATATTTATAACATTATAGGCAGTCCCTGGGTTAAGAACGAGTTCCATTCCTAAACCTGCCTTTAACTCAAATTTGTATGTAAGTCAGAAATCGTACTAATGAATGCGCTGCCTGTTACTAAAAAGAGTGAATGGTCTTCTCCTTCCTGGAGCCAGTCAACCACTGAAGCCATGCAATGTTCATAAACTGCTAGAAACAGGCTATATATTAAAACTGTGTGGCTTCAGCGGTTCATGAAAACATCATGTGGCTTCAGTGGTTAACTGGCTCTAGGAAGGAGAACACTGTTCACCATTTTTAGCAACAGGTAGCTTGTTCATAAGTATGAGTTGTCTGTAACTTGGACATTCTTAATCCGGGGACTGCCTGTAATGTTATAAACATCCATTTTTATATGCATTGCTTTTTATTCTTTGTTATGGGGTATTGTAAATCTCTGGGAATCATGGTGAAGGTGGTGTAAAAAATGTAGATAAATTAGCATGGAACTACACTGAGTCAATAACTGCATACAAATTTACTCAAGGTTAGGAATTTATTAAAACTGATTAGACGTGTATAAAATTACTCTGGAATACACATGATATGTGACCCACAACTAAACACACAAATTTCATGTAAAGCCATTGTATTTTCAGATGACTGAATGATTGATTTTTTAATGTTATGTCTTTATCAAAAATACTTTGTGCATGTGTGTGTGTGTGTGTGTGTGTGTGTGTACATTTCCAAGCCACTGAGAATTAAAATTATTTTTCTTTTAAAAAAGTCCTTGGGAACAGCAATAATAGGTTATTCTAAGAATTAGCTTGTCTCTATATTTATATAAGCATTGGTGCATCATTCAGCTATTTGAGAAGCTCAAATGTGCTGTCAGCCACACAAAAAAGATTTGCTAGCTGGGTTTTCAGCTAGATATGAACCAGGAAAAAGGGTGAAATTCAGATATTAAAAATTTAGATAATTTATATGGGAAAATATGTTTTTTAAACACCTTGATCACTAATATCCTAAGTAAAGTTCCACTTTTGTGTGTGTGCGTGGTGTGTGTGTGTGTTAAGGATTGAAGATAGCATACATAGTTCCAATCTTTCAGCCAGCTACTGGGCTGGCTAATAGGGTTCATCATATGCCTGAAAGCTTCCTTAGCATATAAATAATGGTTTATTAATAACTTGTTACCTTAAGTTTATTTTATCAAAGTCTTTCATTCTATTATCTTCAAATATATAAACTGGATCACAGAAATACAATCTTATTTATTACACTTTTATTTTTTAAATAGAAAATGTTTAAAAAGAATCATGCTATAGGAGCATTTTCTTATTTTTAAAGAAACTGAACAGATAAAAGATGGGAAAAATTAACATTAATTTATATAATACATTAATAAATATATTTTAAGGGGAAAATATCAGTATAGCAGAGTCTTTTTGATATTTTCTGTCTTTTGGGCCTGGAAAAAGTCTCTTCTGTTTCTTATGCTGCTTCCAGGAGTAGTCTTCATCTTAAAAAAACAAGAGTGGTATTTTATTTTTAATCAAGTCTTTTCATGAAAGATATCAAAGATTTGGGGGTTTAACCGAGGGGTGAATTACTGTACAATTTAATGATGCCTATAGCTTGAGGTGCCATTTTCCTTTATTGCTGTTATTTTTAAAGGTGGTGAGAACTGCAGCGATATGATACTTAAAAGTATCAGTTTGATAATTTTGGATTTTGACTGTGTTCTGAGACACATGAAAATGGATTAAAATATTGTTATAGCTGTCTATTTAATTGTCCAGGTTTCTCAAGAGTGTAGAACATTGCAAAAGGGTGTTCTGCTCCAATAAGCAATCCATGTAGTCGAAAGTTACATAATCATTTCCTCATGCAGGCACCTTGATGAAATGTTTAGAATGCAAATGCTGCATACAAATACCTTCTAGATGTCTGTTTATGCAGCTCTAATGTATACAACAATACGGGAAAAAATGTTATTGGGCAGTCTAAGATGAAGGAGTGATTATGAGGGACTATGTTTGAAAGCTGTGAGAGTTTGGGGATGCAAGTCGTCTTTCTCTGAAAATCTGAGGTGAGGTAATATATTTACTGCCTGATATGATTGCATAATGTTTGTCTCAGCTAATGTTTTAGCTATATATTTGTCAGCAAACTAAGAACAAAAGCACCATCCATTTCAGAGACACTGAAATGACAGTTCCATTAAAACACTGCAGATGGGTGCTACGTTCACATTCCCATGTACTCCAAAACACCTTTGGAAAGTGAACCTGAAATCCTACACAACCTTGCTTAATAATATTAATGATTACTTCGCAGCCATCATTTTGGGATCTTTTCTAGTACAATGTTACTGTATGTTAAACTCTCAAGTATGAATCCAGGTAAAATTGGATGTTTTTTCAAACGATAAAGCCAATCTATAAAGGATAAAATGTTCCATTTTACTGAATGATCACTTCACTATCCATTAGAGTCCTGCTTTACATTTTATGAATGGGAACAAATTGACATCCTGTCTAAAACCTGTTTTGTAAAGTAAAAGCACAACATTAGTTTTGTTAGCAGAATTGAAGAGGCAATAAATATAATCTAGTACCAATAAAATTGTTCATTTCTTCATATCATTCAAATCTTTTAAAAGTACCTTTATGTCCCTGTAAACCTTCAGGTTTTACTACTATGTGGTATAATAAGTTAATAAAGAAATCATAAATCCTTTCCATTTGATATATAATGGTCTTTTTCACTGGGATTGAAATACTGGTTGCAGACATAACTGTAATAGTGTCAGTGCACTCCACCTGCAGCACAAATGCATGAGTCAGTCAGACTGAAGCAGCAAAAAATCTGTAAATCTATAAAAAGAATCTTATAATGAATATACAGTACAGAGATTACTATGGAATGATCACAATTTGTCTTAATGCTTCCTGTATATCCTTGCTTGTGCTATATGCATTTTATATATTTATCTAAAAGCTGACATACATATATACACAGACCTGTACTAAAGGAATATGTGAGTAAATTGTCAATACCATGTTAGCACTACAATTTTTAATTTATGCTGTATTGCTTTAATGCTAAGTCCATTCCCACAATAAGGGGTCTCTTCTTGCCAATCACAGCAAATATGGCAACAACATTAAATCATTGCCAAAATTTCTGGGAAAAATTACAAAAATATTACTGGAAATAATATTGGGATTTTTTTTTTAAACCAACTTAAATTGTGTATGTGTGTGTTTGTATATATATCTAATGAGAAGGAAATCCCCCTCACCGCACTGCAGTCTTCCTGCTATGATCAAAGCAAAAGGTGAGAAACTATAATTAGAATTGGCTGAAAACACAGATTAAAATGCAGCAAGAGACATCAAGCTGATAACGTTCCTTCCTAGCTGAGGTTTAATGAGATCTCTTAGATCAAATAAGGAGGGATCCTTTCCCCCTAGGAGATTACCATTTCAATCAACAAATTATAAACAAGTGGAAAACAAACTCAGCAGGGTGACTAACTACAGAGGGCGCCTTCTCAGAACACTGGCTGAGTGCGTTTTCTCGGAATTCCTAAAGGGGGTGCTTCTGTGTGCTTCCAAGGAACAATAGCAGAGTTTTTCTATATAAAGCGCTTAAGGCAGTATTGTCCAAACTTGGCCACTTTAAGATGAGTGGACTTCAACTCCCTGGGGAATTCTGGGAGTTGAAGTCCACTCATCTTAAAGTGGCCAAGTTTGGACAACACTGCCTTAAGGAAAAGGCTCACTGTAGCTGCTCCAACAGTTAACTCTGTATGTTTGCTCTCGGAAATATCTCTATTTCCATCATCTTCCTGCACATTTTTATTCCCAGCTTGGAAACAAACTTGGTAAGATTTCTTTCCAACAATATTTTATAATAAAAATAAATAAAAAATCCCAGGAAATAATAGCAAGAAGATATGCAGGAAAACCATGTCCCCTCAGGGTATAATTCCCAGTGATAACTAAAAATGTAATGAAAGCAAGACAAAGACAGTGTGTTGATTGATCAGTCCCACAATTTATTTACTAATATCCTGTTGCATAGGAATTGTCTAGTTAAACAGAGTATGACCTGTATTCCTGTGACATATCTGGATTTTTAGTGTTGGTAGCTTTTGTGATCTATATTATAACAATATCTTGCAAGGACAGATATAATTGTAATATGAAATTCTTGAATAATCAGAGTATTCTAGGATAGACTGTTACAGTATCTACAGTTATTTCTTCAGTAAAAAAAAAAAAGACTAATCATGATCAATTAATGATCAATTAATGATATGATAATTATGTGTGGAAAATAGTGCAATTTCTTTTGCAGTCTGAATAATATGCATATAAGAAGGGCTGAATGAGAAATGCAATTGTTCTAAATATAGATAGTATATAAGAGGCCAATTCAAAACTTTATATCTACACACTCTAACTTTGATTTTGTACTCAGTAAAAGCTAATTCTTTTATTCATAGAATATGCCACATTAGGTTTTGCCACTACATACTCACAGCAATCAATCATATTGGAAACTGTTGCACTGGAGTGGAACATTTTTTTCATGTAATTTTCTGCTTTAATGAAGAAGCTCACATTACAAGCTGGCTCATAGGTTTTGAAGCTTTATGATAATACCATGAAATTTATTAAATATGATATAAAGATATCTATTTTTCCTGCCCCCTCTCATTTTAAATAAAAGCAATTTACTGACAAACCTGTAACTGGATGCTCTATGCTATGGCTGAAATTTACTTCAGCTGGTTGGCTTAATAATCTCATTATACCACCACCACCAACAAAACATTGCAAGTTATTTCAAAAGGATGAGTGAATGTGGCTGCAGTGAAGGGGGACATGTAGCAATAAGTTCTGTTTAACCACCAGTAAATACAGAGTTTTCAGCATAGATACTGGCTTACTAGATATGCTATTTTCTTTGTTTTTGTTTTTTTAATCAGTAAAATTGTATATATCCTGTGTAGTTTCTTTCTAAGATATAGGACTGAAAATCATGGCTGGGTGACTTGATTAGTGCTTCACAAGTTCAAAAACCTAATAGGTAGGTGAAAGCATTATAATAACTTCTATAAAGTTACAGAGATCTATAACTTGTGAGTTCAGGACTGACCTTAGTCAAGAAGAGTAGCTCCCACAGATGATATGAAGCCACTATAATCTATCCTAATCCAGACGAGTGTCATGTGCTATAAACACAAAACAATAAATATGCACAATATGAATAACTCCAGAGACAATTTCATTCAACATTAAGCCATAAAACACAACACATGCATACATTTCATTTTATCTTGATCTTAAAATCTAGAAAATGTGTATACGTTTTGAAAGTTTATCCATTTTACAAATGAAGCATAATCTTCATTTTCCAGAAGACACTATTATTTTCTATTAATGCAGATAATTATATCTTTAGGCAGACAGACAGACAGGGATGCACCATAGATAGATAGACAGACATTAAGAAACTAATATAAGCATTCTATAGATCTTTCAGTTTATTTTTCACTTTCCGCAATCTTGGTAACTTTCAAACTTCCTTTGATCTATGTTGTCATCCAACTTCTGCTTTTTTTCTTAGTGCTGCTTTCCATACCATAATTGTAAACTGCTACTTCCCTTATTTCTCTTGTTGCTATGAGATGCAACCCCCATGCTAAATGGTAGGCGTGCTAATCAAGCCGTTTTCCTTCCTCAGTGTTTCTCCATACTTAATGTATAACTCTACATAAAATAATGTTTGAATTTTAATAAGCAAATTAATTTTCAGTTAATTTTTATACCTATTGTCTGAGAATGAGAAATCTTGTTAATGTAATCTTCCCCATAGCTTATAAATTCTGAGTATGCTTGAATGAATGAATTATTCCCTGATTAGTGACTCGGAAATGTCTATTCCCCAGTCATGCAAAAGTCTGCTAAATATCCACTACAGTATGCCAGAATTCAAGATCCTTCAGGCTGGACATGGAATTCATGTGAATGCTTTTATGGCAAAATGCTCCCTATTTTCAGTTGGGAAAAATGCTACTTCATATGTATATGGAATCAGTTGCTGCCTTTGCTGTAAATGTCTTTTTTATTGCTGTCTTCAAGAAGACAAATGAAGAGGAAGGAGAGGCAGGTGCTCTGTAGGACTTTCTTTCCACCAGCTGTAACAAAGACCCACTTGAAACATTTTTAAAAAAACCCACTCACTTTCAGGCCAGACTAGAGAACAATCACTGTCCCTCCACTAAATGTAGCAATGTGGCAACCAAAGATATTTCATTTTGCCTGGATTTCTTTGATAAAAGCTTTCAGTTACTTTCATAAACTTCATCACTACCAGCAGAAATCACTTGATCTATTATAACATACAATAGCATGGCTGTCAAAAGTACATTTTGTATTCGGTTCACTGCTGAGTTTCACTTCTAGAATTTGGATTCAATGTTTGCAGAAAGTTTTAATATAATGACTTCTTATAGCTGTTTAAAGATATATAATAGTGTACATATACCTGTAACTTCATATGCATACATATAATGTATATAAAGCTCAACAGAAAAAAAAATAATTGTATATTTTTCTGCATAGTGGAATAACAATTTAATGGGTATGTTTGGATACTGTGTTGGGTACTTTGAAATTGCCACTGATTTTTTAATTTTTTTTAATCAAATTATGATTCACAATGCTACTGTATAGTACTGTTCCCAGTACTGGTTAATTCCAGATTAACCTGAAAATGTATGTTTGACTCCACCATGAATCTGAAACCATGCCATTTCTTATCCATTGAAAACCTTCATCTCATGTGGAAAAATAGCACAGGTGATTATAAATCATATTTCTTTGATTTTGTAAAGAAGTAAAAGCTTAACTGGGGATGTTACATAATCTATTCGGTAATTCTTAAAACAGGCACAATAAATTCACATGTCCAAAGGACATGAGAAATTGTCCAAAATCAATCAAATCCAGCAGGCTATTATTTAGAAGTTTTGCAGTGATTCAGATTTTCAAGAAATATGTGATAGATGTTTGCTACCCTAGCAAATAGAGACAAATATAGATTTTAAAGTATCATTTCTATTATAAGTAGTGATTTGGAATAATGAGAAAATAAGACACCTTGTTTCCCTCATCTGGCAGCATATTGGTGAATGCAGAAGAAGAATGCATATATTAGCAGAACAGCTTGGCTTGCAAACAAAAACCACTAAATTGGAATGAATTATTTGAACTACTTTTGAGAAATATGGGTCATTATTTTTCTTATTACATTATAAACATTCTTGGTTTCATTTCATCAGCCTAAAACTCTTAGTCTACTTATCTGACGCAGGTGAGCATTTTTACTTGTAACATTTGTTTATGATCAACAAAGAGAAGTAGTGTTACTAGTGGGACTTTTAAATTGTATAGATAAATGAAATCCATGCTATGTTTTTCTCAAAAAAGATTTAATAAGTTACACTGGATATGCAATTATATCTCAAATCTTGGATTTTCATTACATCCAAGATAACTAAAATTGTGCTTTTCCAACCCCAGTGCTGACTGGATCATTTTTCCATTTTGATAAAATTTCCAACACAAATTTAAATGTATATCTGTTTTATTAATAAGTGCTAGTATTTGTGAAAGTTGTTTCTTAAACTTGTTTCATAATAACTTGCTATCTATATAGTATGGCTATTTTATCTAAAACAATCTTTTTGGTATTTTCAGTAATTCTGAAACATTATCTACAAAGCACCTTTTTTCTTAACAAAATCATTTTTATTCTATGTATAAAACTCTTAGTCTACTTATCTGATGCAGGTGAGCATTTTTACTTGTAACATTTGTTTATGATCAACAAAGAAGTAGTGTTACTAGTGGGACTTTTAAATTGTATAGATAAATGAAATCCATGCTATGTTTTTCTCAAAAAAGATTTAATAAGTGCAACTTAGATTGGTTTAACTTTCTAATTCCTGATGTCAGAAAACTTGTATCTGTTGTATCTGTGACTGATACATAGCATAAGTGGATCACTATGGACTTCAGATGGAGTATGGATTAGAGGAACAGTTACACTAAACAGGAAATTATAAGGGCCAACCATTGGTTCTTTTTTACCACTGTAAGATTCCTGAATTTGGAGGCAAAGCCCTCACTTAGCACAGTCAGGTACAGTTCCTTTCAGGAATTAAATAATCATGTAAAACAAGAGAGTGGAGACAGTTGACTTTTCCCTAAGAACTTCACTGAATACTGTATGCTCTAAATATCCAAGTAGATCACTTGTCTCCATTCAAATATCTATCTATCTATCTATCTATCTATCTATCTATCTATCTATCTATCTATCCATCTATCTATCTATCTATCATCTCCTGAATGTACCATTCATAGACATGGTTTAAATTTTCTAAAGAAAGTCATTCTGTCATCCTCTGCTAGCATTGCATACAAATCTCTTACCAATTTAGGGAAATTGGAGCAATCTGATCTTTGCCAAGATCCACAGTATCAATTTATAGCCTCTCAACTGATTGATGAGTCATTATGTCTTTTGCACATGCCCTTTTTAAAAACTGATTCAGAAGATTGAATCAATTTTCCAGATTGAATTTACTCCTTTTTCAAAATCAGTGCAAGTGGTCAAACTAGTAATATCAAAAATTGAATAACGGTTTGAATGGGTTGCAATCAATTAGATTTGTATGATTTGTAATAGACAATGTGTTATAGACAAACTGTCATCCCTCAGATTTCAACATTCTTAGATCTTCCCTGAACCAGGGTGGCTATTTAGTTCCCCAAGAGGAAAGGGGCAGCTAGGTGTCATCTAGATTGTACCTGTAGTTCACAGATTAGCCAGAGCTTCAACAGTTTTTCTATTAGCTTAGTTATCAAACACTGAGCAGGAATGTTTCAAGAGTTATAAGTACAAACAGAAAATAGTTGGAAGCCAAAATCTTTATCCTAAAGCATATACCAAAACAGGAACCATTCTTATCTTAAAATTCACAGATGAGTTTAGACTTTTGGAATATTTTCTGTTTATCCTTTCCATGAAAGATACTAGTGTAAAAATGATTTTACCCTAAAGGCATTTTTAATGAGGAAGTTAGAAAAATGTATTTAATAACAAAAGCAAATTGTATTGTTAATTTACACCTGTGTTCTACAGACTCAACCTGGAATCACTCAAAAAATTATGCAGCCTTCTTGTTTCCTTTGGCAAGAGATAAACTAATTTAGACTGAACTCAGAAGAATTTCTGTTTTCAAAAGCTAGGTGTAAATTGGACATCCGCCTACCCATACCTTCCTACCAAATTACTGCTTCCTAACATCTGAAAAAATACTTTAGGGAAGCACAGTTTGAAAATAAATAAATTAATATATATGAAAAGCAGCTCTGCTGCATTTTTTTCCTAATTCCAACCTTAGAATTGAACTGACTTTCATGGAGAATGTTTGAATTTTTAATACAAACGCAAATGTCCAAATTAGTCCAGCTGGAGTAAGAGATGTTTATGAGTCTTTAGATACTGCTGCATTTCACCATATGCAGTAGACAGCCAATTAAGCAAACCTCTCCGTGTGGGTATCGCTGGGCTTCCATAATGTACATTTTGAAAAGACAAGTTCCAAGTTGCAGTTATATTGCCTTCATCCCCCAACTCTTTTATGATCAAAGTTCCCATCAGGGTGATTTGCCTAAGCAGTAGAGAAGAGGACTACTTTGTCGCAAAATAGTTTCTACTAAACAGATGTCAAATGTCATTTTAACTTTTTTTTCCTATATATACTGTACAGGCTATATAATAATTAGGCAAGTATTTTATCAAAAGTAGTTCTGTTTCTGGTTTAATGAAAAATGCAGATACTGGTGGACATGTAATAAAGCTAAAAATTTTGGATTCAAATACATATATTAATCCAGAATATTTTGAAGATTAGTATACAGTCAAAACCAGAAACTTTCCTTTTGGGACTGATAGAGAAACAATTGGAAAAAGCTCATGGACCTTTGTTCCTATATATGATAACTACAGCTAGACTTTTATATTCTCAAAGGTGGAAAGATTCGACATTATCTACAATAGAAGAATGGATGCTGAAGTTGATGGAGTTAGTCGAGATGGTGAAATTGACAGCTTTGCTTAGAGAAAAAAACATTGATTAACTTTAATGTCAATTGGAAGCCCCTTTTGGACTTTTTGGAAAAAGTGAAGTTATGATACATGGATTTGATGATCAGTTAAATTAATAGACTGTACAAAATATGTATGTTAAGATGTAGTTGTAGAGTAATAGGTTATTATATTATTCATATCTGCTGCATAGGTCATATGTTATTCTTTTTGTATTTATTTTTTCCTCTTTTTCATCTCTACTTTCTACCATTTCTGTTTTCTTTATTTCTAAACTCTTCTTCTTGATCATTAGTTCTTGTTAGTTTTTATCCTTTTGATTTTTAAAACTTAATAAAGTTTTAAAGTTCTTTAAAAAATGCAGGTGCTGGGCAATATTCCATACAGATCAACTAAATACAAACAGTTCAGTTCAGAAATGGTAACATTCTATTGATCATTCTTCCAGAAGCAAAAGGACTAGCAGACAGGCCATGGTCATGCCTGTGCTTTGACTTTGAAACCACATGGTAAGCCATATTTGAGGTATTTGTAAGAATGTATAGGATCCACAGAAGTTTCTCATCAGATAATGCAAGTTCAGAACCTCTCATCCTAGAAAAACAGCTGTTCTGAGGTTCTATCTTCTGATTGGGGGCTAATCCAAATTTCTGGATTAGACATAGCCTTCAAGAAAGAAGGGTTAGTAAATTACCATCTTTGAAGAGCAATGAATAGGTAGGACTCACATCCAGTGTTTCAAAGTAATGAAAAAAGTCCAGCACATTTTTACCAAATATATTCTTGCCAGGGCAAAGATTTTCCAAAATTCCATACAAAATCAGGATTTCCTGGTGTGCACCTAATTACAGCCCTACATTGATGTTACTTAATCTAATGAAACTAAGGAAAGTTATTGCACTGATGAATACAATGTGTTCTATTTAGTTGCTCAAGTTTATCCTTATCTACTCTGAGATTTGTCTGTAAACACTTCTATTGTTTTGGATATGCTGAGCCTTTTTAACATCTGATCTAAGTAAATTTACCCCCATTTTTAAATCATTGGATTCAATAGAACTACCAGAATCACTTTAGTAGTAGCTGATACAATGCATGAGACAATATTATATACTGACTTTTTTTGGCTATCTCAATTTCATGTATTTTTTACTTCTTAAATTTATATTCCCCATTATATTGTGTACAAGATAGCCAATGGCAATGAAATATAAATACAAAATAATTAAACAATATAAATCTTAATTAGCAAACAGATTAAAATCCAGAAACCAAGGGTAAAATTATAGGTTAATTCAATGACACATTGAAATTATGGCTTTTATTCAATGACATATATTACTTTTTTAAATAAGTAAACAAATAATAGCTGTTTGGCTTTAGACTGAAAAAAGTAGGTCAGAGTCTATTTTGTCAGGGACTTTTGAAGTTATTTTTAATCAGTGATAAAAGATATGGAATTATTAAGATACTATGACTTGAGAAAAGCATGACAATACAGTATAGAACTATATACTATAAATTGGCATATGGTGCTATTTGAGCTGCAGCAGTATGAACCGTACCTTCCCCCACCAAACCCTGACACGAAGTTTGAGATGTAAATCATAATGGCTCAGCATATTTAATAATGCCTGTAATAATCTGTAATAATGTTGGATCACAAGGATGCATTTGTATGCTAGACTACCTTAACCTATCCATTAAAAAAAAAAAGTTAATATTTTGAATACATTAAATAGAAATAGTACTCCTTCAAAATAGTCAAGATGTATTGCAACATAAATCATCAACAGTAGGTTTATTGCTTTATATTTTTTCACCCAAATACTTTGGTTTTATTGTTTTCTTCTTAGATTTCCAAAATAAGAGGTATATATCATTATGAAACCAATAAAATCCTGCCTTTAAATGTCATAACATGCCAAATGCCACTGAACATATTGCATATTTAGGAATATTCTTAATATATTCCAAATATGTATCTTAAATGTAAAGTGTAAATTAGACACTTTACATTTAAGACAAATGTATGTTCTGACCATAAGCAGTAACCTCTGATTTGGTCAAAATGATTGATTATGCACCATGACATCACAAGACAAATACAAAGGGAATAGAATTTATATCATGACACTGTGATACATATTTCATTATTTGTCTCCCCATCCCAGCCCCCACCTCCTGTGGACATCCATGAACAGAGGTATTATTTTACAGGTATGTTTTGCTTTCTGATGTATAATAGGCAGTAGATTGACTACTGATCTCTATAAAGTACATCTCGGCATGGCTTATTTAACATTGATACAGCCCTCTATATCATTCTCCCAATAATGAATAAAATGGAAAGCTTTGGAAATATTTAATCTCATACTAATTTTCATGAGAACCATATCTTAAAATATCAGCCACCTTTCAAGATCTAATTTGTGATAAATTTGAAAACTAGATGCAATATTATATGAAGCCAACACTGCAAACCTATACACAATTGCCAAGAGGAAATCTAAAAAAAGGGGTAGTTTGCAGGCTGATCACTATGTACCCTGAGCAGAAAAGGGTTCTCAATAGCAAGAAATATTAGTTACAGTAAATAGAGGAATGGTATGATATGAATACTAAAATCAATATCATTTTAGTTACTCATAGGTGAAGCATAGGATTGTTTGTGATTTTGTTGCTAAATCTGCTTTAAAATCTGTATATTTTCAAAGAAAGAGGTGAGAAATTTCTTATATTATAAACAGGATAAAGAAAATAGAAAGTTATTTTCCTCTCAGTATTAACTTTTTAGGTAATCCAAATAAATTTATTATTTGTAAGAGTATTTCTTCATTCAACACTTAATATAGAGAATTCAGTGGCACAATAAATGGCAGTTTCACAATGAATAGTTGAATTAGGAGTAAGAATTTGAATAGCCTTAAAACATGAATTTTCTGGAGAAGTTTCTAATGCTGGGAAAGGTGGAAAGAAACAGTGCCCACTACCAAGGTGGATAGACTCTGTTACAGTGGCAATGAGTGCACCATTGGAAGACCTGAAAGACCAACTTAGGGACAGATAATCATGGAGAAAATTTATCTATGTGGTTGCTAAGAGTCAACACAACTTAATAGCTCATAATCAATAAAACATGAATTGCATGGAAGACTTTTTTTTGGTCATAAATAAATGAAAACAAATAACAAGGCACTGTACTTGTTAGAACTTCTGTTTTATATCTTTTATATCTTTCAAAATAAAGCTTTCATTTCCTAGACCTATTCCTATACACTCCATCAACCCCAGGTTTTAGACTTCTAACTTCTTTTAACTGACAAATCTCAGTTGCTCTTTTCCCCACATTCTGACTTCCAATAAACTCTTTCATGACTTAGCATACCATCTTCCAAGCAGTTATCTCCACCCATCTCATCACACTTCAAAATCAGTTCACTTCAGCAGCCACTGGATAAGTTTGCTTTAAGGTATGATTCTGTAAACTGATATAAAAATATGTCTGGCGAAGTATTCCTCTTACAGGAATAAGTACACAAATTGCTAGAGAACAATAGGTGTAGGTTTTCACTTTTACAACCTCCTCATATATTTCCTAAAAATAGCAAGTCATTTTTAGTGGGAAATAATGGGCTGGATTAAATCCCTAGCAATAAATCTTAATTTGCTGGAAGGAAGAACAACACAACCAACTAATTAATACATTTCTGAGATATATTTGTCCATGTTTGGGAATAAAAGAATACATAGAAAGGACAAATATAGACACTACTCGGAACATGCCAGAAATAGCACAAAGCAAAGCGCTTGTTTTGCTAAGGTGCTTCCACATGAGGCTTTTACTGTGCAATCACACTGCCTTATTCATAGATCTTTATGTGGGTTTCTTTATCATTATGGTCTTCAGTTTGTAACATTGTCTTCTAACTATTTTTTTCTGCCTTGTTTCATAACACAGAAAATCTAGGAAAAAAATGAAATAACTGCAGAACACCTTTTCATTGAGAATGTTGGAAATCTTCTAGGAATCCCCTATGTGTGTGCTGTGTACATAAATAGGCTTTGATAACGTTCAACAAAAGCATTCTTTCTCATCTGCCTAAGACATCAGTACTGGCACATTTCTTAGTGCCCACCAAGTTCCTTGCCCTTCTTAATTTTAATTTTGTTTAATCTTCTTCAATCTCCTATAAATGTGGCTGGCTAAAGCCCAGTGCTTTGTTTTTTGCTGCATTGCAATTGTGACTGGCCATATCTACAATTAAGTCAGTGTTTCTAGACTTGAGACTGCCTATAATGCGCTCTGAAAACTGTGAATGTCCCACTTGTCTCAAAAGGTTGCAGACCTTTAAAGATTTACTTTTTATAATTAGTTTTTTGTGTTTATGAAAAGTACATTAGTGAAGCAAGACAAACTGAGGAAATTATGCCTAGGAGTCTGTGAACTCTGGACAGCTAACAGGTAATGAAAGGCATAATCTAACTACTGAAGCTTGAGATGAGGTTTGAATCACTGCTGAACACAACCTGCAGATTGCAATGGAAAGGAGCTTTTTTACCATGACTTAATCAGGTAAAATATACTTAACCTTTTTACAAGATGATGGCCTAACTGCCACATACCAGTTCAGCCGTTTGCATGATCTGAGCAGTCCAGTATTACATTTTGTGCTTTTCCATTATTTTTAAAAATAATTCATTTAAAAAAAAAAAAAAATTGTTCCTTGGCATTGCAGGAGTTCATTGCTAAATTATATGGTCCCCTTAGTAATAAAGCTTAATTATATTATTATTTTTTTTCTTTCTAAAAGAGCCTTGTGCTCTGCCAAATTCCCCTGAAATGCCAACAATTCAAAAATTGGCAGAAAAAAAGATAATAGTTTCTTCATGCTCATTTGCCTTCAAGTACTCTACGGAGAAAAACATGAAATAAGTAAACATTAACAGTGCTAAAGTAAATGCACAAACATCTATAAATTCTCTACAGCCAGATCCTTTTAAAAAATCTAAGTCTTAAAGCTAGCATTTTCTGCAGAAAGTGTCTGTACTGTCTATTATTTTTTTCTCCATTCAGGGGGTGCTCACTCATACAAAGTGCTGATTGTCTGCAACCTTTCTTGACCTTAGGAGCAATCTCTCCTCTGATGTACCACGATGTAAGGCTTTCCTATTTCATGCAAGTGATAAGGTTACAGAATAAAATGCTTGTATCTGGATGTACACTGGATCCTTTGTGAGATTGCAGTGCCCCATTTGTGATAAGGTTACATTTGTAAAATGCTCATCCTTGAAATACATCTGGATCCTTTTTCAGATTGTAGTGCCTGATTTAGTAAGAGATACTTATGCTAAAGTCAAGAAACTTTTATTAAGATATATTATATACAATTAACTATTTCTATTCATCTCCAACTGTGTTCATCCAATATAACAAAAGTGATCAGATGTTAAGTGTTGTTAAGCTCAAAAAGGACCTCTTACCTGAACAGATTGCATGGATCTGTGCAGAAAGGGGAATAGCACATCTGTATCTAAATTAATTATCTTACTGTTATCACTTCCATAAAGTGGTTCAGAATACCCAACATTAGTTTTAACTGACATTCCATAAACATACATACATATGCATACATGCTTCTACTTTGTATTTAGCTAGAACTGAATATGGTGTGACCAGATAAATTATTCACATTTATAGAGATTTCATTTGTGTTCATTTAATGCCAAATGTCATTTTAGTCTCCTTCACCTTCACTGTTTCCACTGCATCTTCTTTGTGAATCATAACAGCTGCCTAGAGTCACTGTCTGTGATTGTAGCAAAAGTTTTTTCTTACATTTGTTCAGTCAGAATATAATACAGAGTCAGATATTGTAATAAAGATTGTGGTTTTAATGATTAATGAACAGCAGCAATTGTGTCTGTTTTCTTTATTATTTATATTAAAATAGTTAAGCTGTACAGCAAGAGTGCCCATTCTTCAAGACAAGTTTACTATGATCCTTGAAAAAGTTTTGATAAATTTTTGTTATTTCCAAATGGGTATATGCAATCAGTTTGGCCATTTAGATTGTTCTCTATGTCTTAATATTTTCTCCTTTGAGATTCTGTTTATATTACAGGTGAATAGTTGTATTTGAATGCATTTGTATACTGCCTAGCTCTCAAACTCTGAGAGTTTACAATAAAACTAAAAGCAAAATATATATAACTTGGACATTAATTAAAAAAAAAACAACAACAGCTCAATAGCATGTGATGCTTAATTGGCAACTTCTTTTCCGTTTCCTCTTTTTATTATTTTAATTTCTTTTGAGAAATAAAAGAAGTCTAGAAAAATGTTAAATTTTCCTTGCTGAGAAATAACATAATGGAAAGGGTTTTCCCTTCTTTCTTATATTCTATTGAAATAAATGTATTTATTCCCTCTAGTTCACCATGAATCCTCACTGGAAGTAACTGCACTCTTTTGATTAAAAATGGAGAAAAATGTCATAGTTTTGCATCAAAAGATGCTTTCCTTGAGTCTTTGGTAAAGCAAACTACCTCTTCAAAGACCTGCCCACCCCTACCATATAATTTAATTTCATTCAATTGTAGATATAGAAATATTTTAGGGATTGGGGAAAATAAAAGGAGAAATTTGATAAGTAACACAGCAAGAGAGATCATAGTGAAAGTAAATCTTTTTAAATTAGCTTTGCTAGTTGATTTATGAATTTTATTTTACCAACCCTTTTTCCTTTGGATACACACACTATTTATTTGGCTATTGCTTTATACCATTAATCAAATAAAAACTCAGACTGATGTCCTCTTATAAATAAAAAGTGTCTAAAATTTCCTGCATGTACAAAACTATTTCAGTGAAATTATTATTCATATCTCATTTTTACAAAATACCTTTAATTTGTTTTCTTCCCAATTTAGGATTCATTATTATTCAAAAGTGAAAAACACCTAATATATGGCAAATTCAAGCAGCTTTTGTATACAAATAATCATACTTTCATACACAGTCAGATTAAATTTAAGTTAATCTAAAGTCAAGTTAATTCTCAAGTTAAATTTCACTGGAATATATATATTTATTTATTTATTCATTCATCAAATTTGTCACCGCCCATCTCATGAGATAACTCTGGGTAGTTTACAACAAGATAAAAATTCATTAAAATACAACATAAAAAAAAAATCCTAAAAATAAATAAATTCCAAGAAGATAGAAAATTGGCAAGTAATTCCAGGGAGCATCATCAGGAGGCTAACCACCCCTAGGGGCGGGTAGAGCCCATATCACCCCATCCACACTGACAGAGACAGGTCTTTAAATCTTTTTGGAAAGCTGGGAGGGTAGGGGCCTGCTGCACCGCTGGGGGAGAATATTGCAAAGGGCAAGCACAATGGCAGAGAAGGCTGTCGTCCTGGGCCCTGCCAGCTGACATTCCCTTGCTGACGGGATCCGCAATGTGCCCTCTATGCCTGACTGGATGGGACAGGTCAATGTAATGGGGGTGAGATGGTCCCTCAGGTAACCTGGACCCATGTAGGGCTTTAAAGGTGATAACCAACACTTTGAATTGGACCCGGAAGCAAACTGGCATCCAATGCAGCTCCCGCAGGAAGGTGTTACATGTGGCATCCTGGGGCACCTAATATCATCTGTGTGGCTGCATTTTATATATGCAATGCATGCAATATATGCAATGAACTCTATGTTATGTACTGCATTTAAATTTACCAGATCTCAAACTTATTATTTTTTGCCTGGCAATTATTTTGGAGCCATATTAGTGTGTGTGTGTGTGTGTGTATCATTTAGTATTGTTTTAGTAACAGAATTGTTAGATTTGTACATGCGTGTGTATGCATGTACAAATCTAACAATACTATTTATACTATACCTTCTATCAATACCACATGTACAGTATACTATTCACTGTTACTCAAAAGTAGGAACTAGATTGTTTCTGCAGCTTCATTAAAAAAAAAAAAAAATACAGTTATTCACATGTTCCAAATCTAGTCCTCTAAAATACAGGACTTATTACAATTATTTCAAGAGGAAAAAAAAGATTTTATTCTCAAGATCTTCTGTTATCTTGAACCTGGGGAGGTGGATCAGATTAATCTGGGGGGGGGGGAGGAAAGGACTTTGGAATATATACTGATTTTTCTTCCATTATAATGCTCCCATAAATCATAATCATCATATGCCAAGCCTATGTGTCCTTGATTTTTGCTTGGTAGAATCTAATGTTATAACTCAAGCTTTCTGAAAAGGAACATTTTTCTTACTTTTTCTCCTTGCTTATGCATTTTCTTCTGCTTCTTCCATTTTTAATTTTTTTTTCCTACTTACTTTCAATATTGCTAGAGTTACTCTGTGTGATGGCATCTGAAGGTCATCAGGTGAGCTGATGAATAGAAAGAGTTCTATGAATGTTGGTTCTTCAAAAAATTTGCTGCCAATTTAATCCTATATTTTTTATAATAGCTTAATGTCAGTGTTTGTAATAATTTTCTTTCCAAAGAACTCAATTGTAAAATGCAGATTTCATAGTAGGCATATAGAAATTAAACATTTTTTAAAATGTCTTCCATTTCTTAATTTTTACTGGCTATTTATTTTACATTTTTTTACCATCAACTGGTAAAAACTCTGTTTTATCTTCAGACTACAACACTGTCTATCTCAAACTTGTAAATATCACATACAAATTGGTCAGTATATGTTTGATCCTTTAATCATGCCCGAGTGTCCAATATGTCAAAGATTTATATATATATATATGTGTGTGTGTGTGATATATATATACATACACACACACACACATACATACAGTACACACACACACATATACATGCACACATACATACATACATGCACACACACACACTATATGTGTGTGTGTATACACCCACTATGTGTGTTTGTGTGTATATATATACCCTGTGTGTGTGTGTGTGTGTGTGTATATATATATATATATATAGTATACACACACACATACTGTATATACAGTGTGTGTGTGTGTGTATTCATATATATACATACACACACACACACACACATCTATCTATGGACTATGGATGGAACTATGGATGGACACAAGACTTACATCCACACTTTTTAAAGGGACAAACATTACTGTAGCATTGTAGAACTGAAATATAACTTTGGCATTTTTCATGGTACTATTATAAAGTTATGTCAGTCTACCCTAAGTTGAGAAGAATAGAGCTTCTAAGAACCTCTCCGTTATTACCCAGGACCACATGAAATGCTACCATTTTGCCTATAAATCATCACTCATCCTCAAAGCAACCTTCATGTGTGCTTTTTTAAAAGTACTTTTCTCTGTATGTCTGCTCAAGTGCTCTTACTCATTTGGACTACAGTAGTTCCTGTCCATTCAGGCTACATTCAACCATTTATTGGCCACTTTACATAGGAAAGATTGCCCCTTCAAGTGAGTCATTGCTTATTATGCACTCTAATAGGCTCTATACTTCCCCTTATCAATACTAAGTAAATAGTGTGGCACTTAAGATCTTCACTTAGCAAAAGAAGTTTGATGGTTTGAAAACTAGCAGAATCTCTTCTTGTAAAATTATAGTCTTTCTAGATATTTCTTCCTCTGCTTTTTAAAAATAATTTTAAAATGTTTAAAAATAGATACAAACTGATTAACACAGATGAAAAACTTGCAAACAAACTCCTTTGAGCTAAATCTTATTTTATTATCGAGGTTCAAAGGAATATAGCCAGTAATGTGTAAGATTACTGCAACTCAATGTTCTGACAAGATGGCCATTAATTTTGGACCATAAGAAAAAATATTCCTGAGTAGAGCTTCATGTATAATCCAGCCAGCCTTTATGCATCCAGTTTTCATTGAACCAATCCTCTCTATCCCTAATATACTGTATCTGCAGAAAAAGCTGTTGCATCAGGATGATTGATTGGTTGTACTCATCATTTCTCAATTGAGTCCTAGGAGAAAACCACAAACAGATCTACTACAAAATTTGTTTAGAAAATATTGTTTTTATTTGAAGGGATGTAGGAGAGGTAAAACTAAATATGAAGAGTTGAAAGGAATTCAAAATTCATTACAGCAATTATATTCAAGTCTGAATATCATTTTCATATTGTGTTTCCTTGTCCATTAAGAAATGAGATACAAAGGGAACCAATGGAGGGGGGTGGAATTTGGCAATTTGTTGTTCCAGCCTTCCATTCTTTTGTCTTTTCAAACATGTCTGTACTCATATACATTTTTATACTTAATTTGCCCTTGGATATTTCCCAAGTCAGCTATGAACCTTGCTGGAAAGAATGTGCATGAATAACAACCTAAAACTGAATCACTCTTGACTGAGGAAGAACAGCTTGACACCTTCTAATCCTTCACTGAAAATATCATGACATTATCCAGAAGTGCTCACTAGCTGAATTCAATTGGCTAGTGCAGGAATACCAACTCCACGGGAATCTGAGTGCCTCGTAACATATTCAGTGGCAAATGAAGAAGCAAATGCTGGCAACAGAGATGGACTCCAAACAATTAGGATGTAATGTCATTTTGCATAAGCATAGTTATCTTTTAACAGTTCATGGTGTTATCTGATTACATATTGCTTGAGTTGCTATGTGGCAACAGTATCATTAGGAATGGTTTAAATATTCATTCATCTTTGAGAACAGAAGGAACTCTCAGGATCCAAAATCAAATCTTTAGAGGCCCTTTCCATTTTATTTTTTTAAACTATGTTGTAATCAAAGATCTGTGGGAAAAAGAAAAAATATTCAACCAGCTGCTTTCAGAGCCTCATTCTGGAGCTATATGACTCCACAGATTCAAAACAATAGCACAATGGATGAAGTAATTATCTCCCATTTGTTCACTCTGGAGTTCATATAACTGACAGTGTGTAACAAAACAGAAGTTCTTCAATCTTCATTTTGGAATCTCAGCCCTACTTCTCCTTTGTTCTGTAAAATGTGATGGTTTTGTTCTGGCAGTTGCTTGTATACAGCATGTGCTAGAGTAAATGACTAGGGAAAACAAAGTAAATCAAATGAAAGACAAAGGTGGAAGATGTTCTGTGACCACCAATTTTGTACCTAAATTTGCAAATTATATGATAGCAAGAGAATGAAAGCAACTTTTCCATCTCCCCCAATGTTCCTGCCACTGATTTTTCCATTGCTGCTGCTGCTGATCCACCTAGCCACCCCCAACTTTCCAACACCTTTCTGCAAATCTTCTCATCAGTCCTCCCATCTCTATCTTTGTAATGCCTTCCTACCGAGCTTCCTGCCACTGCCTTTGTCATCTCCCATGTCCCAGTGTATTTCTAGAAATATCAGTAAAATTTTGATTTAAGAGACTTTGTTTATTATTTCATGGGCAGTGGCTTTCATGGAAAGCAGAGCAAGTACAGAAAAATTGGCAGATAAAAGCTGCATTCCACGAATGCAATGCAAGTGACATTCATGCAGTGGCCCTTATGGGAGCCTATATAAATGGGTAATGGCCACAATTTTATCCATTGCATCAAAATCCATTAAATGGAGCTCAGTTAAATTGAAGTTTTCTTATATTGGTAAAAGGAGATGAAAGATCTCCAGGAAATCATGGACATTATATAAATGGATTAGAGGATGAAGAAACAACTGTTTATGTTTTAATGTTATACTGTAATTGTTTGTTTCCTTCCATATAACATTTTCTAAGATTTCCTACCCCTCAAATAATGCTAACATCCTTTTTCAAAAGGGGGGGGGAAACTTCCTGTATTTAGTTTTACCAGATAAAAAAGGTCCTCCATATACTTTTAAGAATAACTTGAAGTGCTTCAACAGGGACATTGACATAGCATTGTCTCCAATTCTTTAAAGCAGCTGCATATTTTACCTGTATTATGTGGCAGTTGCAGAAGGCAGTCATGAAATCCCAGGAAAAGACATACCTGCTTTTCACAGTTACAGACAGGTGCTACATTCATGGCCCTCTCCCACTCTGAAGCCTCTTTTGAAATTGAATCCACCGTGTTACAATGCTCATTCTTAAAAGAAGATAGACTGTTACGTTCATGAACCTTATTTAGGAATTTCATTTACATTCAAGACAACAGTTTAGAATAGATGCTTTCTGTAGATCAATAGGCCATTGAAGAAATTTACATGGAAATATAGGCTACCAAGAATCTCACTGGCTAAGCTAAGATTAACTTTTGATGAAAGTTTTAATTTATAAAATGTTTTAAAATATCACTAGCCCATTATTTAAACATCTATGTATATTTATGTGGAATGAGGATTTAATTAAATATCAACCTTTATTGGCTTTGTTGGATGCATTTCTGTTGCATTTCTGTTAAGATCATGGCAATTATTGAGTCAACACATAGCAAAAATAATCTTTCATTTCCTGCTTTGCAAGCAGCTAAATATATTTGGGTGCTATTGGACATAGATATGTATTTTGATGCTAAGTGTCATGAATGCTTAACTTTATGGAAGAATTCCAGTGTCAAAATAGGTGGTAAGATGTTCTATTGGAAAGTATGGGCAGAGTCTGGAATAGTTACTTTCTATTAGTTACTTTGTAATTATTATTTTAAGGAATTTCACCAATTTCAGATAAACTTTTCTTTGCCTGATATACAAAGGTATATAACCAACTTAAATATGTTCTAATTGCTCAGTATAGATCCCCACCTTAGCCACCTCAAAGATGCTATCATTTTTGATAGAATCTAATTTTGGCATCCAATTGACTTCAAAACTATATCATAAACTAAGAAAAATAGATTTAAAGTTGAAAATTACTGATATTGATCACATATGGAATAAAGAGTTGTAATATCTAATAATTGGACATGAAAGTGTTGAACATGTTAAATTTGTCTTTTTGGATTTGATATTAATTAATTAAGAGTTTATTATGAGTGTATTGGACCCTTCAAAAAATGTATCAGAAAGGATAGAGTGTAGATTTTCTTTCTGGTGATGTTAGAAATTTGAGTGTAGGTTAACTCATGTGATTTAGTCTAGTTTTGGTTTATTTTTGGAATGGAATAATATTATTCTGTGTGGTTGATATAGGAAAAAAGGAATGCCAAAACAGTTGCCTACCAGCTGGCATTAACTTTCAGCAGCTTTGGCAGGATAGAAATTGGTTGGCAAATTTAGTCAGGCAATAATCTGCAAAATTACTGGTTAGGTCTTTAGCAAACTGTATGGGAAGAATTTAATCCTCACTGGCCTTAGAAATGGGCACACAGAATTTGGTCATCTAGGCCCATTTGTGTATTAAAGTCACTCCCAACTAAAATGTGACCTTGGGGATGAAGGTCCATACATTATGGTCCCAAAGATGTTTGATCTGCTTTTGAGAGTGAAGTGGACCTAAATAAATATTGATTAAAAGTATTTTAATTTGGTTGAATTGTAATAAAACTGCTGTCCTCCCATGAGCAAAAAAGGGAAGAGAAGTAATGTTCACACTTAAGTTTGCAGAAATTAACATGGCCAGACCTCTTTTGGCTCTGCCTCCCCTTTTACTTGGAACAGTTTTGCTGTAGTGAGAATAAAATCCATCCATATCAGTATGGCCAACTACCCAATTTTTTGCATAAACATAATATCAAATTTTGACAAATATTTGACAAAGGAACAATCTGAGCATTTGGTAACCACCTTGCTATGTTCTATGTACACAAGAAAAGGACAAACAGATACAATGATTGGCAGGAAATAAATCAGCATTCACAGACAAGGATGAGGCAGATAGACTAGGGCAGGGATCTGATACTCCAGGAGCAGAGTGACATGGCAAAACCAGGGTTACAGTAGCTGGTTCGAGTTGCTTGTAGAGTCAGCAATCAGCTGATCCTGAAGAGAACAAGAGGCTGAATGGAAAACTGCATCATGTGCTAGAAGGCTTGAAAGTCTGAGATTGTGATGTATTCTTTGGAGGAGTAATTATAGTTCCATCAGCAGAGGCGAAATAGAAGGACCCTGGGTATAATTTTTTTGAAAATGCTATTTTTCTGTGATACAATATGGTATAGACTTCATTATATTTTACAAGAACAATTTTTATATGTAATTTCATATATTGTTACTAAACATAGAGGTGATGTCTTTAGATGATTTACAGCATATTAATTTAACAAGTTAATTCCTACAGGGTTTTTTATTTGTTTATTTTTGTCTACTGTGGTATTATATCTTAACAATTAGGTTATCTTTTGGATGTGCATATATTACTATTCTTAAATTTCTTTTTGTTAATTTTTCAGTTTTGTTTTGCATTGTTAAAAATGGATTTAAAAAGGAAAAAAAAAGTAGTTTGAAACATTTAGAAGTGGGGCAAGAACAGTAAAAACGCTACTACAAAAAGTCATTGAATAAGATGAACTAGTCACCAGAGGCTAAAAGGACAAGACATTGTGTGTAAAGAAGAAAAGAACAACCTTTTGGCTATTCAGAAACTGACATTTCTCTTTGGAGCCATTGCTCAGCTTTGTATTCCACTGTAAAACACTTTGCAAGCACAAGCTGGAAAGATGTACCCGCAGCTGCCTTGATTGTTTAGGCAGCTGCTCCAATTAAGCTACAATTCTATGATAATTTGCTTTGTGAAGATCTGTATTGCATCTAAGCAGAAGGAACGATCTTCAGACATTTTTGAGATATAAAAGAAGGCTCTGGATATTAAAAAAAATTCAGCATTCACTGAAGTAGTTGTGCTCAACTGTTCTAACTGTACATTCCATGGAGGGTTACTAAAAGGATATTAGTGTCACTAAAAAGATCAGCCTGTACTGTATTTAACATTCTAATAAGAACAATCTATGTAGTTTGATTACTATCAGTAAATATACATTAAATGGTACCCAAGAACATCATATAATGTTTGTCCATATGTATGTTTAGATTTCTGTTCAAATTAATCCACATATTCTTATACTTCTGGACATTAACAGCATGACTAAAATATTGATGATATACATATACATTCCAACTAATTTTCCATCTAAGAAGTAGAAGTGTATTCATTAGTCAGTTTGTCTATTGGTTGTTAGTTTTTAGTTAAGAGTTTTTGGGATCTGCAGAGATTCCTTTTCTTTTCTTTCTTTTTTTTTACATAATACATAGGATAAATTGAGAGGTATTATTCTGAGGATAACGCTGTTAAAATTGTTATTGATGTTTATTTTCTTATATAGTACTTTGATGACTTTTGGCTTTTCATGATATAATGGACGTAAAATATTGGGTACTATAATATTTGGTTGTATATATATATATATATATATATATATATATATATATATAATTTGTGCGTCACATCCTGTTCATATTCACACTGATTTCTTTTTTGGAAATGAAATATTTTGAGAATCAATAGAAAATGTATTTTTGGAAATAAATCCATATGCATAAACTGCAGGAGAAACATTTATTGTGTATTGTACTATTCCACTTTGGGCAATCAGTGTACCAGTTTTATGAATATGTATGGTCATAATGCCAGAAGATTGAGAAGGTTGTTCCTGTTTTTAAAAAGGGGGAAAAAGAGGGGCTGGTAACTATAGACTTGTCAGTCTGACATCAATACTGGGCAAAACTCTGCAACAGACTGTTAAGCAGTTGAATATGAGCACTTGGAAAAGAAAGTAGTGCTTGGTACGAGCCAGGATGGCTTTATCAAGAACAAATCATGCCAAACTAACCTGATTTCCTTTTTTTATAATGTGAACAAATTAGTTGATGAGGGGAATACAGTAGATATAGCAAAGCCTTTGAGAAAATTTCACTTGAAATAGTAGTAGAGAAGATGGTAAAAGGTGGGTGGACGTTACTATCAATAGATGTATACAGAACTAGCTCAACAATCATACCCAGTGAATATACATTATACAGATCTGCATCTAACAAGGGGGATGATGGGTGGAGTGTCTCAGGGCTCCATTCTAGGCTGCCTACAGTTCAATACATGTAAATGACTTGGATGAGGAATTAGAAAATACAGTTATAAAATTTGCAGATGAAGCAAATATAGGGAGCAGGGCAAACACTTAGAGGACATTATCAAAACTCAGGAGGGCCTTGATATGCTGAAACAATGGAGAGAAACCAGGAAAATTAATTTCAACAGGGAATAATGCAAAGTTCTACATTTGTATAGGAAAAATCAGAGGCTTAAATATAGATGGAGGGAATGTAGTGGGCATCAGTACATGTGAAAAAAATCTGTGTGTCTTGGTGGATCACAAAACGAACATGGGCTGGATGGTGGAGGTTTGGAACAGACTTTCTCCAAAGGTGATACACTTTTCTCAAGTGAAGGCATTTAAACAGAAGCTGGACAGCCATCTTTCAGAGATGCTATAATAATAATCCCTGCAATCGGTGGGGGTTAGACTAGATGGTCTCAAAGGTATCTTCCAATACTGACATGTTTCTAAGGGAATTTGGAAAATGTGCAGTTTTTAGATAAAACCAAAGAATTACGAAGCATGAAATAATGTGAATGCCAATCTTACACATAGTACGGCATGAAATCAACAGGAAGTAAATGGATGTTGAATTGAGGCAATTATTTTTCACAAAAGCAGCCATCTTGTATGGTTATTCTGAAAATGGATTTTAAGTTTCTTCCTCCTTGATGTAATTCTAGTCAATGGGTTGAATTAAAATAAGTAATGTAATCTACAAAACGGAATAGTGTTTTATTGTCATGACCTTTAAACATGATGCTTTTTTCTGATTGGCCATATATTATATCCATTCCTCCCAGGTTAGTGAGTAGTAAACTGGGAAAAAAGGGAAGGCAGGAGACATAGTCAATCAAAAACAGAGCAAAAAAATCTTAAAATGAAAACCATGGGCTGTAACTCAAGAAGCAGATGACATATTACATTGTGTAAAACTTACTCTCATGGTAAATTTCTAGAAAGTGGAAATGACAAACCATCAATTTTCTTTCAAGGGCATATCTAGGAGACAATCTTTAGTACCAAATCAGGTAATTTATTTATATAGTCAAAGATAAAAAGTACCTGTAAATATGGGATTTCTAATTATTTACATAGTTATGAAGAGATTAAAACTGAAATTTAACAGGAAGCTTCCACAAAGAATAGATTAGATGAAAATGCCTTGTATTTGGAGGCAAAAAGTGCTTCAGATGGCTACACAATACTGAGAAAAGAACAGCTGCTTAAAGAATTGCAAGAATAGGTGCTATATTTGTGCCCTGAGAATTCTGAATCATCTTTTTGTTATGAATCCAAAACACTGCACCACTTCCATTCATACTGCAATACTCTGGGCATTTTTAATTTTAACTTTTATTTTTAAAGAGTTTTTTTTTTAATCTAATGCACTGTTTACTAGAAGTGACTTCATGATTGATATTAAGGTGATGGGGAAAATTTGACATAAAAGTTGCAGGTTGTGCCCAGTTGGATATTCAATCCTATTCCAAATCCAATTTAGAGAGAATGTCAGATATCTTGAGTTACGGCTTTGGTCCTCAGTGCCAGGTTTGCACTCTTACGTGTCCATCTATCATCATTTAATGATGTGGGATGACATAGGTTGCCACTGAAAGTTGTGGAAATAATTAATAAAATTGTATCATGGATTGGGAGAAATAAAGTACCATTCCTCCTAGGGTTTCATCGTTTTTCAAGAATAGTCAAGGGAAAAGGAGAAAAGTAAAACTTGAGTATTTTCAAAAAGTACTCATTTTCTGAAGCCACAGCCTCATAGGTACCCTTCCATTTCATAGACTCATCACCACTTGGCCCATTAGGTTTGTACCACTGCTAAGTGCAGGAATCCAAATTAAAGATAGACAACAACCCAGTCTCAGCTTGCAAGTCCACTAACTCTGTGGAAAACTGTGCACTGTCAAGCTACTCTTCTGCTTCCAGGGGATGTGGAAGATGAGACTGTCAGAGTTTACAAGGTTAAGACCTTTTGAGTCTTAAATTTTATTATATTTACCCTTATTTGGAACATAATCTCTAAAGCAAATTATTTATGAGACATTATCTTGGGTTGCTCAGAGGGAGGACAGAGTAAAAGAAATAGCCTTGTAAATTAAATGAAACCCCTGGAAATAAACCTAGTTAAGGTACTGTATCGGCATCCTGAAGGTTATACCAAAATGTGTGGGCTTTACACTTCTTTTGAAGATTACAACTGAACATAGAGAAATTGGAAGGCTATGAAATTTACTATCTAAACTGGACAGTATTCCAGGAATATTATAAAGACAGAATTTGCAATTTCAAACTATGCTCTTAAAGTAATAGCCCCCTCTTTGTAGAGCTGCTGCAAGCACTTATTGAAAGCTGTTTACAAACTGAGCTCATGAAGGAAAAGCTCGGGTACTAAAACAATGGTCCTTGCTAGAGATGTCTATAAACAAAAGGTAACTGAAGATGCTGATGTGTACATTAAATCTCAAAAACAGTCAAGAATTACTAACTTTTTTTTCTGGGTGTAACCCCAATAAAGCCTGGAGAATGGGGCAGTGACATGAAAGAGGAAAGGAAAACAACATGCTGTATGAGTGGTCTTTTGGTCCTTATTGCTTTTGAACATCATAGATAAGAGGACCTCCAATATTCTAAATATTGCTGAGGAAATACAGTAGCTGTTGCTGAGAGACAGCTAAACTCTGAGATTAAGGAAAAAACATGGAAAACAGCATGATCACATTACAACCATGTTCAATAAAAATCCAATCTATAACAGGCAACTTCAACCCCTTCCAACAACATGGCTTGGGAATCCTGATTGGCAAATGAGGCAAATTATTTGAGAGGTTCACAGGACTCCTGTTTGCAAAAGATTATAGAAGCCTTGGGAGAATAACATGAGGCTTTTAACAAATTTGCCAAGAAGTGGTCATCTGATTTATTACTACTGAAAGAATTTCTATCTACTTCAAATGATCTACTGATGACCCTTATCAGATTAGTCTCAAATGAAATTGGACCACAGAAAAACACAGTATTTGATCATTCACTAATGCACAAGCATTCCCAAACCCAGACTCATTTTGTAAATAAGAAGAGAAAAAACAAAGTCAAGCTGCAGATGAAAACCAAGAAAAGGCAAGAAGAAAATCAATTAAGGAAAAGTAAGAGTACTGCTACTACCAAACAGGCTTCTAAACTTAAGTATAATAATCTGTTTAAACTTTTGGGAATAGCTGACAAAAGAAACAACAGACCAAAAAAAAAAAAAAAAACCACCCAGGAAGAAGATGGAAGCAAATAAAGTATCCAGTGAAGCAAGTAAGGCATCTAATAAGGTTGAAATGACCAATACAGGTCTTCTAATCCAGCAATGTCCAATACTTGCTGAGGACTCAATTATTGAACAAAATCATCTATCAAATACCTCAACAAACTCTGTTCTTCTGAAGACTAAGAAAAATGTTCCATGCAGAAGGTGGTACTTGCAGTAAATGAATGCTAAACTGGCATTTATCAATTTTCCAAAATCTTCCTCTCACAGATGGAATAAAGATTGCATTGGGTGTATCTATTTCAGACTTTCATCCCACTTAGACTTGTTTCAGATGACATTTTAAAGGTGTAATTCTTATATTACAATGGTGTGACAGCAAGAGCACTGGTAACTTTTGACTCTGTTAATATGGCACAAATGGTTTATCAATTTAAATATCTCCTTCAGGCAAGAGGACTTGGAGTAGCTAGATGTTTGAAGAATATTTCTGTAACCCCTCTAGATAAATCTAATTTACAGTTCCCAATATTCAGTCAGAATCTGCCTTCCTTTAACTCAGATCTGTTTTTCCATGACCTGGTATGATAGGGAGCAGGTCTTAATCTTGTTAACTGGTTCAGAGTTGTACTGTGTGATTTGTATAAATTAAGACCAAGATTTTAATGATAATGGCATCCTATCCACACCATTTGCACGAAATTGTCCTATTTAAGATATAAGCTTCAATAGTTGACATTCTCCTCAAAATGCAGGCTTCACCAGGACAGCTGATGAGATGGCATTAATCAATGCCTTCTCACATATTCTAATGCATTTGAAATGAACATACCAAAAAATATACAGTATGCCCTATATTATTCCCATACATTCACTATTGGCACTTGGGTGCACTTTTGCTCAGAGCTGTAGCTGTGACAAACAACCTTCCATTTCTTGATTGCTAGTAGGAGGAGAAGAAGAAAGTTTCTTAAGAGACAATCATCCAGCATATTGTTTCTGATAGTTCCTTGCTGCTTCTCTTTGTCTGCTCTACTGCAGCTGCATATGTATGTTCAGTTTTAGAGAACTGGCTGTTCTGGTCTATCTAACACTTGGGAGCATTTTGCTTCTTTGAAGAAGTGCAGTACAGGAGAAATGACAAAACTCCAAAGAAAACATAATGGCTTTCGTTTCATTTCTGTGCAGCAGATTGTAAGTTGAAGCTATATTATACCACATGAGTCAGAAGAAACTAATCTAGGACACCAATCTAAAGGAGATATGGTTTTGAAGTTCCAAGTATATCCAGGGTGTTTAAAATCAGTTCATGTTCAGAGTTCTTTTCATGTCAGCAGCTCTGGTGGACACAGGTTTGAAAAGGCTTCCCTATTCATTTTAATCGTTTTCACTCTTGTTTGAAATGGAAGAGTATACAGGGATTCTGAGTACACATGGAATGGTGGTGGTGCCGGTGATTGCACAACAGTTGTGGGACACCTGAAGAGTTCACTTTTTTAAAAAATTTAGCTATGCAACTCAGGTATATACAGAAAGTCCATACATGCTTTCCATGTTTAGAATGAATGAATGAATGAATGAATGAATGAATGAATGAATGAATGAATGAATGAATGAATATAAGAACTGGCTTTATCTTTTAGTAACCTACTAGCACAGTGAAGTGGCTGAGCATGCATTCACCTGTGGAGAAAGCCCAGAGCAGCTTCCAAAGCACCTGCAAAAATATAAATCTGCTTTAATAGTTGAAAAGAAAGGTTTTTATGCATGACTGTGTATTTTCAAGCATCTCCTTCAAAGGATTTATATAGTCCTGATAACAAATAGAATACCAGAAATATCAAACAAGTAGAGTCATGACTAGTAAATTAAAGGGAGCAACAGTCAATCCATTGTTTTATGTCATACGGCAGATTTTATTCTTGAAAATAATTGCAACATGATTAAATAGCTGAAAAATTCAGTAGCAACCCTTAAAAATTAAACTTTAGTTTCGTGCATTACTATTACTGCAGCTGTACTTTAATGTAACATAAGTTACCATATTTTATTTTTTTTTAAAAAATAAGATATTCTAAATAGGAGTTATGTGTATATATAATCAGCTGTGTGTAGTATGTAATGCAAAAAGCTGTTAATGCTCTTCTACTATAGTGAAACTGCCAATTGGGCAATATACCAGTTAAGGTTCCTTTGGGCACTCCCACCATAGAAAACAAGGCCTGAAGCAGTGTTTCAAAACTGAAAGGCTTTTCCTCATACAATAATTATTACCTGTTATAATTACAGTTATATTTTGAATGCTTATTAATTGATTGTAAGTTTAAAGCACCTTCTCTTCAGTACTTGATGGGCCTTCTTTAATTTCAAGGATGAAGATTACATTCCTAAATGCGCATTGATTATTGAGTGATTTATTTAATTCAATTTTGATGCCTCCTGACTCCAGAAGAGCAGATCACAATATAAAACAGAATACCTATACGGTAACGCAAATTATATATATATATATGTATATATATATATATACACACACACACACACACACACACACACACAGACACTAACAGAAATAACACAAGGGCAATCCAGAGAACAATACCAAAACAGAATATATTCATCACCTCTAACAAAGGGGTTGCATGCACCCTATCCCAAGGCCTGGGAGAACTGTCAGATCTTTAAGGCCTTCCTGAACACCATCAGGGTAGGAACCATATAGATCTCAGGAGGATCTCGTTCCATAGGGTAGGTGAAAATGCTATATATAAGTCTATCTTCTAAGCATTTAGTTTCATCTCTGTTTCAGGAACATGGGAATTGAGTCTTTAGTTCGATAGTAGGTGCTCACTTTTGTTTTGGTATTATCCAGGAGCAGAGTAGTGTATTAAAATGGATATGGGCAACCATTTTAGTTAGCCACTTTGAATTAGAGTAGAAATATCTGTCACTTTTAAGCATTGTTTGTATGAAATCAAGAGTCTGTGGAGTTTAAAACAGTGTTTTAAAATGACCTCGCTCTTTCTCCCTGAAGAAACCCTGGACGGATCCTCCTAGTGTCTTGGGGCTAGCAACACATCTATTCATGTGTTGTCAAGCCACCTTTCTTCTTTCACTTATCAGTTAGAAGGCAACAGAACATTTCCCAAAGAATATAGCAGTTAAATATTTCCTGAGTGCTGTGGGTGTTGCGGGATGCCTCCATCCCATGCCTTATAAATAAAGAGCAGACTGGAGCAAGCCCCTTCTTGATTCAGACAGAAATGGAATTTGAAAAAAGAATGGATAGGTTTGTGGGGTGGGGGGGACAGCAGAAAATGGCTGGGAAGAGCTTATTGGGTATTATAGTAGAGATGTTAGTACCAGCATATCTTTATTATTTGAAGATTTTTGTACATGCATCTTATAGGTTCAGGAATTGGCTTTTCTTATCATTCTATGTTGAAAAATGAATGTGGCCATAAGAATGCTTCTGTTATGTCACGGGAAAGTGTACAGTATTCAGTCTATCAGCACAACAAATTTCCCCCAAGTGCTGTACAACAGAAGCAGAGAGAACAAAGTTATGCCCTATCTTAATGCACTAGGATGTGGTGAACTAATTTGGGAAGGGGAACTTACAAGCACCAACTGATAGAAAATTATTTAGGATTGTAGAGTTCAGCTAGAACTCTATCCATTGACTTCCATGGCATTGGAATTCTAGAGGTATATGTGGTAGCTGAGAAGAACTCCAACAGCAATGAATTCCCCATCATATTGCCACTTATGCCAAATTTTGTCTTGTGTTTCCTGAATGTAACATAAATTTTGGGTTGACCTTCTCAAAATCTTTCTGCAATGCTTCTTCCATCCATTTGAGAAAAGTACATACAGTACATAAAGCTTACATTCAAGTATTTGTTTATTACACTGCATGTTTTATAAATCAAATTTTTAAAAATTACCAAATTGATTGTACATGACTTTACCTAACATATGTAAATCTTTCCCTAATGTTTATCTGTTTGTATGCACTTTTTGCATGTAAAATAAAAATCTCTAAAGGGATTTTTTAAAAATATATGCATCTCCCAAATTGGTGTGTGTGTGTGTGTGTATACATATAGATATACATACATACAGGTTTCTTAAATTATGCCCTGGATTCCATTTCCATGGATTATGCCATTTGACTTGAAATAGATACAACCCTAATTTCTCCAAGCATCTTCAGTATTTATAATCCATTCCCTCCCCGCTTGCCCCCTGCATGCCAGAATTGATATTTACAGAAACTGCTGTAGCCAAAGTCTTGAATAGCTTATACATTAGACAACTTAAGTTGCACCCAAGAATTTCCTGAGCTGCACATGAACTGATTGTACCTAAAAAAAAAAAAAAAGTGACATGTTCATTTGTAAATGCTTCCTCTGCTATAAAAAAACTATAAAAGCTTTTAGAAATGGAAAATGATAATCCACTACTGATGCTATTTGTGTGGTGATTACAATTATCACATGACACACTGATTGAAGCATTCATTATGGGCTGACTCTCCCCAGGATAGCCTTGTTCTATCATGTGCAAACAGTAGCAATCAGTCTAAGAAATGCTTGCCCATGATGAGCTTATCATGATGTGAATGGGTTGTTGATAGATCATCTGAAGTCATCCTAAAGCACTAGATAGACAATTCAGGCTGTGTAGTAAAATATAAAACAAGCTGTTTTAAATAATTTTAGAAATTCAAAACCAGATAGAGCTCAAACTATCAAAGGCTTTTTTTTTTTCAGAAAAAAAGATTCAGAGATGATCTAAAGTTTAAAGTCCACCCAGAGATAAAAAGATAACGTAAAAACACATTAATCATAGACTTTTGACATCTTCTAATGAACAATAGATCTAATACTTGCTATATGAAGGTCTATCAATAAATTCCTATGATTTATTTTAAATACACTAACTGCTCTTATCTCTCCATATATTGTCCAAAAAATAGAAATGTGTCTGTAACTTGTGAATGCTCTTTCATGATTTCCTTTCATCCAGGCAATATAATTTTCATCAGCATTCAATGTTGATACATTGTTTACAGGTTGCTATTTGATTCTAAAACTGACATGTTTCTTTGCCTTCCAGATTATCTGGTTAACTTTTTTTTTTTTTTAGCAATATTGTTGCTTGAAAATGTAACTATAACTCTCTAAACTCAGTTAGTTCTGCTTGGTTAAAAAACAGTAACAACCAAAGGAAATGCAAACACATTTTTACAGATAGTTATCCCTTACAAAGAACAAACTACAACTCCAGAGAGCCACTATTCAAATTATACATCACATTTCAAAACTGTTGCCTATGGTCCTCCCCTTTTTTCTTTTTAATTATTCTCTAGATTAGCTCCTTTTTTACTTCTTGCATTAGTTTTTCTTTTATTAATTGAATACAAAAAACAAAGAAGAAAAAGAATGCATCAAATTATAAAGAAAGCTAAAAAAGAAACACAAATGTACATGGCATAGACACACATACATATATAAAAGTTGTACGATAAATATTTCAGTGAATGAAAGCCATAATTAATTATAATCATCCATAGCTAATCTATATTGATCGGTTATTGGTTTGTAAATTGCTGGTAAAATCAATTCGGCAGACTGCTGAATAGGTAAGACCATAGAATTATCTTTCTAATGATGAACAATAAGTGTACACAAAATCTGTCTTTGTCCAGATGTCAACTTCCGAGTGACAGGAATAAACTTCAAAATACAGTGGTACCTCGAGTTATGAACGCCCATCCTTACGAATTTTTCGAGATACGACCAGCTCCGGCCCCAAAAAATTACCTTGACTTGCGAACTCCGCCTTGAGTTACGAACCGGATCCGCGGCCATTTTCCCTGCTGCCATGCGGTCGCGGCTTCCTGTGGGCGAGATCGCGGTAGCAAGGAGATGTTCGGTGAGGCTTGTGGTGTGTTTTGTGGCGTTTGGAAGGTGTTTGGTGTGCTTGTCAGCATGGCTCCAAAGAAAATGTAGAGCAGGCTTGGCAAGAATAAGGCTTTGAAGAAAAAAGTGATGATCGAATTTAAGAAGGACATTATAGAAAAGCACGATCGTGGTATTCATGTGACTGATCTAGCCTTGGAGTACAAGATGGCGAAGTCGACCATCTCGACTATTTTCATGTTTTTGTGGTTTAAAAATAAAATGCACATGTTTCAGAACTGTTTAACCATATCTATTTACATTGAACCTTATGGGGGAAATTTGCCTCATGGTGCAACCAAATTCGGAGGGCGGATTAGCCGTATCTACATTGAACCTTATGGGAAAATTTGCCTCGTGGTGCGACCAAATTTGGAGGGCGGAACGGAGTAACCGTATTTACATTGAACCTTATGGGAAAAGTTACCTCGAGTTGCAACCAACTCGAGTTGCAACCAGAGTCATGGAACGGATTAAGTTCGTAACTAGAGGTACCACTGTAATATGAACATATGAAAATATTGAATCTAAAAGTTGAGTTAATGCATGAAATAACTTCTTTTACAAATGTAATGGCTGTTGGACACTGTAGAAACATATGTTTAAATGAAGCATTATGTATTGCATCTCCAACAACATAAGCATTTCCTTATATCTTTTCTATATAAATGCAAGGGAGTCCAATAAATCAGCACTGTTATTTTTTGTTGAAAAAGAAGTAATCTAAGATCTATTGAAGTTTTTGGTATTTTTTATATCTTTTAAAATTAATTAATTAAAACACAGGAAAGAAGGAGAGGAGGAGAAGGAGGAGGAGGAAGAGGAAAAGGAGCAGCAGCAGCAGCAAAAACAAAGAGAAGGAAAAGAATACATATTGTAATGTGAAGAAGGAATAACCCTGAGGACAGGAAGAAGAGCTGCAACCAAGACAACAGTCAGATAAAAGAAATCTGAGTGCAGGGCAGATACCCAAACCTCCCTAGTTCTCATGAAAATAAAGGGAGGGAGGAAACATATCATATTTAAAAGACTCTGTTACAAAGTTATGTATTTGTGTGCATAACTTTGGTTTCCTATTCTGGTCTACTTTATAGGGCTGACACATACTGTAATCATACCTAATAATCAGCTGAACCCTGGTAAGACAGAGTGGCTATGGGTTAATGGCTCCTCGGTATCCAGGACATTGTCATCATTGGTGCTGGATGGGGTAGCACTGCCCCAGACAGACCCAGTGCATAATTTGGGGGTCCTCCTGGACTCATGGCTCCTGCTCAAAGAGCAGGTGGCAGCCGTGGCCAGGAGGGCTTTTGCACAGCTTCAGGTTGTGCACCAGTTACACCCCTTCCTGGATCAGGATGCCCTTCGAATGATCACTTATGCCCTTGTTATCTCCCAGATAGACTACTGCAATGCACTCTACATAGGGCTACCCTTGAAGAGTATCTGGAAGCTTCAGCTGGTCCAGAATGCAGCTGCATGAGCTATTTTTGGGGTCTGAAGAAGGACCCATATAACACCTTTGCTCCGTGAGCTGCATTGGGTACCAGTTTGCTTCCAGGTCCAATTCAAGGTGTTGGTTATCACCTTTAAAGCCCTACATGGCATGGGGCCAGGCTACCTGAGGGACCGCCTCGCTCCCACGATTTCAACCCATCCCACCCAATTTCACAGAGGGGGCATGCTCCAGACCCCCTCGGCAAAACAACTCCGACTAGCGGGGTCCAGAAGGTGGCCTTCTCTGCTGTAGCCCCTGCCCTTTGGAACATCTTGACCCCAGAGGTGAGACAGGCCCCCTCACACCTGGCCTTTCAGAGGGATTTGAAGATCTGGCTCTGCCATCTGGCCTGGGGCGGGAAGGGAAGTTGTTAGAAATGGGGTTGGCTAGCCCCCTAGAGGCCTAGTGTGGCTTCCATCAGACTCTTGGATTTTTTTTTTCTCTTCTTTCCATCTGTGTAGATGTGTTTGTTTTTTTATAAATTTTAATCATGTATTTATTGTTTTAATTTGATGTAAACTGCCCAGAGTCCCCCATTGCGGGGAGATGGGCGGGGATAAGTCTATGTATAAATAAATTAAATAAATAAAAATAATCCCCTCTCACCCCAATGGGTGGTATGTGTCTTCCTCAATCTCAGGTCCTCTACCAGAGGCCTGGGAGTTTGAGGGTTCTGCGCAGTATCTTAGCTGTTCCTAGCACTGCACTCTTCTGGACAGAGAGCTCTGATGTTGTTCCTGGGATCTGTTGGAGCCACTCTCCCAGCTTAGGAGTCACAACCCTGAGTGCTCCTACCACCAGTGGGACCACTTTGGCCTTTACTTTTCACATCCTCTCTAGTTCCTCCATCAGGCCCTGGTACTTCTCCAGCTTTTCATACTCCTTCTTCATGATGTTGCTGTCATTTGGCACCACCCCTCCTCCTCCTCCAATTTTCCCATACATGCAGGATCCAGTTTTCAAATTAATGAATGCCATTTCATATGATCAAACATAGCAACCAGGTCCAATCTTGCAAAAGACCTATTCCCAAACAATCACATATCATTTTCAAGTATGAAAATAAGCTTCTTGTGCCAGAGCTGTAATTCACTGCAGGTGGCAACATTTAGCTGACCTCCAAAAGCTAAACAGGGATTCACTGAGGTAGTACTTGGATAGTAGGCCACCAGGAAACCCTAGGGTTATAGGCTAGCCCCTACCTACCTACCTACCTACCTACCTACCTTCTGGGAGAAGGCAATGAGAAATTACCTCCATATTCTTGCCAAGAAAATATAGACGGAAATGACAATGTGGTTACCAGGAGTCAAGGGTCACACAAAAGAGACTTGACTTTACTTTGGAAATGGAACCTGAAATAGAGTTGACACAGAGATAAAAATAATAATTAATGTGTTTACCAATTTAAAAAAAGTCGTAGCCATTAAATGGCTGGGAGAAATGTCATGATCATGGTAACAAGAGTCCTGATACCATTATTCCATCAGGCTGGCAGTCATGTGAGCAGCCCTCTAAATGGTTGGAATGTGTGATGACTGCAATTTGGGGGCAAACTGAAATGGGAGCAGGTGGTATTTCATATCAAGAAGCCAGAATTGACACTGATGTCTTTTGTTACATATCTTTTAGTTAAGACTTTGAATTTGAACGTCGTTCTCACATGCTATAGCTCTCTACAGCATATAGAGTGCCTTTCTGAATGAAAATACAATCAGAAAGCTTTCCTAATAGAAATTATATTTCCCTGCTCTGCACCCAAAAACGTGACTTCTACTTGGCTTTTGATGTTATCTGGAAGTAGTGTAAGATCACATACTGTATGTTTGTATTTTTAGGTCAGAGTTGATCTAACATAGCTACATTTAAACTGCTATACAGTATTATTTTCTTTTTTAAAAAATGAAACACTTTAGTATTTTTTTTCTTGTCTGAGAAAAGAAGAAAGTGAATTGTTAGTTTCTATTTACTAATTCAACTACCAAAATGAACTTCTTATGCCAAAGCTTTTTTTCATTTCATATTAAAATGAACAGGGTATCAGTGCTCATTCTGTGCAGTGTAATTTGTGCAGAAGCAAAAAAAAAACTTCTGCTGAATTGTGTCCTTAGTTTTTACATTCTCTTTAGTCCACTCACATACATTATTCAGCACTGAAACTGTCAGCAGCCTTGACATTTCTGTAGATTTGTCTGTCAGAACAGGAATACAATGCTTAAAATATACACTATATTTGTAGTGATGCACACATCAGGCTTAAGGATATTTTTTCCCCAGATAATTGCCTCCCTCCAAAAAAGAAAAAGAACATGCAACTGTAAGTAGTTGTAAGTAGTTCAAGGGGAAGTATTATAGCATTCTTAATCAAAAGTGAATTATTTTTTCTTTGTTTTCTAGATGAGGGCACACAAGTGTGCATGTTCACATGCACATGGACACTCACACATATGTTTATGTATGTACATACACAGAAACAGATTGGATGTCTATAGTCATTTCATTTACTTTCACTTTTTCTCATAAGTCACATTCATCAGATACTATAGTCATTTTGGCAATATTTTCCCTCTTTTTTTTTTTTTTTTAATCCACTGGCACTTGGTAACTCCCACTTTATTCCTTCAGGGCTGCTCAGTGAATCATTGTGATTTGGCTTGAGACAAAGTCTAGTGCATAAATGAAATGGGAAATGAAGAAAAAGGCAGCCTGTGCATCTCTTCCTCATTTTCTCAGAATATCTTTCTATCAAATTTAAATTGAACTTAAAAGAAACAGAAGGAACTGTAAATGGAAAATATATGCTTTATACATACAGCCTGACACTTCAAGGCTCTTTGCGCTATAGGTTTCTTCCAGGATATCTTCCAGGCCAAAATAAAATGATCATGTTGTTTTCAGAGTACATGAATTTCACCTTAACTTCTCTTTCTTTTATAATACTATTTTTGCCCATAAGAACTTGATGTCTAGCTTTTCTTTAGTGCAAATATTAAAGAAATATTTGCTCATATCTGATTAACAGTAAGTCTATTATAATTACGTTATTTCAAAAATAGGATCTGTATTTGTGCTGGATCAAAGTATTCAATTCAGTTCTTTTTTGGCATTTCCTCTTCCTAAGCATGATTAATGTTTAGAAGGTAAACTACTTTGGGATAAGAGAATAAGTTTAGTTTTAAGTAGAGGAAAATAAAGCAATTTCTCTCTTCTACTATCAGTTCTACTATCATTTTTAATAACAATAACGCTGCCTTAGCAGCTTTACGTCATTCCTTTATGATATGGGGTAGGAAGTCTTATAAGAACAATACTACACCATGACATAATATTGTTTCCAAAAGCATTCTCAAAGAACAAAATTATGGTTCTACCTTTGTTAATAGGAACAGTTATCTTTTATCCCCTAAAATACTGCTGCAGGGAATACATCACTCTATATTATGCAAGACTATGCAGCATTTAGGATTCAAAGGCAAAACAGTGATTTGGAGCACATGTCTATAATTCCTTAAACCAAACACATTTTTTCCTGGACTTGTGCAGCAAATGGGGAGAGCAGCCGTGCACACTTGAGAAAAGATGGCCTCCCTTGTCTGGTCTAAAGCACATAGTTGGTTTTTAATCCAAAGTGCTGCAGAGCTTTAATGTCATCATTCCTAGAGCCTCTGATAGCCACAGCAAACAGTGGCTGTGGCACTTTTAATATGGCAACAAAACTGGAAGAGACAGAGGCAAAATTGTTGCCCTAGGCAAGCAGGCAAGAGAGGACAATGCTATTGCTTTTACTAGTGCCAATTAATAAAGTATTATTGTATGGTTTCAGGTGTGAACACTTCTAAAATACTCACTGTTGGTATCAGACCTTCAAGTTTCTGTAGCCCCATATTCCCTTAATGACTTCTTATCTTTCCTACCCCTCACCTCTCCATTAATGGTCCTGCATAATACATCAGCTCAAAAACTTATACCTCCATCCAAATGTAATTCTGAACATGTCTTTATCCAAAGTGAAGTGAATAATTCAAATCTGCTTTGTGGGCCTCCACAAAGTTCCATTCCTTTTATTTATTTATTTTATTTGTTAAAACTGTAAAGGGAGACATCATAATAGCCATCTCCCTGAAGGCTGTCTTTTACATAAATTGCTTTGATTGAAAGAGAACAGCTGAAAAACGTATACCTCCATCCCAAATGTAATTCAGAACATGTCCTTATCCAAATGGCTCTCTAGCCTCTTCTTAAAAATCCTCTAGATATAGAGAATCCACAACTTCTATAGTTAAACCATTCCACTGTTGTAAAGATCATTAATTCCACCATGTTATTATCACACAATCTCTTGTCCTAAGCAGTATGGCAATTCTTTGTGAGCTGCAGTAAGTAGCTGACTAGACTTAGGAAGTAATCTGGGGTGGGGGAAAGCAGGACATTAAGGACAGGGTCCTTAGGACTGTGAATTGTCCTTAGGTCAATCACTTGCTCTTTAGATTCAGCCTGGGAAGTGTTGTGTGAGTGGGTTCTAGCAGTGGTTAATTCTTCTTTCAGTGTGGGGGCTATTCTTTGCCTCTTAAAGAGGCCTTGGAGTGTCGCTCCTCAAGAAGCCATTGCTAGACCCCACCATACTGGAAATTTTTGATCCAGTATCTAACCTCTCCTTTTTGGTGTAGGTAGTTGGGAATGTGGTAGCATGATAGCTTCAGAGGACCTTGGATGAAGCAGATGATTTGAACCCTTTCCAGTCAGGATTCAGACCCGGGTATGGGATGAAAATAGCATTGGTCATGCTTTTAGATGATCTCTGGCATGGGCAGGATGGTGGTTGCACCTTGCCCTACTTGACCTCTCAGTGGCTTTCAATACCATTGACCGTGGTATCCTTCTGGATCAATTCAGAGGATTGGGGGTGGGTGGCATGGTGTTGTGCTGTTTCACCTCCTTTCTCCAGGATTTATTCCAGTTGGTTGCGTTTGGGGAGGAGAAGTTCCACCCTTGGGCCCTACTGTATGGGGTGCCACAGGAATCAGTGCTCTCTCTGCTCCTATTTAGCATCTATGTGAGGCCACTAGGTGAGCTCATCCATTGCCACAGGGTAATGTATCATCAGTATGCTGATGATACCAAACTATACATCTCTGCCTCTGTGAATTATGTGGATGCCTTATCCCAGTGCCTGGAGGCTGTGAGGGTCTGGATGGGGAACCACAGGCTTCAGATGAACCCTGGCAAGACTGAGTGGCTTTGGGTTTTGGGGCCTGCCAGTTCCAAGACTATGCCATCTTTGGTGCTTGGTGGGGTAGCACTGCCCTAGGTAGACCCGGTGTGCAACCTGGGGTCTTCCTACACACACAACTTCTGCTCACAGAGCAGGTGGAGTTGTGGCTAGGAGGGTCTTTGCACAGCTTTGTGTTGTGTGCCAGTTGCACCCGTTCCTAGATTGGGAACCTCTACTCACAGTCACTCATGCCCTAGTCACCTCCATATTAGACTACTGTAATGCGCTGTACCAGGGGCTGCCCTTGAAGAGTAACTGGAAGTTTCAACTGGCGCAGAATGCAGCAGCACGGGCAGTTATGTGCGCCCCCATAACAGCACATGTCATACCTCTGCTCCATGAGCTGCATTGGTTGCCACTTTGTTTCTAGGTCCAATTCAAGGTGCTGGTTTTGACCTTTAAAGCCCTTAATGGCATCGGACTGGGTTATCTGAAGGACTGCCTCTCCCTGATTATATCCACACATCTCATTAGATCTGGCAGAGAGGCATGCTACAGGTTCCATCTGCAAGAGACTTGCATTTGATGAGTCCTAGAGGTGGGCCTTCTCTGCCATGGAGCCTGCCTTATGGAACATTCTTCACCCTGAAATTAGGTTAGCTCCATCCCTGTTAATGTTCAGAAAGTCCCTCAATATCTAGTTGTATCACCAGGCTTAGGGGTCTCAGGGAACCAGTGACATTTTAAGGTGGCTTCCCTATTGTGGATGATATGTGGTTGCTGTGCTTCTCTCTCCAATTGTGGTTTGAATATTCTAACTTTTTATGATTTTTTAATTTTTTTTAATAATGATTGTCTATATTTTTATAATTATAGTTTTATAATGATTTTTAGATTGTGGTTTTATTTGATTGTTATACCTAGCCCAGAATTACTTCTGGTGAGATGGTGGCTATACAAATTTGATAGATAGATAGATAGATAGATAGATAGATAGATAGATAGATAGATAGATAGATAGATAGATAGATAGATAGATAGATAATACTGTAATAGTATGTGGGGAAAACCTTGGGAGACTGGGCAAAGAGACACTGCCAAGGGAATGGTCAGATAAGAGATAGCTGACAGGGCAAAGGGCTCAGAAGAAACCCTCCCTTGGGCTGTAAAGGAGATGGCAGGGGAGAGAAGAATTGTACGTGCAGACTTGCAAAATTCTGTCAATGTAGCTTTTCAATAGAGTAAAATTACCTCATCTGGTTGTGATTCCTATCTGGTTTACCCTGCAAAGCCAACAGTTACTCTGTTTAGTTCCTTCTTAACTTCCAAATGTAGATTTTTTCTTTCTTTCATAAATGATTAGTCAGAATGGAATGGATACCCTACTTACTGAAGGATAAGTACGATATCTACATTTAATTGTCCTCTCATTGATCAAGGGGACGAGTTATGCCATATTATTCTTAAAATCACCATCAGTTTTAGCAACAATAAGGGGGAAAAAAGCAAACAATAGCATACATCTGCAAAGATAACTTTACAGTGCAAACTCATTTTCTAATCAGGGTTCCAGTCAGTCAGGTTATTCCCTTTCCCTTTCCCTTTATGGTTTGCTTTTCCAATTAATTTTCAATATTCTATAGTTTCTAAGCTTGCTCCTTCATATTGGGCTTGGTTGAGATGTTTCAGGATGGTTTCCCCTCTGGTTTAGTTGTATCCTTTATGGCTTTATTTGTTTACTGTTTTACATTCAGAAGCTGATGCCAGAGGTCCCGCTTCAGATTAATACAGTACATCCCAACTGAAAGACATTATATGGATTCCAGAATAAGATAGGCATCCTTGGTGTATTAGAGCATACTGTATATCCATATTCTCTTTATTTTCACCTGTTCAGAATAGCTGCTTTAATGTTCCTAAATTATGGTTTCTATTATGAAAGATAAAGCTGCAATAGGAAAGAGATTACTATCCGAAATGTTTTTAAACTGTCTTTTGTTTGATGATGCAGTTAAATTGGGTAAGCACAAATGGAATCTTTCAAAATTATTGGTTATTATCTGTACGTGCATGAGAGTGATAGTGAGAGAGAGAGAGGTATTCATGATTTTGTTGTTGTAGAAAGGAAAAGCAATAGTTGTGATAGGAGAATTATATTAGTTTGAAGAGATAAAGTTCAATCACTAACTAGAATCAATCTTATAAAAGACATCATTTTAGTTACTTTCCTTCTATTAGTCTCTATGGCCATAGAGCACTAATACTATACATTAACCTGGCTGTTGCTTAATTACACTCATATAACATCATGGCTGCTCTTTTTGTATGCAAACAGAAATAAACTGTGTCTCAGGAAATCTTTGCCAAGACAGTTATGTTATAATCAGGGCATTATACATCATACATCAGATATATGTATATACTTTTTTGTACATTATTAACAGAAGACATTAGACCCTGTCAGAATTGCTTTGCTTTTAAAAGGATGTATGTTCCCTTGCATACGTTCCCAATTGCATGCATGTAACTCCAAGTATCAGTTTTTGTACATACGTACACACATGCACACACAATTTTAAATTCCATTTATTAACATTTAAAATAACATATACATAAAATCTACTATAATAAAATTAAAAAGAGATAAATTTAATTATGACCGCCACTACAATGGTATTAACATTTATGTTTTGGAAAAGATACTTAAGGCTCACTTCTTTTGTGTTTTAATAATGGATGAAAAAACTGACCTGGCATGTATAACTGAGAACTGGTTGGTGATGGACGGAGACATTCCCTTATCAGAAATGTGCTCACCCACTTGTGGCACAAGCCACAAATCCAGAGAAGGGGTGATGGAGTGGCTGTAGTTATCATTGGTGGTTCACAGGAGTACTGTACCACATATAAATAGGTGTGAAAGCCAATTTGTGAGACTGGGCACAAAGGATTAGATGTGACTGCTTTATTGTACCAGCCTCCCTGCTGCTCAGCAGCCTCCTCTCTGTGCTGATACATTCTGAGTTTTATTCCAGCTATGCAGGTGCTATGGAGTTGACTGAGACACAATCTTGCTTGATTACCTGGAATGCTCTGAACTATTCATCCTAAGGACATGGACTGCTTTTTGGCACTGCCAGTCCAACCACCTGTGTTTTAGATCCATGCCCCTCATGGTTGGTTAAGATCTACAGGGGTGGAGGGATTCATGTAGTTGGATCTTTGGAGTGTGGAATATGTGTTGATGGGTCCCAATTGTCTCCTATTGGTATACAGATTTTTTTCTTTGCTTTTGTTGATATCATGGTTTTAAATTAACATTTGAAGAGGGCATTTAGGCCATTGAGTCTAATGTCCTATTTCATACAAGAATCCATTAAAACCACTGAAGATATGTAAGTATCCAGAATCTGCTTCAGTGAAAGGATCTCACCATCTCTCTGCTCTTATTGTATCATGTTTGAGCAAAACTGGCAATTAAAAGATGGCTGTTCCCAACTTCTAACATTTTAGGATGCCACAGTCAACTTTGTCAACTTAACTTTCCTTATCAAAATTAAGTAGGCTTATCTATCCAATCTAGAAAGTAACTATAGTTTTATCCACAGGTCAGTGTTTGCCAAAGTATGTGTCAGGCCCAGCCCAAGAAGGACAATGAGGCAGTCCAGTCCAGTATAGTTCCTTTATTAGCTTGCACCTAATAGACAAAATCTTGCCAGACTAAACCTAAGCTAAAGCAACTAGTGGCTATACCCCGTGAGGCTTTAGGGAGGGGCCAGTCTCAGCCTCTTCATCTTCTCACGGTCCTGCTGCAGGCTGAGTAAGCGCTCTGTAACCTCTCCAGGAATGCTCCGCCTCCCTCCTGATAACCTTGATCCTCCATTCCAGTATCCTCCATGCACATGCCTTCCATTACAGTATGCTCTATAACCTAGTACTGATCAAACAAACAAGCAAACAAATATTGGCCCTTACAAAATATACAAATGATCACTTTCTTTCCCCTCTGTCTATAATGTTGCAACTACAAATTTGCCAGCCTTCTGGTCAGTGAGGAAAGGGGATAAATTTCCTCTGAAGTCTCTGACTAGAGCATTGGTGATTGGGTGATCTAAGCCCTAAAAACTTACTTTATGCATGTTCATACTCTGTTTATCATATTTATATTTTGGGGCCACTGGGGGGGAAAAAAACCTAAAATTCTGGAAACCTCAGTGCTACTGCACTATACATGCTTCTATAGGGTATGATTGAAAGTCTTCCGTTCAGAGATTAGAGTTCTTTGCTTAAGTTGTCTTTTATTTAGCTTCTGTTCATTTGGGCAAATTAGAAAAATCCCCATTAGGAAAAGGGCTCCTAATAAACAACATTTTAATGTTATATCAAGCTGTAAATCAAAGGCAGATGTAATGAACTTCATTACAACACATAAAATTTAAAAAAAATGAAACTTTTCTAAACTACTGATTTGCTGCCTGTTTTTAAAATTTATTATACTGGATTTAATTTATTTTAGAATGTGTTAGACATTACAATTTCATATCACACCATGAAGACTTTGATTTCTGCATACGCCATCTGGAAAAGAAAAGCGCTAACATGAAGACATAAATGTGAATTAATAGACTCCAGCAGATGGAGTGGAAAACAGAAATAATTTGGCAACTCAACATTGTCAGTCAAATACTCCAAAATGGAGCCAAATCCCACCCAGTCTAGCCTCATTATGATTTTATCCAGAAATTCCACACCAGTTGTGATGTTCAAACAATTGTTGTTGCTGTTGTTTTAAGTTTTGACTAAGATCAAACAGAGCAGGGTTATCAAACCTTCAAAAAATGTTCCTGCTATTTAATCAGTTGGTTAATTTATTAGTCTTTATCTTATCTTTATATTTCATATATTATATATCATATATTAGAAATAGTTGTCCATGAAGAACAGAACTACTCTGAATGCATTGAAATAATCAGAAAGCACCACCGAACCATAAGTAACCATTTAATTTTCTACAGATACTTTCAGAAATAAGCTGTAATGAATCAGTTGATCTTACTCCTAGGGTTGTACAAATGTGCAACACTTCACTATAGGCCTCATCAATGTTCCACAAGCTATAAATTCACAGGAATGGCTTGCATCAGCAGATGAAGAATGGAAGTTTGTTGGTGAAATGTGAATATCTCCATCTAGGTCTTCAATGGACATAACTCTGCATAGCTAGATTTAGAGCAACCACAGAAAAGAATACTCATGCCCCAGAATGCATCATGTGCTTGTCTTTTGTATGCCATTCATGTAATATTGATCAACAATTGAAAAATGCAATCTATATTTCTGAATAAATAATTAATTGGTAATCACAATGATCTTCTGGTATTTGTTAGCATGCAGATCCCATTAACAATCTTATCTAAAATCCAGTGATACCTTATTTTTTAAAAAATACAAAACAGGAAAAATAATTAAGTGCAATTATAAATGATAATACAAAAGAAAAAAAAAGAGAAATAAATCAGGAAGTGAACTGCATTAAAAATGGGGTGAGAATCAAAATACTAATAATACATATCAGAACAATTATAGATGCATTGATACCTCTAAAATAACAAGTTAAAACAAGTTAAATCAGATTTATCACAGTGTTGATAGAAAATTATTTCATAGAAAGTATAATCATATCTTCCATCCAGGGTTTTAGGTCAGGTTAATTATCAGCTTTCCACCAGAATAAACAGTCTTCTTAGCTGCTGCCTACACACAATCAATCCAAAGTAAATAGTTCTTTAATAAGCTCCAGTTTTTATATACATATAATTCAGCATCACATCCATATATTTTACTATTATTTCTTTTCTCAGCAACCTATTTACAATCTTATGAATATTAAATCAACATGGTGTCAACGGGGCTGGTCTATGCTTCAGATTTGCCCCAGTCTGAGAACAGGACATCCACCAGCGTGGGGGGCCAGAAACAAAATATGTCATTTTCAACTCTCATCTAGCCTAATGGGAAAGCAACCGCCGCCCAGGTTTTCTGGGAAAAGTAATGTTTTTCTCTCTCTCCCCTCTCCCGCTCCTGCTCCCTCTCCTGCTCCCTCTCCCCTCCTTCTCCCTCTCCTTTAGCTTTGCCTGTTACATTTCATTCCATCTTATCCATCTTACATGATGGCTGGTATGTGCTCTGGGTGCCACTCCCTGACTTTAACTGGTATTTTCTACTGGGCTGCCTGCTATGAAAGGCTGCACTATGTTGTTTGTGTGTGTGTGTGGCTGTTTTGTTTTTTGTGTTTTGTGTTTTTTTATGTTCATTAATGAAATAGTGAGATGCTGACCGTTCCTTTGTTTTTTGTTTTCATCTTTGAACAGGTTTCGCAGAGGAAAGGTGAAATGCTGGTCTTTCTTTTTTCTTTCTTTTTTTTAAACTAGGTGAAATTAACAAGAGTTTCCACTTTCAGCCCAAGTGACAGGAAGATCTGCAAAACTGTTGTAGGGTTTTTTCTTTCCACCAGTCCCACCGAAGGGAAATCAATTGGTACTTACTTTGCTGGTATGGGTGGGAAGAGAAAAGGAGTAGACAACTCCACCAAGTGGGACCTGTGTGATTGTATTCTGCACAGAAGAAGGAGCTGAAACCTAGAAAAGGATTTATTAAGCCAGCTTAATTTCCAATAACAAATGAAGAAATATTTAATTTTCTGTACCACCTATTAATTTTTAAACATACATGATCTAAAACAGTTGTATAATTTTAAGATGCAGCCCTATACACACATCTGAGGTTATAATTTATACACCCAATTGTACTTAAGTTTGTTGTTGTTGTTTTTTTAGAAAGGTAGCATTCTTTACCAAAAGTTATCTTACTGAAATTCTGGAAAAAATGCATCACCGAAAGTAAAATCCAATATTATTAGCAACTGGAAGGGAGTGATCTTGTTACAGGGTCACCTAGGGAGGACAACGTTAAAGTTCTCACACCACCACCACTATCTAGCAGTTCTGATGAATGTAAGATTTTCTGCTGATCTTTTTTATGTCTAAGACTGACTTTTCACATAGTTAATGGGTGATCAATTGTGCAGAGAAGAAAGGTGGGCTGGAATCCCCAGGGATCTGGAACTATACCGAAAGTATCCTAGCAAGGCCACATATGCAGCCTGCAAGATACACTCATGTTCAATGGAATTGATTCCCTAGTGAGAGAGAAATGCTGATTTAGGCCCAATCCTATCTACTGTATATATGATTAAGGTAATAAATCCCATTCAATTTAGTAGATTGTATTTTAAAACAGACATATATATTTCAGCAAATAAAATTGCTAAAATGATTGATTTAAAAATAATTTAGAGATTCTTTAGGTTGATTGCATTTTGTATAAAGGTCAGTTACCATACTAGTTTGGTATTATAATAAAAACAAAACATTGTTTTTTTAAAAGCAAAATGGATTTTAGTGTGTGTTCATTTTTAATGGATGATCATCCATTAGAGTAACTATCTATCTATCTATCTATCTATCTATCTATCTATCTATCTATCTATCTATTTATTTAATGTGGGTAGTTGGTATTTTCTGTAGTAAAGAACTAAGGTAACAAGTTGCCTGTTCATAATGAGGTACATCTTTTCTTTGGTAGCTGCAATGCTTTACATTTCAAGGGCTCTTTTTAAGTCACGTTATAGTTCACATTCTTTAAAAATGCTTTACAGACATCATATCGATTTTAACTGACTGGCTTTAGGCACTCAATCATATGCAATTACTGTTTTCAGATTGTGTACTGATTTTTGTGTGATGACTGAAACTGTTGGGGAACTCCAGATAGTTGAAGCCATACTTACACAATCTCAGGACTGTAATGGCCATAAAGGTCAATTGTTCCTTTATAGAAGTCTCTCTCATTCATCATAATGGGGGAGTCAACTCTGTTGTCAAGAGTAATAAGTTGAGAAAGCTCTTTTCCATTAAATGGAAATTATGTTCCTTCTGTGAAAAGACATAATTCATTCCAAACAATGCCCCATAGTTCCCCCAAAAATAAAGTATCTCAAGGATTTGTTTTTGTTTTAAATCAACTTCTGATTGACTCGATTTATATGGGATGTATCAAGTAAATTTCATTATAAAAATACTGGACATGATTAAGACATATTTGGATTATCCCATGTCTTTAATTTCTTTAAGTTGGGTAGTAAACCATTAGCATTTTACTTTATTGCTGTGGACATATAATGCTGAAAATTTTTGGTCCACAATAGTTCTCATGGAGGCTTATTTTCAAGAAGAAAGTCTCATTAACTTTAATGGAGCTTACTTCCATTTTAGTTGAATGTATCTCAACCTTACTGTTTTGAGGCATAATGTTATTTACTAATGCTGCTTCAAACCCCTTCCCTCTAATCTGCCCCATTTTTGAAGATTTGTGGAGCCAAATTAACAAGAAATTAAATGAAGTTTTATTTTTTTGAGGTAGATAATTGTGGGGTTTTGTTTTGTTTTTTACTTTTATTTTTAAAAAGCCCCTGCTCAGGTTCACTGTAATTCAATTGCAGCAATGTTGGGAATATCTTCCTGTATTCTTCCTGTATTTTGAAACAATTGCAAGGTGATCAAAAGAAATAAAGATGTAATCACTTATTTAAAATATAAACCTTCCTTCTCCATTGTCAGTAAACAATACCTCTTTCACAAGAACTGTCACGAAGTCACAACAACACAAAAGTCTATTTCACAAGGAGTAAAGAATTCCACCAATAGGGGGTAGGATTCAGGTCAGTTGTACAAAGCAGACTTACCTAGACATAAGTTTAATTTAATTTAGTGGTACTTATTGAACAATAAGCTTTGTACTTTAATCTAACTCTGAGTAAAATATGGAACATTGTGTTTATCACTCCACATTTATAAGAAAACAGAAGTGAGTCATCTAGGTCTATAAACAAGGCATGTTGGTGGCTGTTAGTGTATATCAACCCCAGCCACAAGGGACAGAGAGCTTGTGATTGTTCACAATTATTTTTCTCTGATGATCTGTCCTTTCCCTATTGTCAGATATAGTCTTCACTGTTATGTGTGCATGTATGTCATGAAGTTAGAAACTACAAAAGAAAAGTGAAACAATTTTCCATGTGTTCGAGTTTCAGTATAATGTGTAATAGCCTTTTTAATAAAACAAAAATGAGGCCATTGTATAAATCTCTTGAATGGCATTTGAAAAGAACCCAAATAGGCTGGTGAAAAACAAATGGCAACTAATGTATCTTTCACATTGGCTGTGGCAGTGATTTACTATGTTGTCTGCGATGCTAAATATACATCATAAATCCCTCCAACAGGAGTCTTATTATGTTCATCCATCTCTTCCCTATGAACCAACATTTTTGCCTTTCATAAACCCTTATTGTTTAAAAAGGGACTCATTATATGAAATATAATGTAGGTGAAAGCCAGAGATCTTCCATTAACCTAATGAGGATTTTGTCTGCAATTGTAGAGTAAAGATACAGAAAAAGTGATGTTATCATTAAAAGCATTTCACTGAGTGACATTGGACCACCTATTTTTTGTTGAGCTACCAAACAAAACACAAAAAACACCTGGTCATCCACATTGTATAAACTTTTACTGGTTCACAGATTATTTTCCTTTTGCATAGAAGGTATTTTGCAAATTCTATCAAGTAATGCAGCTTGAATCAGAGCAAAAAATGCCAAAGCATGTTAAACAGAAACATTTTGTTATAAAGGGCACAATTCATCTCTTTTTCCTGAAGGTAAAAGTAATATGGAGTTTCTACCACCTTCATCTCTGTGCTATATAAAAATTTTATTTTGCTTTTTTATTATCATTTTCATTCAACATGATGGAAAGAAATTGCTTTCATTTTTTTCCCCAAATGGGGAGAAAACGGCTAAAGTTGTCATTGGTGGTCATGGGTCAGCATTTATCATACTTGTAAGATGGGTACAGTAGGTTTGTGTGAGTGTTCTGGTTTTTTATTGAACAATCTTGCCTCTGCAGCCTTTCATATTTCTAATGATGCAATTAAATCCAACACATACCCAACCTGTAGTTACTGTAAGGCTTTTTCAGAACCATGAGCATGATAATGTGTAATGTGATGATACACATGATAATGTGTAACAAAATAACAATAGCATTCTTACCTACCCCATACCAAACTCAACAGTACTATTAAAAGAACATTTAGACGCTCAAAAGTGAGGAAGAAATGCAGCAGCCTCTTTCAGAAAAGCACAGTTTGGAGTAAATGGAAGAAGAGATTTCTCCACAGCATTACATTACACAATTCTGGATATAGCATTTTCAGTGACAATGAGAGAGGAATGGTTTAAACATCAGATCTATATAAAATGCCATGTGGATTGGTACAGATCTTTTCTTCCTGGCTTCTCAACAGGATTATATATGCAAAAAAGAAACAAACAAAACAGTGGGAAGAGAAGAAACAAGAGGAGAAATTCATAGAAAAGAATAGAAAAACTGCCATGATCTGGGGTGGGCACGGGGAAGTGCTGTCCTCCCAACACCATGACCCAAAATCTTGGGGAAGGGGGAGGGAAGAGGGGTATTTGCATACATTTGTGCAAATATAGATAGCTGCCAGATAGTGCCTATGAAACTCTAACTAAAAAAAAATGCTTCTTTTTATTACTTTTAAAAATAAATCACAGATAGTCTTTTCTTTTTCTGGAAGGGAGGGAGGAAGAAAGGAAAATGGAAGGTATTGTTTCATAGAGAAATTTCACAGGCATGAAAGAACTAATCTGTGTAAGGACACAGTGAAGGCAATGAATCAAAGTCTTGCCTGCCCCAGTTGATCAACAGAGAAAACAAGAGCATGAGAAAGACAGAGAGAGCATTGCTTGCTAGACCAGCTGAAAGGCTGCAAGTGAGGGGACAGGCATACAATATAATAGAATGGAAGGCCCCTGATGCAACTGGAGAAATCAACAGCATTTTTTCTCCTTCCTTCCTTCCTTCCTTCCTTCCTTCCTTCCTTCCTTCCTTCCTTCCTTCCTTCCCTTCTATGTTTTCATTCTCCTTTTCCCACCTCCAGCCTCTATATAAGCCATGAAGAAAAATGGTGCAGAGTAGCCCAGCTGTTAATAATCTGCAGTGGATTTTTTATTTGACCACAAGTTATGCAGGAGAATGAATTGTCTCTCTGTTTTAAGAATCCTGGGGATTGTTTGCCCTGTTCTCCAGCTGAAAAAAAGTCAAGGCTTGATTTATCAGGGCTGGTGTGTGCATTTGTGGGTTGTCTGTGTCTGTTCCTGTGGCTGTGCATGAGGGAGAGGGAGAGGGAGAGGGAGAGGGAGAGGGAGAAGGAGGGAGATCATTTTCCTCTTTGCATCCCCCTCCTGCTTTGCTTTAGGATTAGAAGCAGCCTCTGCAGTTCTGTGAATCAGGGACAACCCTCATCTCCACTCAAGATCAACCTTCACTCATCTAAAACACATGCATAGGAATCCATGTTTCCTTAACCCCCTCCCCATCCTCCCTGTCTCCATTCTGATAGTAGTTCATATGAAGAATAAATTGGTCAGGAAAAGGAACTTGAAAAATTTCTGAGAGACAACAGAGGGGCAGTTGCAAGGAAAAGGAAAAAGGAGCTTTTCCACTGCACTGAGCAGTTGATCCCCTCCCCCCCCAAGCTGTCAGCTGTATCTCGGGGTTTTTTGTTTTGTTTTGTTTTTTGACACAGGTTTAGCAATATTCCAAAAACCAATGTTGCAGACTAGGGTTAGCCCTGTGTCAAAAATATATCTGTATAAAACCCGAGAGTGAATGGACAACCATATAAATTTGTTAAATAAATAGATAAAGCAAGCTCAAGTAAATAAATTTGTTTCACATTAAACTTGTGAGCCCCAAGTATGTTTTGATTAGCATAAAAGTTTGGGTGTAGCATGGATCTTTATTTGTTCCATTCCTAGTTATAGCCTATTTCAAACATTGCCAGGGCAACAGTATGGAATAAAATATCACAATGCAATAGCAACAATGTTATTCAAGTAATGTAAGAAGACATCCTAATTACATGCTATAGTTATAAAGCATGTAGGATGTATCTCATTGAAACCCTTAAATTGCATATAGAGAATGACAGGAAAATATGCATATAGAGGAAATAAATAAATAAATCACAAGGAAAAATTATATATACAGTAAATAAATAAATGCTAGAAAAATGCATATAGAGAATGACAGGAAAATATTATTACTATGTATTAGTATTTATTACATTTGTATGCCCAATGAGTTTGGGCATCTCACAAGTAAAATTATTAAAACAAGAAAAAAAATACAAGATTAAACACATATAAACCATAAAAGATGGCAAGGGTAACAACCACCAGACAGGAATGAAAGACAAACATATCCACACAATTCAAAGGGAGCTTTATTCACTCTGACCAAAGGCCTGGGCATTCCTACTGTCCCATCCACAAATACACTTTCTTACTATTTGCAGTACAATGGCATAATTCTGAAATGTTCTGATAAAAGGAAAAGACACAAAAATACAATAAAGTTTTTAGAAATCTACTGTAGCCCAGTTTTTGGATATATTTCATGCATTCAGTTTAGATGTTATTGCTCTATTTTCTCTATTTTGAAGTAGATTGATTTTATATATAATTATAAATTACTGTTTCTTTTTTTAAAAAATTGGCAACAGAATTACAATTGCTTTACATGTACTCCTTTGATAAAATAAGAAGAGAACAACGTTTTAAAAAATTATGGAATTAATCTGAAAATTCTTTCAGATTGTATCAAGATATGGCTTTAGGCTAAATTTAAACTGCATTATAATTTATATGTATTATGTTGTATTTCAATGGATTAAATGTTCCCTAAAGTGTAAACAGAAGAATAGCCAATTCTTCTGAATCTCTGTTTACCCACTAACTGTTGAGGGCTATGTTTTTGAAGTCCGATTTCAAATCAGTTTCAGCACAGTTCTGCAAGGATTCTCAGACTCTGTAATAATGACTCTAAAGAAATCAGTGTGGGTGACTCGTAGGGTATCTCAAAACATAAAAGCCATTCCAGCTTCTTTGGTGTGTGCAAATTATTCGTTCTGACAAAATTAGGAAGTCAGAAGTCAGGAAACGTCCTTTCTTAAAACCTACACTTGAACTACAATATTTTAAAGGAAAGAAAGTCAACTCTTTAAAATCTCCAGAGCAAAGTCCTTTGCAGTGTTATAAAGTAATGCCTCAGAGCATTAGTGTTATGACCAGGGTCCTGTACCAACATAATAAGCCAGACATATAAGGGCAGCAACAACTATTGTTGTCAGATTTAACACAATGGCAAAACATAAAGCAATTACTGAAATATAAATAAAAATGGCCTCCCAGCAATTGTTCTTGCTATTAACAAGCAGTAAAATTGGGATATACCATTTTACTGACATTGCTTAGAAGAGCAAGGGAAGAGTGGCATAAAAATGAAATAAGTGAGTTAAATAATATTATCCTGTGTAATACCCCAATCATGGCATTTTTGAAAGAACATCAATGCAAAAATTTGTGGCAACCACACAAGAGTTGTTAAACAGTTTTTATGTTTGTTTTCCCTGAAAAGAAATGAAAAACAAAATTAATGGCGGGGTGGGGAGAGTGCTCTGTCTCAGGCATAGAATATTTTTTCTGGTAAAGTTCACGGCTTCTCTAACAATGATTCAATCTACAGGTCATCTAGTGCTGAAATATTTGATGATATATAAGAAAAAAAATGATAATACTGAATTACACTATTAAGAACAAAATAAAACAGTTCCATGGCATTTCCCAATAAAAGATTGACTGCCATCAGTTAGCTTGAAACACCTGAAATATCCTAGTGTGCCTAGTCAAATAATTATTATCATATTTTCAAAGACATCAATTTATCCTCCTCTTCTTCCTCCATGATCACTACTCTCAGTTTTAGAGACTGTGCAGGGCAATTGAAAGCCATCTTTTTGGAGTAGATGCTGCCTAATCAAGCAAAATGTTCCAATATCTGGACACACTTTCCTGATTATCCTGCAGTGAAATAACAAATATGCTAACTCTTTTTCACCAAATGAACCATTATATAACAAGGATTATATGGGATTTTTTTTTTTTTTTTTAATAAGTGGGTGGTGGTTGTGGATGGGGATGAAATTCAGGACACAATTTACCAAATGCTTTAGGTGATATTGGTATGCTATATGAAAAACTAGGGGGCTAGTCAGACTGGATTAGATAGATAAGTAAACAGATAAGGCATAAATAAGGCTCAGATGTGTTGCCTGGCAGCCAGCCTATTTAAGTCAATATATTTAATAACAGCTATTATGACAGGGATTCAAGTTAACCTACTGAGCAAGGGCTGTGATGAAAAATATGGTATTTATTGAAACAGTGTCATATTAACTAGACCATCATCAGTAAGAATGACAGGTGCTTCTTAAAATGTACTGATATTTAAATGCATCATTTATATACTTTATGAGAATAATGCACATGCTTATTTAATCTAAGTACAGGCCACTTTTCAGAAAATATATCTAAACGCTGGTAGCTTTCCATGTGTGACCTTTTGGAGTCATTTCTAGATTAGATACTATAAAAAGATATAACACAATTGCTACTTAGTTTTTGAGTTCCTAGCTACAGGAGCCTTATATAGATGGGTTGAATTATCATGCCTTTGCTGTTCTTCTTCTTCTGAAAGCACAGGCAAAATATAGACAAAAGATTGTCAAAAACATACCCACAAAACAATATACTTATTCAAAGGTTTCAATTAATAAGATACTGTACCTTCCACCCAAAAAATCCAAAATACTCATACATTGATGAGATGGAAAATATAGAACAGATTGCTTTAAAAGGTTTATTAGTCTTCACATATTAGTTCTCATAATGTACCTAGTTAAAGGTACAATGGGAAAAGACATATATTATTAAGTATTTCTTTTAATTTAATAACGTCTATAGCAAATTCAGGACTAAGTTGAAGGAAATTGATATACATATATAATACCTTTGGTCAGATGGAGAGTATTAGGATCTAAATATACTAAAACTTCTCTTTGGAGAAGACCCTGATGCTGGGAAAGATTGAAGGCAAAAGGAGAAGAGGACGGCAGAGGATGAGATGGTTAGATAGCATCACTGAAGCAATGAGCGTGAAACTGAGCAAACTCAGGGAGGCAGTGAAGGACAGGAAGGTCTGGCGCAATATGGTTCATGGGGTCACGAAGAGTCGGACACGACTTAACAACTGAACAACAACAAATACTAAAACTGTAATATTTCTGAAAATAATTTTGTCAGTTAGGAAACTATGGAACATAATGTCTAACAGGAAAAAAAATGACCCTTTTTCCCATGCCAGTTTGACTTTATGGGAAACTCAGCTTTAAAAATTGGGGAAAAGATGGTGATATGGAAAAATTGGATATTGACTTTGGACCAACTGATAGATGATGAAGATGAATTTTTAACATAATCTGTGTTAAGAGATAAATATCACCTATCAGATGTAACCCAATAGCAATATTTATAGTTACATTTGTTAGCAACATTGTTTGGACTAGCAGCATTTTCTGAGACACCTGAGATATTAGAACAACTTGTTAAATCCTTTAAAACTAACTAAAAAATTTACTATTAGTTTGTATAGGTATTTGTTATCAATAAATCAATTTGATACACAGATGTTAAGGGATGAGTGGAATAAAGAATTGGAGATTTCTATATTGTCTAGACAATGGGAGATCATTTTTTAACTTTTATAGCAAGAGTATCAATGGACCTTAAACTACGACTTATACAACAAAAAATAATATTTAGAATTTATTGGACTCCACTACATCTGTATAGAAAAGGATTGTCAAAAAGAGCATTTTGTTGGAGATGTAATAAGGACAATGCCTCTTTAAAGCATATGTTTTTACAATGTCCTATACTTACTACGTTTTGGGAGAAAGTAGTGGACTATATAAATATGATTGTGTGACAAAAGCTAACATTTTCAGAGGATAATATTATTTTGAACTATATACCTAGTACGCAGAATTTGACATCTGGACAATGTAAATGGATTCTCTGTGCCCTTGCTATGACCAAAAGACTGGAACTGCAGCACTGGAAAGATAAATATATGGCCCCATTCAATCAATGGATTGAAGACCTGATGCACTTGCCACTTATGAGCAGATTTCCTATAGACATAGACTTTGTATGGACAAGTATAATGAAATATGGGACTCATTTATATGAAGTACTGTGGGTAAAAGAAAAAAAGTCATATAAATCTATTAGAAATATATACTGTATATACTTGACTAATATTTGCATTAGATAAGCATGTATAGAATTGTAATTGTGCATTCTTATAATGACATATTAATACTTTTTTCTTTGTTGTATTTTTTTCACTTTTTTGTTACAGCACTTTTTATGTGTTTTTCCCTCTTTTTGTAATTAAACATTTAAGCAAAATATTAAAAAAGCAAACAAAATATTTTTATCTTTCCAATTTTCAGAAAAAATAATTAATTTTATATTAATATAACCAATGTTTACTAAAATAAGTTGAAGAGAGCAATGATTTTGTTTATAGGGAAAATGACCAGAAATTGACCCTATGAAGATTTATTCATTGTCTAATTGATTTCTGTAGCTCATGCCCAAGTTAATTAATATAAGACTTAGGTTTTATTAAGAGGTAACCATATCAACAACTTGGTTTTTTTTTTTTATTTTACACATAACACAGAGAAATAGGAAAGTATAATAAAATATTAATGAATTTATTTGTTGCCCAAAAATATCAGCGAGTTGGAGATTCATGTACAGTATATTACCTAGGCATAATTAACATAATAACATCTTTGAGATGATCAAGTCTCCTTTTCTATTCCTCTGTGACTATGCAAATAATATCAGAACTTTTTTAATAGCTAATTTCGGATGTCTTTCTTCCAACATCTAACGGGTTGACATATAGAAGTAGCTGACTTGTTCTCTTTTGCTCTATATACCAGGCCAAGAACCAATGAGTTGAAACTGCACAGTAGATTCAGGTTTGCTATTAGGAAGAATTTCCTTAATAATAAAAGCTATCAATGAGTGGAATAGTGTGCCTCATAAAGTAGCATGTTCCCCTTTCATTAGAGGTCTTTAAAGACATGTTTGATAGCCATCCATATGAAATGCTTTAGCAGTTTCTGCAACAAACAGGGGTTTGGACTACATGATCTCTGAAGTATCTTCCAACTCTTCTTGATTCTTTGATTCTCTTCTTTTTATAGTTAATTATAATTTGGTTGTAAAATCCCTTCTCAAATATAATTAATGTGGTGTAATGATTAAGATGTTGGATAGTACTAAGGGCACTTATTTGTATTTTCTTAGTTAGGTATATGTCCTGTTTGTCTTCACTCATAATAAGATAAATATACTAGCCATAATTAATCCACAAAAAACACCACTCTTGCTTTGCTTGCTTAAGGACTGAGTAAATAATAATTGGAAAGGAAAGGAAAGGAAAGGAAAGGAAAGGAAAGGAAAGGAAAGGAAAGGAAAGGAAAGGAAAGGAAAGGAAAGGAAAGGAAAGGAAAGGAAAGGAAAGACTCAGCTTCCCTTTTCTTCAGCTGAAAGCTGAAGTCATCATTCAGAAGATGACAGTGCCAGGTTTTTCTCATCTACCATACTGCTTGTCAATTCCAGCATTTGCCTACTACATTATCTCATCTGAAAAGCCATTAAATGACAGGCAGACATTTGTGTTATCTTATAAATATGGAAGCCTGGGATATTTGTCATCTATTCAAAGATGCTTCAGTTATCCATCCACCTATCTTTCTGAGCACACACACACACAAACACGCTTACCTGCATCAAGTTGGTTGGTCATGTTAGCCTTAAAACAGTCCATCCATGTGCAAATATTGGCAGATTGCCATTCAGTATCACAGAATGAGAAACAGAAACATGTTAAATTAACTATTCATTATTTACAAGTGACATCATTTCTAATGACAGACATGAGCTGAACTATCTTATGCTGTTTTCCTTGATCAGCTTGGTTGGTAATCCATACAGGTCCTTAATAGCTGAATTGTAGCATGGATGAACATGTACAAGAACATGTAGAATTTAGGGTTATAGATAGATGATTAGATAGATATAGATATAGATATAGATATAGATATAAAGGGAAGGGAAGGGAAGGGAAGGGAAGGGAAGGGAAGGGAAGGGAAGGGAAGGGAAGGGAAGGGAAGGGAAGGGAAGGGAAGGGGAAAAATAGTTTTCAAAAAATTGTAATTTGGACTTACAAAAAAATAGTCTTGAGCAGCAAGTCTATCTGCACAATTCTAATTTTAGGCTGAATATTTTTCTTCCATTTTGCAAGATAGTTCTGAAATCTGGGAATTTCATCAACAGCCAGCAGTACTTCCTACATATCTTTTTAAAGGCTAGGCTATAACCATCAGAGACTATCACCTCAGATAGGGTAAGTGCTACTTGACTTCTGTAATTTCTTTCCATTAGAATTACAGAGATGTACTAAACATACAGATGGCTTGCTATTCAGTTGCATCTTCTTTAATACATGGTTGAAAGCATAGTACATAATCATTCTGAACACCCGCATGAACTCTGAAATGAAACATAGGTGTTTTTAATACTCTCTTGCTGCAGTCCAGTCATGGTACTAATATCAACTGCTCTCCAAGGCCTTACTCCTATCTAGGTGAAGTCTGGCATCTACAATTTGTCTCTTATTTATCATAGTGTAATACAGGACTGGAACAATTCCAGCAGAATATGTCTTTTTTTTTTTAATGTTCACGCAATGTTCTTAATTATTTACATTTTTAAAACCTGTAGAAAAATGCATTGTTATTTAATCAATGTGTGTGTTATTATCTTGCATATATTAATATTCCCCTGAACTTCCTGATGCAAACTATTTTTCTACTATCTACTGCTCCTGCTTTGGTTGTATTAATCTATAAAATTGTGGGCTGATAACATATGCTTTACCTTTATGTTGATCTTTGTATTGCCTAATGCCCACAAAATTTACAACTGTTTTCACTGCAATCATCTGTACTCTTTTATAATTCTGCCAGAATAACTGTTCTGGATGTATACTATGCAGATACTTGTAATAAAAAAGTATGTATTTCATAAGCAGACTTTTCCCCCCTTTGGTGGCAATGGTGCTGGCTGTTAATGCATACAATTACTTAGTTCCTATTTATGAGAACATCATAAATACATATTCTGAAATATATATTCATAAACAATGAAAGGTCAATGGTCAGGACAATTTAAATGCATGGTATAAAATTATATTTGTACTGAAAAGCTATATAGGCTCACATTTCATGCTTAATGAATTTAGACTATAAATAAAATTGGAGGAGAAATGTATTTAAATACAATCAAAAGTCAACCACATTAAAATCTATTGAAAGATACAGTATATTGCATCTTTGAGGCAAAAAAAATCAAAATATTGCAGTGATATAATATGTACAGTAAAAAAAAAATTTAATCTCCCACATAAATGTAAGCATAATATGCAATGCTTATTTATTAATTTTATTTACACTTTTAAGCCATCCTATCATAATAGGAGAAAACAGCAAGTGGTAAAGTAGATGTAAGGTAGCAAATGTTTCAAGTTCAGCTGGTCATTTTTCAGCAAAGTTTTTGCAAAGGAAAAATTGTATGGAGGGTTTCTTTTCTTCTATAATTATTTACATGTGATAGTAGTTGTATCCACTACTAGATTGAGGTAGGTAGGGGTAAGGAAGAATCTCTGAGATTAAAGTTCAGCTAAGCAGTGAAAGAGGTTGGACTATGATATGTGAGATCTTTTGAACACGGACAGGAAATCTCAGTTTCAGAAACAGCACATGAGTTCATAATGGTTAATTTGCTATAAGACCTAGATGTTGTTCTGGCATTGTGTGTGTGTGTGTGTGTGTGTGTGTGTTCTCCTTAGTGTAATTGCAAAGTTACAAATTACAAAAAAAGAAGTTGTGGTTCTCTCCTTAAAAAAAAAAATCATTTTATTATTTCTGTTCAATAATCTTTTTTTATTGTTTGATTTTTTGCTTTACTCTTTCTAATTTGTTTCCTTATTTCCTTCTTATTTGTCATCAAGTGTTTTTATTTCTATGGACAAAAAGCTCTGGATGTTTTATTCTTTTTAACGATCAGCAACTACTGTCCACTTGCAATGTTTAAGTCTATGAGCACATCATTCACTGCCTATAATTAAAGATAGGAAGGAATTAAATTTTTGAACATAGGTGCAGATCAATAGAATATATTCACTATTTGGAAATGAATACTGGACCTATAAATAATTATTTTTTCTAACTTTGGAAATTAGAAAACAGTCTGCAAAATGGAATGGCAAGCTCTAAACTTGTTCCCACTAGTAATAAGATGCTATAACGTTACTCAGCCATTCCTGAGGTAATATAAAGCCTGTCCTCATTACTTTTATAGAGACACAACAGTGGTTGGATAATTCAAGATGTCATAAGTCACAACCAGATAAATAATCAAAGAAACAAATCCACACTGTTTACTCTTTTCCCAGCCTGAAATCTACTTTGAAGATGGCTTGATGAAATCTCTATGTATCAGTTCAATCCTCCTGTAACTTGGCAAGTTACTTATGAAAATTACAGTTATGCTATTCGTAGTTTTCATAGAAATGGTCATTAAAAAATAGGGGAATCTTCTTCTTTCAAAACCTCTTCCTGAAACCATCAGCAATTGGCAAAGTTTGATCCTGAGAGAAATAATTAATATACTTGTAAATGTCACTCTACATGGTGCAAAAAACATTTAGAATTTTTCTTCTTTTTTCTATAAAGATTTAATTTAAAGAGGCTAGCTCCCAAGCCCCATCCTATTTCTAAAATCAGATTTTATCCTTTGTTGTGATCCTGTTTTGCTCACCAATTTCATCTCATTCTGCTGAAAAGTAAAAACAGTATAGCATTTTCTGTGCTCCCAAAACTATTTAGTCTATAATGAGAAGCTTCAATTTGCTTTGGATTTGATCCAGAATGAATCTTCTATAGCATCAAATTGGGACTCAAATCATACTTGTGATTGATATGCATTCTTAATTTGGTATCAAAGAAAGAGTGAGAAGTGCTGATAAGTCTGTGATGTTCTCCAGCAAAGTCATATTCATTTGTTAATAAACAAATATTGAGCCTTTTTCAGTATTTACAGATGGTGCAAATATTCTGTTCACAAACAGGTTTTAATGTACTTTTAGTACATACATAGAATATATGTTAAAGCTTATTTTAAATTTGCACACTAATTAAAACTGCATACAAATGCCTGTATCCATAGCATGTTAAAATAATTTAAAACACTGACTTAACTAATTTAATATCAATATTTTCCTTGTCCCTTTGGCTTCCAATATGTCAATCATTCTTTCTGTGCAGAAGAAATGAAACCCTATTTAGATACACAAAATACTGAATGGCAAGAGTGCTCGTTCATTTTAAAAAATGAATATAAATTAGATGCAAGGTAATGTATTTCATGAAAGTCAGTTTGGTTTAAGGCTAGAAACTGGGAGACTGTGAGTTGCAGGCCTGCCTTAGTCATAAAGCCAGCAGGGTTGGGCCAGTCACTTTCTCTCAGCCCTACGAAGGAGGCAATGGCAAACCACTTCTGAAAAACCTTGCCAAGAAAACTAGAGGGACTTGTCCAAGCAGTTATCAGAAGTCAATTGCAGCCAAAAGAAAAAAGAAAAAATTCATACCAGAAATATTTGAAAAGCGTATATAACAAACCCACTGCTGTTTTTCCATCTTTCTTTTCATCTATGCAGTCAGAATTTGGCAAGTACTACATTCTTTAGGAGAAGCATAAACTGACCTATGAATTTCATATTAAAAAACACCAAAATTACATGCAGGAGAATATGAGATTGATCTCCTTTGAAAGAAATGAGAAGCTTAGCAAATGTCACACCTTTATTAATTGTCTCTACAGTAGGGGCCCTTTGCCCAATCTGCCTGAAAATTGGAAAACATAATGCACTTTGGGAGTTGTATAAAGACTGCAATTTTTCTGCTATTTGGAGAGAAAACACCAAAAGTACAAGACAAGCCAAAGAACATTGAAATTCATTGAAACAAGAGCAAATGCAAAACAAAAACAAGGATAAAGAAAACAACATGTAACCAGAAAAGCAAGAGCAACAAAGAGAGAGAGACAGAGAGAAAGAGAGAGAGAGAGAGAGAGAGAGAGAGAGAGAGAGAGAGACATATTTAACTTTCAACATATCCACAATTTCCTAACTTGAGCTGTTTTTTTAAAAATTCTTTTCAGTCTAACTTTATCCTACACTAATATTAATATTATCAAATATGCCGGCAGAAAAATTGAATTATTAGATTTTTAGGAATAAAAACATTGCACAGTCAGCCAGATGTTTAGACTGGATTTGGCATACTTATCCACCTATTGAGTCCTTCCCAAGGACCTTAGGTAGGCAGATGTTGTCTGATGGTGTTAAAGATATTTTTGCAGGATATAAGCTCTTCCAAATAAAGCTGCCTTTTGTAATTGACTGATGTTATTTTGTCAATGGCAATGATGTTCAAGTGGTGCTCCAGATGTTTTGGGATTGCATATAAGGCACCTATAACTTTTGGTACTATATTTGGTTTCTTTTGCCATGTTCATTCTATTTCTATTTGCAGATCTTTATATTTTGTGATTTTCTCCAGTTTTTTCTCTTCTATTCTGCTGTCTCCAGATATTGCAATGTCCTCTATCCAGACTTTTTTGGAATGAAAAGTCAGAGAGTAGATTGGCTGTTTAATAATTCCTCTCCGGACAAGGAGAGGACTTGAGATCACCCACAAGTGCTCCATACAGTTGCCCGTCCCGAGGAGATGGCAGGACAGCAGTCTCCTGCACGTTTAGAGCTCTGGGAGATGAGGGAATAGCCATCTTGCTCAAACTGTGATTGGTGCCATTGAAAGGACACTGAGTTCACATACTTCCTTTTCTAATCACTTTTGGAAATTGCTTGTTGACTGCTTTTCAGCTATTAGGAACCTTTGGGTGAACAGGTTTTATAGCACCAGGTGAGTTTCCTTCAATCCTTAGAGAAAGAAGTTTTAAATACAAGTTTAATGTTAAAAAAAAAAATGGGGGGGGGGATAAACAGCAAAAGGCTGATTAAAACTTTGATTTTAGAAACTTACAAATGGACTAAGGGTCCAGATGAAATTGAAATAAGATTTTGGAATTAATTATAAAGAATCCTTCCCATGGAAAATGCTTTTGTTTTGATTTTTTTTTTTTTTAAACAAAAATTAAAAATTGGATGCTGGAGGAAACTAAAAATTACAATTAAAGGATAATAACACATAAACTCAACTTATTATTACAAAACGAAGCAAAATATTCTAACATTGGACATATCAAAGGATATTTTTGAACAATGGACCCAGAAGTCAATTTTAATAGTGTCTGCCCCAATGGATAGACTATGTCTAGAAGATGCTATGGAAGAGGAACAAGTTCTACCTGACAAGACTGAGACTGAGCTAAAAGTGGATTTACAAATTACAGGCTACAAGAATGACATGGAAAAAGATGTTACAAAAGAAACTGGCTGATGTCTTTATAATTAAAAGAGATATACAAATAACAAACCAAAAGAGTGACCTCGATAATTTTCCTATATTGGATTTACAAAAGTGGCTTGTTAAAGCTTTGAAGAATCTTGTGAGAAGGGACAAAGAAAAAAATGAAAAAAAAAAAAATCAAGTTCTAGGACATTATTTGAAGGGACTAAAGATCAAGATTGTTAGAAGAAAAAGGAAGGAATATAAAGTTGGCTTATTTAATCAAGGTTAAAAATGGTGAAGTATATGAAAAAGGGAAGGAACTGAGTGTGCTGACTTTTTTTTTTTTTTTAATCAATGAACTTAAGAGTTAAGAATTCAAGTTCTATTAATGTTATCTCTGGTAACCCTTAAAGGGCTTTAGTTGACATCAGGACTGAAATGACAATGCTTTATGGATTTGTTTATAGAAAAGAGATGGGATATGGGAAGAAGAGATCATTTCATGTATTTTAAGAGAAGGTGATAAGTTACTAAAATTGTTTATACTTGTGGTGATGAAGGTGGGAAGTTACTTCTTTATATATGCACTCAAAACCAAAGATATTTGCCCTTAGCTTTACTGCATCAGTGTGAAATGTCCTTCCTAACTTTGTAATTTACCTAATATCTATTTCTTAATTACTTACAGGGAATACAATTAAGATTTGAAACTTGCTATATCCTCTATAAGCTTACTTTTTAAAATTATTGTTATTTCTAATATTTAGATTACTTTTTCTTTTGAGACATCCATTTAGTGGGTTAAAACATTACTTTGTTTAATTAGGATAACCCCAAGGGGGGTGGTCTTTGATTATTTTAGTGTAATCCTTTTTTGTATATATATAAGCAGAATAGTGATGGAAAGTGGGACACTAGGTGATCCTTCCTCTAACCTACATCATTAAAGAAATAGTTGGTGGTCCCAGATGAGGTATCCAACATTTAGATACCTAAAATTAGCATCACTAAATGGTGAAGTATATGAAGAAGAAATTGAGTGTGCTGACTTTTTTTTTTTTAAATCAATGAACTAAAGAGTTAAGAATTCAAATTCTATTGATTCTATTCAGGCCAATTCATATACTCTTTTTATTATTATTTCTTTGAGGAGTGTATTAGGACATCTTGATTAAAACTGATGGAACATAAATACACCTGAATGTGCATTTATGCTAAGCTGTGACCATTGTGTACTAACTAACATATTTGCTGGGCACTTATACTCAAAGGTGTATTAAGCCATTTCTCATGGTGACCAGAGAATGGATTTTTCATAATCATTTTGCCAGACTAAAATATAAAGATTAGATGAATCATCTGAGATTTTTGATGTCTGATATCATCAATATTTTAGAATCAACAATAAATATAATGAAGTGGTGGATAACTTCTGCCTTTTAGGACCAACTATCCACAACCAGCAGTCATGAAATGTGCCACATATGAACATTTCATGCAGTAGTAATGAAGGACTTGGAAAAGATATTCATGCTGGAATGTGTCTATGAGTTGTCACTCAAGGCACAAATGACCAGATTAAAGTTATTATACTTTGGACACATTATGCAAAGACACAACTCTCTGAAACAGTCTATAATGCTGGGAAAGGTATAAGGAAAGAGAAGACATGAGTAGGACAACCTGAAGCAAAGTGGATGGACTCAATTACTACAGCAGTCAGTGCATTGCTGAAAATCCAGTTTGGGGACAAATTGCTATAGAGAAACTTTATCTATGTGTTGACTAAGAGTCGACACTGACCTGAAGACACACAATCAATCAGTCATCATTATCAAAATATTGATGGATTTCTGGGGGAAGTATGGTGAGCTGAAAATGGCGGTGCTAAAGAGAGAATGTCACATGCCCCTTCCAGCATTCTTGGTTCTGTGCTGCTATTCTATTAAAATAAGTCAGAAATAAAATTTAAAGCAGTCTTTACAGGTTGAAGAAATGGGTTGAAAGTACAGAATGAATTTAATTTGGATAAGTGCAAAGTCATTCATTTAGGAAAAGAACATCAACGCACAGATATAAGGTATGGATACCTAGCTTGGTAATAGATCTTGCAATAGTTGTTGATTGTAAATTGGATATGAGCAAGAAATGTGATGTGGCTGCAAAGAAGGTAAATGCAGTTTTAGGCTGCATCAACAGAAGTATAATTTCCAGATAACAGGAAGTAATTGTTCCACTCCACTTGGCTTTGATTGGAACCCAGTATAGTGTCCAGTACTGGCTACCACATTTTAAAAAGGATTCAGAGAACAAGAAACAGAGAAGGGAAATATAGGGTAGGAGACTGGACTCAATGCCTAAATGAGCCTGTCCCAAGTCATCCAGGGCCTGACCAATAATAGTAGTCATACGCCTGACCTGGCTTTTCTGTTGGAGCAGTGGCAGAGTGTTCTAGACTTGGGGGAGATATTGGTTTATCCCATCATGTCAAATCACTTCCTGTGAGCCTCCAGTTCTCTGGTGCCACCCCCTTCCTCAGGGAGGCTGGGGTTATTGGATTGGCTCACCGCAGATGACTGATGGACCTGATTGTGTTCCATAGGGAGCTTGGGGTTGTTCTGGAGGGTCTGTTGCACAGTCCAGCCAAAACCTTGGTGGTCACCTGGAATGGGAGAGTGGCTGCGACTTTGGACCAGATTGTGACTAAGCAGCCTCTCCATACCCATGGATCCTGGAACTCTCCATGGTTTACAGAAGAGCTAAGGGAGCTGAAGACAGCAAGGAGACACCTAGAGCACTGCTGGTGAACAACAAAGAGTGATAAAACATGAACTGGAGCTGCTATTGGAGCTTACCTCATGGCAGTTAAGATAGCAAAATGTACTTATTATTCCTTCCTTATTGCGTCCACAGATAGCTACCCAGTGGTCCTGTTTTGGGTGACCTGGACCCTCCTTGGATGGAATAATTCTGGGATTCACCTACAGGGTCGCTGTGTGGAATATATTGCATATCTAGTGGATAAAGTTGCTGGGATTCGCTCTGCATTAGACTCCAGCCTTTGGGCAGGGCCAGTGGAGATTACAGGGCTGAGTCTTGCATGATTATCTGGGAGCAGTTTGACCCCATTGAACTGAAGAAGTGGACAGGGTTCTTGTAGCTGTTAGTTTGGCCACTTCTATGTTAGATCTGTGCCCGTCCTGGCTGGTCAAGGCTGCCTGGGAGTGGACACCTCGGGAAGATGGCTGACTGAAGATGGCTCCACGAAAAAGCAGAGCTGATGTTTGTGGACATTTTTAAGGAGAAGGTTAGCAGATCAGCTCCTTTGATCCTCTCTGGATGAAAGAGAGAGATGTGAGATCGCCCAAGCTGTTTCTCCTTACGGTTGTTCCTCTTCTTTACGAAGAGACTGGAAGACAGCAACGTCGGGGGGGGGGGGGGCACCTGGAGACAGGGGAGTTCCCTATAATTGCTCCAGCTGCAAATGGAGCCTTTCAAAGGACACTAAGTTAATGCATTTCCCTTGCTAACTATTTTAGGAATTTGCTTATTATCTGCTTCAATGAAGTTAGATGCCTTCAAACGGACAAGGCTGCAAACACCCGGTTAGTGAGTACCTTCAAACCTTAATACAAGAAAATAAATATTTATTTTTATACCTTTTAAGAATTTAAAATAAACAGCAAAAAGCAAGACAAGGTTTTGGCTACAGAAAGTTTTAAAAAGAGGGCTCAGAAAAAGTTGGTTGCATTTTATTAAGACTTTGAAATTATTTTTTAAAGAATAAATGCATGTTTGTGGGAAATAAATTATCATGCCATTCAGAGATATCTTTGAGGAATTTCACTAAGGATGCTGACAAGACTTTGAATCAACTGCAGCAGCTATGTTGTCTGTTTCTGGGAACAGTCTGTTTTCAGAACAATATGTTATAGAACACGATATACCCACATTCTACTTGAGAACAATATGAATGAAACTTTGGATAAGAGCCTGCCATCAGATGCAAAGTGAAAACTGTATGAGGTTTTAAAAATTAAGAAGGAAATAAAAAAGACAATCCCAGAGAGTAATGAGAATAATTCTTTTTTGTTGGATTTACAAAAGAGAATGCTCAAAGTATGGAAGAAATTCATAATAAAGGTCAACAACTATTGGAATGGATTACAGAGAAAGATTGTTCTGTATTTTTTTTAAAAAAAAGAGTACAAAGTCAGCTTATTTGACCAGAGTTAAAATGGGAAACATTGTTATTCTGGGTGGTTCTATTTTTGATTTACTGTCAGGTTCAGCCCAAAGAACTCCACGAGACAATGGAAATACAGTTCTGTTGCGTTTATTAGCTTCCACCTCAAAGACAGAATCTCACCAGACTGAACCCAAGTTCCCAAGCCAGCCAGCCACAACACTGTGAATTCCTTAGGGAGGTGCCAGCCTCATCCTCTTGAACTTCCCACGCTCCTGTTGGGGGCTAAAAACATGCTTATCTCCCTGAGCATGGCCTTCGTAAGTCCATTCCATCACATTTATTCATATTTTTACTGGAAAAATGTGGTATACTGGATTTGCTTATTTGGTGTTTATTTTTTATTTTGTAACTATTTTCTATTTATAGTTCTGTTTATGCTAGGATATTGGGATTTTTTAAAACCTTTTAAAAGGGGTTTTGATTACAGTTAAGAGTTAAGATGTGGAAAGCTGAATTTTATATTTGTTAATTAACTTTAATATTTTAGAGCTCTGGACATTTTGCTGTCAATTGGAAGGAGAAGATGTTACTTGTTTATTACTAAGAGATGGGTTATGGGATGAAGAGTTTTATATTTGTAAATTAAGAGGGGGGAAGAAATTATGAAATTGTTTATAGTTATGGTGATGAGGATGGGAATTTGCTTTCTTAAAAGGGGGTTGCATTCTTTTTTCTTTTTTTCTTTTTCTTTTTCTTTTTCTTTGTACTATCTTTTATTGTTTCTTCCAAAAATCCCAATAAAAACTATTAAAAAAAAAAAAAAAAGGGCTGCCCTGGAGAGGACACGTGATTGGGTCTGGTGGTGGTTAGTTCTTCCTTGAGGGAAGGGGTGGTCCCTCCATTTGTTAAGGAGTTGGTTGTGTGCCCCCTCCTCAAGGGGCCATCATTCAACCCAACTAATCTGGACAGTTTTTGTCCAGACTCCAACCTTCCCTTTTTAGGGAAGGTTGTGGAGAATGGCAGCTTCAAAGGATCTTGGATGAAGTAAACTATCTAGACATCTTTTTAGTCAGGATTCAGGCCAGGTTATGGGACTGACATGGCATTGATTGCACTCTTTGACCTTTGGTGGGACTGGGATAGGGGTAGTGCATCCATCCTTGCTCTTCTTGACCTCTCAGTGGCCTTCAATACCATTGATCATGGTATCCTTCTTGATTGGCTTCAGGCATTGGGGTTGGGCTTCACTGTTCTGTGTTGGTTCTTCTCCTTCTTCCAGGGTTGGTTCCAGTTGGTGCTGATGGGGGGAGAGTCTGCAACCCCTACTTTGTGACAGGCTTGGTCCTCTTTCCCTTCTTATTTAACATCTACATGAGGCTGCTGGGTAAGATGATCTTATGGTTTGGGGTGAGGTATCATTAGTATGATACCTAGCTTTATATCTCCATCCTGGGCTGCTTAAGCAATGCCATGGATGTCCTGTCTCAGTGCCTATATATGGTGCAATGGGCTTCAGCTCAACCCAAGCAAGACTGAGTGGCTTTGGGTACTTGGGCCTTCCAGTGTCAAGGTTTTTCCACCTTTAGTCCTGGATGGGGTGGCACTGGCCCAGACAGACCTGGTGCACAATCTGGAGGTTCTCTTGGACTCACGGCTCCTGATGGGAAAAAAAAAAAGCAAGTGGTAGTCATGGCTAAGAGAGCCTTTGCACACCTTTGGGTTGTGCACTAATTGTGCCCATTCCTGGATGGGGAGAATCTACTCACTGTTACTCATGCCATCATGACCTCCCATCTGGATTACTACAAAGTGCTATATAAGGGATTGCCCCTGAAGAGCATTCAGAAGCTGTAGGATGTAGCTCCATGGGTAGTAAATAGTGTTGGGTACTCGGCCCATGTAGCACCATTGCTTCATGAGCTGCATTGGTTGCCAGTGTGTTTCCCAGTGCAATTCAAGGTGCTGGCTGTCACCTTTAAAGCTCTTTATGGCTTGGGGCCAGGTTACCCAAAGGACCATCTACTCCCAGTTGTTTCTATCTCTTCAGTCTGGTCTTGCAGGATGGGCATGCTCCGGGTCCCATCAGCTGAGAAATGTCAGCTGATAGGGACTAGGAGCTGTGCCTTTTCTGTCATAGTGCCTGCCCTCTGGAACATTCTCCCTACAGAGTTTAGGACGGTCCCGACCTGTTGGCCTTTCATAAGGCCTTGAAGAGGAGGACGTGGTGGCGCAGTGGCTTAATGACGCTGAAAGTTGCCGGCCAGAAATGGTCGACGCTTCAGCGGTTCGAGTCCAGCCTTCACGTTAACAGGATGAGCTCCTGTTTCCTCCCCAGTTCCTGTCAACCCAACAGTTCAAAAACTCACGTGAGTAGATAAATGGGTACTCTCACTCTGGTGGGAGGAAAAATGCTGGCGGCGCCTTGCAAAAGGAGTCAGGAGCAGTTGCCGGTAAGCGCGAAACCGCGCTCGCCCGAAAAGGGCGCAAAGCAATGGAAACTCCGCCTCCTGCGCTTGCCAGCTGGGCTCTGCTCTAGGAAGGAGGTTCTGGCAAACCACTTCCGAAACACCTTGCCTTGAAAACTGCAAGGACTCGTCCAAGCAGTCACTGCAGAGTCGGTAACGACTGAGCGCAGATTAAAAAAAAAAAAAAGGCCTTGAAGACCTGGTTATGTCCCCAGGCCGGGGGTATCAAGAGTGTTAAGGGCCCTGCTTCCTGGTTATGTTAACACCTATGGATTATAATTTTCTTGGTTGCAATATGTGCGTGTGTGTATGTGTATGTGTGTATGTGTGTATGTGTGTGTGTGTGTGTGTGTGTGTGTGTGTATATATATATATATATATTTGTGTTTTTAATTTGGTTTTAACTGATTTTATCACTCTTTGCCACCCAGAGTCACTTGTTTGAGATGGGCAGCCATATAAATTGAATGAATGAATGAATGAATGAATGAATGAATGAATGAATGAATGAATGAATGAATGACTCTTTCCAACTTTATTATTCTGTGTTTCTAAGAACATTGACTACTGTTGGCTGGGGGCATCTACAGATAGACATAGATAATTGTTCTCTTCCTTGCAAGGAAAAATATAAAACAATATCATTTGGAAATGAGTTCATTTATAAATAAACACCTTCAAAAATAACCTATTGTCATCTCAGTATAATATATTATATTTTGCCCAAAAGCAAATCATCATTATATGATGTATGTAATAAAGGTTACCAGCTTAATAGCAGTATATGCAGACTTGATTGGCCTTTAAATAAATAAATAGGTCATGGCTTTTTTTAAAAAAAATAGCTTAATTCTGCTAGCAATCAGTTCTCAAAGCTTACTCATTTTGTTCATCCTGTTTCATATATTTCTGCTTCTGAAAGAAGACAGTCCTTTCTCAAACTAGCATTTCTCTGCCATGAACATTCTGTTTCAGTAATTTTGTATCAAGAGATTAACAAGTTTATGGTGGAAAGAAAAAAAAATCTAAGCATTTTTAAACTCTAAAATCATCACTCTCAATTTTTTTTAACCTTCAAAAACATAGTAGCAATCTTTTGACCATTTCTGGGTTAACTCACAGATGGATTATCTTCAATGAGCTACATAATGATTCACCATCTGAAATTGCCTCTTTGCAATTGGATATGTGTCTCAAACAATCTTTAAAATGAAAATGGTTTCAGCTTTTTCCAGGTAATTTTCTGTTATCACATGATCATCCTATTCCAACTATATTGTACCAAAAGACAAAATTTACTGGTTAGTACTGAAGTTCTAATTATAATCATAAAACAGTGTATAGAGTACACACTAAGTATAGCCTCTGACTATGGTTAATTGCCTGGATTTTTTTTTCTTACTGTTTAAAAAGTGTTGTTATATTGCTTCCTGTACAAAATACATGTTTTAATAGAATCCCACAGGCAGCCAATAATTTTAAATAAATAAAATAAAATAAATATATGCTAGCTGTCATAAAGAGCATTCCTGGGAGTGTATTTGTATAGGTATGTGTGTATGTGTATGTATGTACGTATGTGGGTGTGTATGTATAGGAATAAGGCAATGCCACTGAAATGAAATTCATAACAAACATTGGAATATAGATACCTGTTCCTAACTATGTTGATGCCAAAATAACAAAGTGTGCAGTTGGCATCACAATGCCAGCTCTTTCCTTTTGCACTTGCTTTACAACATCACATGAAAATATACAGGGGGTAGAATTTGGGTTGGAATGTCATGACCCATGTTTTGTCACTGCCCCCTCCCCACCTGCGCCCCTGAAAGAGACTCCTGGATGACAACTTCCATACCAGCACTCCTGCTCTGGAGTCTTGCTGCTGCCACACCCGAAACCAGCTGGGCACATTTCTGAGAGGGGACCCCAGCCAGGTCTCGGTAATACACGCCAGGTCAGCCCTCTCATCTGTGATCATGATTATCGTGGCCATTCTCTCACAAGGGTTCAAATGAGCAGCAATCAGAACTCATAGCAGAGCACTTGTGCAGTGGGAAAATATTCATTTTGATCTCATACCAAACTGGTTAGCCATAGTTGTAAAATATGCTTGTTTCTTCAGTGTACAGGCACTGTTGTGCTGAACAGAAATTGACTTGGGTTCTGCATAGGTATTATGCTGTTGAGTTCCTACCAGCATTACTAATATGAAGGGACAAATAAGTTGGAATTATCTGAAGAAGAGTATTTGCAGTAAAAAGTATTTGTATTTGGAATTTTAACATGAGCTATGAGAAATGAAAATTCTTAGCCCCCCAAACTATATTTTTTAAAAATATATTCTTATTACTTTAGGGTATAGAGCCATATAATATTCAGGCTTGTTCCATCCTTGATAGATGTAGCATTGCCATAGGATGAATAGTGCACATATGAATAAAGACAGATAAATACAATTTGGAATAGCTAAATGTTGTTATGACAAATATGAAGCAATGTGATAGAGTAATTAAGATCACTGCCATGGCACAAATTCTTAGAAACTTCATGGGATTAACCCAGCTGACAACTTTCACATTTAGTAAGGAATTCAGCCAACTGTTCCCGATTTGTGAAATGATAAAAAACAGAAAATAGGTATTTCCAAAAAGATTGATGAAGGGAGCCATATTTGTTAGCTTTCCACATAAAATCAGTTTTGTCCTGATTTCAGAATTTTGAAAAGGCTGGGATCCAATTCCCACATCACAATGAAGCATCATTCATTTAATTATGAAAGCCACAATGGTTTCCCAGAATAAACTAAACCATAAACTGTGCCTTTTAAACTATCGCTGGTGACTTTTTAAGCATAGTAATCTAAAATCCAGCAATTTTAGATTATACCTTAGCACAATGTGAGAATACAACCTATAGATAGGTGATAGATTGCACAAGGAGTACATGACTCACCTGTAGTAAAACCAACTACAGTGGCCTAAAATGGCTAAAATTTAGATTAAATCTTAGATCATTCTCAAGTTACTTTCCTGCCTAGATTATTTGATGAAATAGTTGACAACTTGATGTGAAGGTTGAAAAATATTTCATGTATGAAATTTTGACAGCATTCTACTTCAAGTGATGACCTAATTTTGATTAATAAAATATTATGTTCATTTTTTTTATCCATCGAAAATTCATCTTTCTCAGAATTTTACATTAATATCACTTAAAAAAAACTGTGAAAATTTTATAGTGAAGAATGAAGAAGAGTAACATCATAAAAAACATCTATAATGTGACGAGACACTTGTTAATGAATACAGAAAAATATAATGCTGTAATTTAAGATTTAGCAAAAGGCTGTTCATAGCTGAGCAAATACATTAAATGGAATAATCAATAGGTAGAAAAATTTTTTGTGATGTACTTTAGGCACTAATGAGGCAATTTATAAAGAAGGCACAAACTTGCATAGTGTTAAATACTATATAGTTTAAAGGCCATAATTAAGATATAAAACTATTTCTTTTTAACTTGGTTGCTTAGTTAAATTAAATAAATGTGTACCCAACTAAATATCTACAATTAAAAAAAAAAACTTCAAGGAACAGTGCCTTTTTTTAATAGTCATTTTATTAAGCATTACAATTAAAAATCCACTCTCAGATCAGTTTCAGTCTTGTCCAGTAAAACTTGTTCCTCTTCCATAATATCTTTTAAACTCAGGCTATCTATAAGGGCAAATACTTTTAAAATTAACATCTGGGTCCATTATTCAAACATATTGTCCAATGTTAAAGTATTTTGCTCCATTCTGTATTAGTAAGACAAATTTAAGGGTTCTTCTCCTTTATTTGTAATCTTTATTTCCTTCTAGTTCTCTCTAGTATCCCTTCATTCAACCAATATACATATGCCTAAAGTTAAAAATAAACATGTAAATATTCTTCTTTATGCAGATGACATGGTATCGTTGTCATACACCCACCTAGGGATGAGAAGACTGCTGCACAGTTTTAGTTTATACTGTGCACTCAACCGAAGATCAATAAGTCTAAGACCAAACTAGTTGTTTTGGGGAAGAGGCAGATTAGGTATAACTGGAGCCTGGATAGGGAATGTATAGATCAGGTTAAGTCCTATTTATATCTAGACTTGTCTTTACAGAAACAGGCTTCTGGCTACCACATTTTAAGAGGAGTTCTTTAAGGGCTACAGCTTGTGCCAAATCCATAAGGCAGCTCCAACCACACCTACCCAGGTTCTCGAATTCCAATCATAAAGTTATATAACAACAAAATAGTGCCAAAGATTACATATGGCACAGAAATACAGGGATATATACAAGTCCCCTTACTGGAACAGATACAGTCCACTTTCTTGAAATGTATCTTCGGGATGGACAAGTCTACTCCAATTCCAGCAGTGAGGGCAGAGTTGGGTATACCCCCTAAACAAAGCCAATGAGTAATTAAAGTATTCAATTATTGGCTGAAGATATTATCTATGGACCTAGATGGACTACCCAAGCTTTGTTTTGAAGAGCAGTTGTATAATATCTTCTCATGCTTGGGTTATCCAACTCTCAAATGCCATATTCCAATATGGATTCTCCATCTAATTCCCAGTCCAATCAGATCTGAAGGCCAAGGAAAGTTTTAAACAAAGGGTCATGGATGTGGCTGTCCAAGACAGTATTGCATCCCTTAAAAATGTTAAGTCCATGAAGTGGCTGGCTTAGCACAAATCAGCCTCCCAGTTAGAAAACTATTTAACAGCTTATATGCCCCAACATCTTAGAAGAGCTTTTTCAAGATCTTGTTTTGAATAACTAGACTCCATGGTAAGATATGGGAGGTTCCATGGAGTTCCATTTGAAGAAAGGCTGTGTATCTGTGTGCACCAGCTGTTGAAGACATTGCACATATCCTCTTTGATTGCAAACTATGATCAACAGAAAGGATTGTTTACTTAGATTCCTGTTCAAAAACTAAAAGAATGCTGGGGTACCCAGGAGAAATTTTTTTTGCAGGGGATGAACCTGCATATCATTAGTAAGACTGCACTCTTTATATCAAAGGCAATTTTGAAGAGGACAGACTATTTAGATCAGATTGGGGTTACCTGTAGGGGTGACATGTTATGAATTTGTTTGACTGTTTTCTTTGTATTTACTTGTATACTTGTATTGGTTTTATACTTCTGGTATGTCAGATGACTAAATCAATAAAGTTTCTGTTCTGTTCTATTCTGTTCTCTAGTACCCAACCTTCAAAGTCCCATCCTATCATTTTTTAAAGAGAATTCAAAACAAAAGCATTTTCCCATGAGAAGGATTCTTTCAATTAATTCCAAAATCTTATTTCATACCCTTAGTCCATTTGTAGCTTTCAAAAATCAAAGTTCTAATCACCCTTTTACTGTTTATTCAAAAAAAAAAAAAAGCATCCTTAAACTTGTATTTATTTCTTTTATATTTGTATTTCAGATTTAGTCATTGGCCATCTCACCCAGTGAGTGACTCTGGGTGGTTAACAATAAAATAAGAATAAAAACCAATTAAAATACAATAAAAACAGTAATCAGAAATAAATAATATAATCCAAGGGATAGATGGTATAAATAAATTATCAACCACCAGGAGTGTCTTCGTGTGCTAACCACCCCAGAGTTGGTTACCCCTCCTCAAGCCACATGCAAGCTGGCAGAGCCAGGTCTATATGCCTTTCCAGAAGACAAGGAGAGTGGGGGCCTGCCTCACCTCTGGGGGTAGAATATTCCATAGGGCAGGAACAACAGCAGAGAAAGCTATCTTCCTGAGACCCACTATTTAAAACTTCTTTCACTAAGAGTTGAAGAAAACTCAACTGGTGCAATAAAACCTGTTGATCTAAAGGATCCTAATAGTTGAAAAGTAATTAACAAGCAATTTCCAAAAGTGATTAGAAAAAAAAGTATGTGAACTGCAGTATGAGCAAAGATGGCTTTCCCTCATCTCTCAGAGCTCTAAACCCTTACCACAGACCCCTGTCTCCTCACAAGGAGCAACTGTCTGAAGTACTTGTGGACAATCACACAACCTCTGCTTGTCTGGCTTTTCATTCCACTGTTGGATCCGCTTTTCAGTTCTCCATTTCTTCCCTGGAAGTCCCAAGGAACAGTGTCTTAAGAACAAACTTCATATTGTTATTACATCTTACTCATAAGTTGCCCTTCTTGTTAGTTAGTGCGTGATAAACTGTGGCTAGATGAATCTGTAAAAGCAAACATACAAGCTATGGAAATGAAGCTAAATAATTGCTAAATAAGATCTGGCACCAACCTAATCCCTCTGCAGTTGCTTCCTGATTATCTAGCTCCTGCTATTTGGATGACTGAATGCCTGACCTACAGATTACTTAGAAAGTGGCCTATTACTGCTTGCCTGGTTTCTAACTGATGGCTTTTGGATTAACTTTGTGTTCTTCCAATCTTATCCCTATCTTAGCCACAGTTATTAGTATTTCTGTTGCTAAATGGGTCATGCAAATATTAAGGGCCATTTCTGATTAACGCTAACTGTAAGTTTAACTTGTTTGCTGGCTTCATATTTCTGTTTTAATTTGGCTTACATGGTTGTTCTGCATAAAAACTTGCATATAGTCAAATTAAGAAACACACTGAGAAAAATGCAAATAAGCAATCCAGTTTCTCCAGCATTATCACAGAAGACAAATAGCTTTGAAACAGTCCAACATTCTTTCAATATAAAGTACATTTTGAATCAACTTCTCAGACAATATTCTTTAATGTTTTTATCTGACCAATTTGCACATTTTCCCTAAAGCATTGATTTGCCTTCTTTGCTAGTAGATGGTATTAGGAAAACAATAATTCCCTATGTTTGGCATTTTGCATATAGAAATGTATTTGCTACAATTTGTAGGAAAAATATTAACTGTGGTGAAAATTGTTTACAGTGCCATAATACACAAGCCAAATTGTTTCACTGTGATCCACTGAGCACGTTATAAAAGAGTAGAAGTGCTTTATGTCTGTATTAATTATGCTAAACAGATTTTTACTAAGTAAAAAAAAACCACTCTAACTGGAATTGAAGGCATAAGAAAAAGCTTCAGGAAAATGTATCTTTTCATTTCATAAATAATTTTAAAAATACACTGGAAATAAAATGGCGAACAAAATTAGGGTGAACCACATGAACATTTTGTGGCAAGTTTTTCCTCTGTTAAAATATTTATATACAAAGAATTGTATATACATCTGTCCCACATTTCTGGATAATTGATTGTACTGTAGAACTGTTCCTAACATTAGCAAGTTGTTGTTGTTCCTAACATTAGCAAGCCCTCCCAATGCTCTGTAATTTAAATTCATTATTCCATGTTCCCCATCCTTGAATGATAGTAAACAGGTCTTGATTGCCTTCTTTGTGGTATCTTTGGGGTACTTGAAGAATGCTTTCAAATATTTCTCATACTTCTCTTGTCAGGACCAAACAAACACAGTTCCTTCCATCTCTCCGCACTGCCCTTCTATGAACCTTTTGAGTTTCTCTGAATTCTTCTTAAAGTGTGATGCCCAGAATCTAAAGTGGGATCTAACCAAAATAGAATGGAACAATTATTTCCCATGATTTGGACATTATGTTAAATGCTTAAAACTGCATTGGGCTTTTTTGCAGCCATACCATATTGCTGTCTCATATTCAGTTTGTTACCAATTACTATTCCAAAGTTTTTTTACAAGTATGTTTATCAAGCAGATATTTACCATCTTCCTGCTGATTTTTGTTTTCTAATTGAAAAACTTTTCACTTACTTTGGTTAAATTTTATTCTATTAATTCGGCTTATTTCCCTAACTTCTCAAAATCATTTTAAAATCTATTTCTGTATTCTAGGATATTAGCCATGCCATCAAATTGTGTATTATCTGCATTCCAGATAGGTATTTCCTCCACCTTTTCATCCAAGTCATTAATACAAATAGCACAAAATAGAGTGCCCAGAACCAAACCTTATAATATCCCATTGATTTGGAAGGCACTCATGGTGAATACTCTATGATTTTCAAGGTAGCTGTGTATTCCCTTAATTGTCATGCCATCCAGGTCACATTTAGCTAGCTTGTTCTCTAGATCAATTTCATGATCTGGATTGAGAGTCCTCTTGATTGAGCCATTAGATGCTATTGCTACCCGCAGACCATTCATGGTGATTTTTCTATTGCATTGTTGGATGCTAGTGCTGCCTATAGACTATTCATGGTCCACTCCAGTTTCTGGGAGCAATCAGTGGGCAGCAACAGCATGAGTATGACCCTTCAATTAAGATCAGGAAAAAGCCATACAGAGCACAGAAGCCAATATGGAGCCTTGTGACTAGCCTGACCCAAAGATATCCATCATGGCGGAGAGAGAAGGAAGAGCAAGTGCAAGTACATTTCATAGTTCATCTAACCCTAACACTTTAAAAATGTACTTTATGCTTGCATATTGTGCTTTCAAAAAGTAATCCGTCCCCTCTCAAAAAATATTTTGAAAAAGATATATTGAAGCTGTTACCTCTCTCTCTCTCTCTCACCATATATGTATAATGTATACATATATGTATATATGTATATATTGAGCTCCAGTCACTAATGAACAATTGCAAATATGCAAAATCATGGATAATGAGACAGTGGGTAATGAAGGTCATCTGTACATTAAAAGACGTATTTTCTGTTGTCAGTCATTCAGTCACTTCAATCATTTTGTGAGCTGTAGGGAGCCATAGAGACCTTGGAGAAACTATTCAGAAATTGTTATAAAAACAAAATAGGAAAAAAGCATGGTTGGAACCCAGAGAAAAGTATTAGGAACAGACATAGACTGACTTCCTAGTATATAAGAAAGAGGGGAAAAAACACAGTGGGACTGGCAAGGATCCATTATATTAGCCTATCTCAATAAAGATGCCTTCTGTGTCATGGCCATTGCCCTCCGGAACAACATCCCCCCAGAGATATGGATAATGCCCACTTTCCATGGGTCCCAAAAAACCCTTAAAACCTGGCTTTGCTCCCAGCCCTCAGGTCAATGTATTTGGGAGGCACCCTGCCATGCTATTTTTAGTCTGGGATGTCATGTCTTGTTTGTCTATGTTTTTAATTGTTTTAACTATGTATTTGACTTTGTAAGCTGCCCAGAATTTATTGGAGTAAGCAGCCATAACAAACTGAATGAAATAAATAAATGAAGTATATTTCCAGTCTTTCTGTGGAGTCTGTTTTCTTATTTGGTCAACCTTGAAAGGCTGTCAAGATTTGAATGATATAGTTTTGCTAGAATTATTTTTGCTAAGATAAGTGATTGAGTTCTTGTAAGAATCTATACTATCAGTAATAGCATCTAGCCATGTTGTAATACTCATTCCAACTGGGAAAACTATAGCCTTGACAATTACTGTTGTCAGTGCAATGACTCTGCATTTCAATATTTTGTTTAGTTTTGTCATATTCTTTCTCTAAAATATCAGATTTCTTTATTTCACAGTTAAGATCACTATCCCTGTGGGTTTCTGAGTGTTGGAAGATAAAATCAGTTATTACTTCCTTTTCCTTTTCCCTTTCTTCCTTTCTTTTCGCTTATTTGCAATGGGTTAGCATTGCCTTTTAATCTTTAAAAAAATGGGCATCCATTTTTGTTTGCTGTGTATATTCTCACTTTGATTTTGGTATTGTCCATCCAATGATTTTCACATGTAGAGTTGGCTTTTAGGTTGCTGAAAGAAGGTATTAGTTATAAACATTGAATATTCTTTGCAGAACTCTACTAGTCTTTGATCTGTACACTGAAACTAGAAACTAGACTTGTTTTGTACACTGAAACCAAATTTTGCCATTATTCCAGATGCTATTTTTTTTCAGTCTCCTAAATGAATATAGCTTTGTTGTTTTGTTGACAAGTTGTTACAAGTCACCATAGAATTGTTCTGTTTCTGGAGCACAGACTTAACTCACTATAGTACTGATTGGTTGCCATGGTCTCAAATTTGAAATCATTATATTATATTATTATATTATTCTGTGGAGGGGAGGTCTCTCTGAGCACTGACAATGACATCTTTTTGTGGATAATGATGACTATTATATTTCTTCTATGATTTTCTTCTATACAATATAAATCTGATGTTATTTTGTTATGAAGGGCTCAATTCCAGTCCATTTCATTTCACTGATTCCAGAAGATCCATGTTTAATCTTGACATTTGTGCTTGGAGAACTTCAAGTTTGCCTTGGTCATGTTTATGACATTACATGTACCAATGGTATACAGATTTTTGCAGCATCACACTTTTGTTTTTGGTCACACCAACAGCTGAATGTCCTTTCAGTTTAAATCCAGCCATATCATAAGCATTAGTGCTACTTATACTTGTCCTCTGCTGCTCCCTAGTAGCCTCTTAGACATTTTCTGATGTGACAGCTCATTTTCTAGTATCCTGTTGATGCTCTGCTTGATTGTCAATTTGTATTTCTTGGAAGAATATTAGGGTCTGTTGTCATTTTCTTCTCTCATATTTAGCCTGATTACTTTTCTATGACCTACACATCATGGGTGATACTTCTGGGAGTGTACAGTCCCAACAGTATACCTCAAGAATCACCTTCATGCTACAAGATAATGATCCATGAAGGGAAAACACATGTTTAATGCCACAAAAATGCTATCTATTTTGTCTTTGACCCATTTTACTGTTTTTATTCCACTTGAATGAAAAGAAATGATGTTCAAAAATGTTTACAAAGAAGAGGAAAAATAATCAGAGTTTTTGAGCATTGAGTTGAAGAATTCTAAACTCACTAAGGCTGTATGATAAAGTGAAGGTGATTCAACACAATAAAATAAGCTAAAGAAATCAAAAGAAACTATAACTTCAGACTGAAATTTTAAAAATCCCAGCAGATTTTATAAGAGAAGAAAACACTTTAGGAACATTTATATATATATATATATATATATATATATATATATATATATATATACACACACACACACACACACACACATCCACCCACCCACACATATAAACATAAATCTGTTCAAGACTATTGTCAGAAAACTTGATATCACTTTGCTGATATGACTATAGCCCTCCTCAGTTACTTGTGTATTAACCAGTTTGATCTAGTTCAAGGGAATAAAGATAAACATTTTAAGGAACTCATACTTGAGGTGTGTGAAGGAACATAGGTCAGTTCTTGTCCCCTGTTTGCTTGCAAACTTTGCAAACAAACAAACAAACAAACAAACAAACAAAAAATTGCTTGCAAAGGAAGATACAGTAATCTGACCACTATATCCACTGCAAGAAAATAGAGTTTCTTAGCATTCAAAATGCAAAATTAATCAGTGATTAGCCTGAAATATTTTAAACATATTTCTTGGAAAAGGTTCCATTGAACTTGCTAGATATGCACGCTTTGTACATCAGGTTGGCCTCCCACATGTTTAATAGTTTGGAGAAACTCTTCAAGAAAAAGAATGTTGTATTTGTATGCCATAATTTGTGCATTCTACAGAGGAATATTAGTAACAGTTTTCTATGAATATGCAAAGTACTTAACTGAAAACAGCTATTTCAAGTTTTCTGAGCTCAAACAAAACACACATGTTTGAAATGATCTCCCTCTCCCCAGTTTGGAACACAACACCTTTTGAATGGTGTTAAATGTATTCTAATTCTTAACAATGGGATTGTGGTTTTGAAACTTGTGACAGTTGCTTTTTCAAACGTCTTCCTCTCTAATCACCAGCAGGGACCATCCACTTCCTTACTGGTACTTGAGCTGAGACTAGATAGAGTGATGTGGGGATAGAAGATTGAGACAAAAGCAGCAATTAACATACTGTACATAACACATGATTAGTAAGTTACTCATTTTCAAGCATTCTTTGTTATGGGAAAATTAAAGGTATGTGGATGAGTTGATCATAGTTCAGTTTTATGTAGTTGGGTTCCTTACGTATTGTGCTGTGCTTTACACATAAATCTTATTAATGCTGGTTAAAACTGTAAATGCAAAAACAGTTAATACAATGTTGGTGTGAGCTTATTGTTAACTTTTTGCATGCATAATCTTGTCTGTTGTTGAGGTTCCAAACTTCATTTTAAAATGCCAACTTTCCTTACAGTTTGAAAGCAAGATAAATCAGTCTTATTTCATCATGATTTGGGGTTGAATTAATTGGGGGTTGCCATTTTGGAATTTTATAGAAAATGGATTCTATTATTTATACTTTAAATACAAATTTATTTAGAATGTGTTTGTTTAATGAAGTTGTTTGTTACCTACCCATCTTTAGGACTGGAACAAGTTAGAAATTTTGGTAAATTTTAAAAAATACATTTTAGTTTGGATTGTTGATGAACACTCTCTGGTCTGGTACCGCTGTTCTACTTAATTAAAAATGATATCTGGGCATGTTTGTGGGTGTGAATGATTTATTTATGCAAGAGTTATTATGAGTAGCAGTGCCTTAATTTTTTTTTTTAAAGCAAGCACACATACATACACACTAGATAGCAGGGGAAGACAACAATAAATTAAATGTGTCCAACTGGCTATTATGGTTCCCTTCTATAATCTCCAGGATAAGTGCTGCTACTAAAGAATGTTGGTGATAGAGTTCTTTCTTTGCCCCTAAATGTAATGGCTAAATATCTGGAGAACATAATATGAATGAGTGAGCGAGTGAGTGAGTGAGTGAGTGAAGGAATGAGTGAGTGAGTGAGTGAGTGAGTGAGTGAGTGAGTGAGTGAATGAATGAATGAATGAATGAATGAATGAATGAATGAATGAATGAACCTCTGTTTTGTCTGGTGAGGTTCTGGACAGCTTTCCCAATAAGAGTTTCTAAGTTCTAAATTAAGTAATTGATGCTATTTTCCCCATCCCATTGCTTTTCTATGAGGTTGTGGGTTTTTGTTTTAAGCTTCCATTCACCATTGGCTGGTCAGTATCAGTCAGCAGAGATTACTGTCTATGGAATAAAAAACAAGGGATCAAGGGCCAGGCCTTGAGTACTTATTGCTTCCTACAGGTGGAAAATTTGAAATGTATAGACTTCTGTCTGGATGATCTATAGAACTTCTCAAGCTATTTTGAATTTATTGTATTGCAATATTTCAAGTGTAGCTGCTTTGTTCCAAGCTTAAAACACAACATATTTTCTGTTTGGTGCATATCCCTGATGTTTTCTTTTCATTTCAGTGTTTGAAATCAAGCTGAGAGAATTGTTCAGTAAGATATTTGTAAATAGATTGGTAGAGTTAGAAAGCATTCTCACTGGATTTCAGACTCCGTATTTTTAAGAAAAAGGAAGTTTCTCTAATTTTTCATGGCATCAGAAGCACGGACATATTAATTAACTTGATGTCATCAGGTCAGGTTTGACTCCTATACAGGCAAATGCTCACTATGTCAAATTGTTTTTAGTAGTAATTCAACCTCTTCAAATGGCATCTTAATAATCTCTTTAATATCATCCATCTTCCTTTTATTCTACTTTGCTTACCTTGCCCAAGGATAATATTTTTTCCTAGTCCATTAGCTGCTCATATTACATTCCCAAAGTATAAATTTATCTCTTTCATCATGTGCTCAAGAAGTAGTCAGTTTTACTTGATCCAGTTCTGATCGACAGTTGGCTCACTAACCTATAAATCCAGACAACTAGGGTCAAGAAGCACCCAATCCAGAACAGGCTTCAAAGTCCATCTTTCTACTTATTAAGAACACTTCCATCTTGGCTGGATATATTTTTAGTTTATTTTCCCCCATTCAATTCATTACTAATATTAAACATTCTTCAGTGTTTTATTTTCAATATGTCACTGACCTTACTATATTCCTATTTATTTCACAGTTCCCCCAATTGCTTAATATGGTTCCATAATATTTTAGCATTTATGTAAAGCAACGCATAGGCTATAAATACTTTAAGCAACATTATTGAATACAAATTTCTCTCTCACATCTTCACCCCTGTAATGCTGGAGTAATAGTCACAGTAGTAAATATTACTACAGCTTCTTATTGTACTAATGATCTAATTTGTCAGGCTGTCTTAAACATTACTGAGAAAACATCTGCAGCACGCTTCCAAAAAGCATATTCAAAAATCACTACATTAAAAAATGAGATATTATTATAATAATTGCCTGAACTGAATTTCTCACTGTACTCGGATGTTTTAAAACTGGGCAGTATGATGTCAATACGGTCACTAGTTTCTCTATTTTTGCTCTGTTTTGTTGATATGAGCAAATCAAAAGAGTGTTGTTCAGTTTATTGTGAAAAGAATATTAGAGAGAGAGAGAATTTTTCTCTTGTCCTTATCATATATTCTATTGGTTCTTTGTAACAAAATTTAATCTAATTTATTTTACTTTTCTTGAATTGTTAAATAAAGTTGTATTTAAAGAGAGGAAGAAAGAATTATCCTAATGTGTCTTTCAGTGTTCACTTTAATAATGCCATATATAGCAATGCAATTAACAGCACCAGTGATATGTAGCAATTCATTGGTTTCCAGTCAAAGAAACAGAAGGCTAATGCCAGATTGCTTGTTAAAGGCATACCCAGTTGCAAAGTACACCATATGAAACAATCCCCTAGTAACAAAATAATGAGGTAAAAACATCTGTAAGATTTTTATTGTTGTTGTTGTTGTTGTTGTTGTTGTTGTTGTTGTTGTTATAGAACACTGAATGTGAAGATTTAAAATCTGGCTAAGGTGCAGATGGAGTTATTGTGATACCCATAGATACTGTCACTGGATCCATCCTTCTGTCAGACCTGACTGTTAATACTGCAAAACATTTTTTCCCCTTAAGCAGGGTCACACAGAGTAGATACTGTATTTCCCAGAAGTAAATGCAAATAACATTTTAAAAACAAAACTGTCTCTTCAAGCAGTCTAGCTCTGGGAGAAAATTTAATCAAATTTATTTTAGAGGAAGAGTAGGAAATGAAGTCACTCTGGACCTCCAGGTTATGAGAGTCAATGAATGCTGTACCCCACCCATTTACCACAGTGAAAACAGTAATGCTAAACAATGGACTTCTTCATTAAATAATTAAAGCATGCTAAACAATGGACTTCTTCATTAAATAATTAAAGCATACACAGATAAAGTTATGTAAAGTTATTTAACTATTATCAAACAACATTAAATGGGAAATACAAATAGGGCTAAATTTGACAGCAAGTTTTCTGTAGTCAGTTACTTTAGACATCTTTGTGCATTTAAGACAAAGATCAGAAATTTAAGTCATGCCAGTTTTCCACTACTTATGTTGTAAGTGGACAGATTGTCTAATGTACATATTAATAAAGTTAAGTTGTATAGTTCACTATAACACTTATTCATGTTTTCTCCTTTTTTGGCAGCAAATTAAAATGTGATTATCTGAAGCAATTTTTCCCCCAAGATCCCATTCTATAAAAGGAAAACAAAACAACAGCAATTTTGACTGCAGCATTGTTGGCCCTAATGAATTGTTTAATAGAAGATAATTTGCTCTTTCGCCTTGACAAATTCAAATTGAAAGAATCGGATAAAAGGCAGAAAGTAATGAAAGGTCTTTAAAACAGTAAAAGCAATAATTAAGTTAACAGCTACTAATATTTACTACTGTTGGTAAACATACAGAGCAATCTGTATATTGCCTAACTTACAGTAATACCTCTACCCTTAAATTTCTTTTTCTTACTAAAATAATTATAATTTACAGAAATGAACATTTTAAAAAGCAGAACAATCTTTGATGATGGAGAGGGATCATAAAAGTCTATAAAACACAGTTGTTATCTCAGACCATAACAAGTATGTAATTACTTCTTACTAGTGATATAAAACAATCTGGGGAAGAAATTACCTAACAATAAAGGAATAATATAGAACTGTAGTGTACATCAGTCGTTTATATTACAAAACCCTATCCCCTACATAAATTCCAATTACCGTAAAAAATTCCATTTCATCCAGACATACAGTAAATGGGGACTTAATTATTAGCCCAAGTTATTAAAAAAAGGATGGTGGAAATATGGAGTCCTTTTCAATTCTCAATTCCTTTCATTCCCCTTTAAAAAAGTTTGTAACATGGCGTGTTCTATACATTCAAGATGTAAATGCTGTCTACTAGTCATCTGCTGTTTTGAGTAAAAATATTTTATTTATTTATTTATTTTTATTTATTTAATAGATTTGTCCCCGCCCATCTCCCCACAACGGGAGACTCTATCCCAATATCCCAAAGATGGTTTGATATTAAACCTCTGTTATGAAAATATATGAAATATGAGTTTAGTAAGATATCTAACAGTGTTTAATAGTGCTAATAAACCATTTATTTTCCAACACTGAGGTATTTGTGCTTACATTATGATGCAATAACTAGACTGCAAAACTAACTGGGAATTAGCTCTACTGAACATAGTAAGATAAGCTTTACTTCTAAATAAATATACACAGGCTTGCATAATTAAGGGTGAAATCCTTAATCCTATCTGGGAGTAAACCTTGCTAAATTATGAAGGAGGACTGCATATAAGTGTAAAGGCAGCTTCAAACATGTTGCTTTCCGAGACAGACCACCAAAATAATACCCCTCCCAATAATGTGCCATAGGCACTCAAGGAAGAACAAGTGAAAAGTCATTCATGTTGATATTGCACCATGACATCATGATACACATTTTGTCATTTTGGCATCAGTATGGTTAGGAATGGAGACATACATAAGAAGTGTAATATCCAAGGTCAGTCAAATTATTTTGTAATAGAGGCAGAGAAACTAACAAGCACCTCTCCAGCAGTGAAAATACAACTATCTTTCCATACCATTTAACTTGAGGTATTACTATTTCCCAAAAAGTTGAGGAGGACCTTAGAGCAATTCATTTTATCAATTACGTCACGTAATTTAACAAGACATCAGGCCAGATCGTTTTCTGAAAGAGATAATAACTTTAGTGAAGGTGAGCTGAATAAGCCTGGTATAGTAGTCACATTGCACATACTGCCATTGGCAGAACAATAGTATTTAACAGCAACCTCTCTTGGCCTACTGAGGATAAGGCATTAACTTCAGAATAATATAGGAATAGAAATCATCTATGTATGTCATCTTGTCTGTGTTGGTGCCAAGGCAAATTGAGATGTTAGCAAAATGGAACATTGTGTTCCCACATTTGAAAATGGTTTATCTAGCTTTATAGAAGTAGTTAAAATATTTTGCTTAACAAACATACACAAGCATGTTTTTTGTTTGTTTGCTTGCTTGTTTGTTTGCTACAGTTAGAGTTACTTCAGTTTCCAACTCAGTCTTCTAAATTGGATTTAGATATGGTCATCATTATGTTAGGCTGAACTGCAAACAGCACATAGTAGTTGATTTCCATTGCTTGGGGCTGTTTTTTCTTTTTTCATTCATTAAAAAGAAAAAGAAAAAAGTTCATATAGCTTTCTTTTCCCTTTTGTTGTGTGTTTCTAAGCCAAGGAGGTGGGAGGAACCCTCGCTCTGTCAGATGAATTTTATTTGGACTACATATATGTATTGCTTTGTGTATTGCCTTGCTGCCAATAATTTTTTATAACAGCAACAGATACCAAGCAAACACTTGATCATGAGTGCTATGGAGCTATTGGATATTCTAACAATCATTGCTGTTTAGTTATTTTTTAACTAATGTTATTTTGTTGTTTAGTCGTTAAGTCGTGTCCGACTCTTTGTGACCCCATGAACCATATTGCGCCAGGCCTTCCTGTCCTTCACTGCCTCCCTGAGTTTGCTCAGTTTCATGCTCATTGCTTCAGTGATGCTATCTAACCATCTCATCCTCTGCCGTCCTCTTCTCCTTTTGCCTTCAATCTTTCCCAGCATCAGGGTCTTCTCCAAAGAGATCTCTCTTCGCATTAGGTGACCAAAGTATCTGAGCTTGAGCTTCATTATCGATCCTTCCAATGAGCAATCAGGGTTGATTTCCTTTAAGATTGACTGGTTTGACCTCCTAGCAGTCCAGGGGACTCTCAAGAGTCTTCTCCAGCATCACAGTTCAAAGGCATCAATTCTTCGGCGCTCAGCCTTCTTGATGGTCCAGCTCTCACAGCTATACATTACTACTGGAAAAAACCATAGCTTTGACTATGCGGATCTTTGTCGGCAAGGTGACGTCTCTGCTTTTTAATATGCTATCTAGGCTTGCCATAGCTTTCCTCCCAAGGAGCAAGCGTCTTTTAATTTCATGGCTGCAGTCTCCGTCTGCGGTGATCTTGGAGCCCAAATAAATGAAGTCTGTTACTGCTTCCATTTCTACCCCTTCTATTTGCCAGGAATTGATGGGTCCAGATGCCATGATCTTAGTTTTTTTAATGTTGAGTTTCAAGCCAGCTTTTGCACTCTCCTCTTTCACCTTCATCAAGAGGCTCTTTAGTTCTTCTTCACTTTCTGCCATTAGGGTGGTATCGTCTGCATATCTGAGGTTGTTGATGATTCTCCCTGCAATCTTAATTCCGGCTTGTGATTCTTCCAGCCTGGCATTTCTCATGATGTACTCTGCATATAGGTTAAATAAGCAGGGTGACAGTATACAGCCTTGTCGTACACCTTTCCCTATTTTGAACCAATCGGTTGTTCCATGACCGGTTCTAACTGTTGCTTCTTGGCCCGCATACAGATTTCTCAGGAGACAGGTAAGGTGTTCTGGTACTCCATCTCTTTAAGAATTTGCCACAGTTTGTTGTGATCCACACAATCAAAGGCTTTTGCATAGTCAATGAAGCAGAAGTAGATATTTTTCTGGAACTCTCGTGCTTTCTCCATGATCCAGCGAATGTTGGCGATTTGATCTCTAGTTCCTCTGCCTCTTTGAAACCCAGCTTGTACATCCGGTAGTTCTCGGTTCACGCACTGCTGAAGCCTAGCTTGTAGGATTTTGAGCATAAGCTTGCTACCATGTGAAATGAGTGCAATTGTGCGATAGTTTGAGCATTCTTTGGCATTGCCCTTCTTTGGAATTGGAACATAAACTGACCTTTTCCAATCCCGTGGCCACTGTTGCGTTTTCCAAACTTGCTGGCATATTGAGTGCAGCACTTTAACACCATCATTTTTTAGTATTTTAAATAACTCAGCTGGAATACTGTCATCTCCACTAGCTTTGTTGTTAGCAATGCTTCCTAAGGCCCACTTGACTTCACTCTCTAGGATGTCTGGCTCAAGGTCAGTGATCACACCAGCGTGGACATCAGGGACATTAAGATCTTTCTTGTATAGTTCTTCAATGTATTCTTGCCACCTCTTCTTAATCTCTTCTGCTTCTGTTAGGTCCCTGCCTTTTTTGTCCTTTATCATGCCCATCTTTGCACTAAACGTTCCTTTCATATCTCCAATTTTCTTGTAGAGATCTCTAGTCTTCCCCATTCTATTGTTTTCCTCAATTTCTTTGCATTGTTCATTTAAGAAGGCCTTCTTATCTCTCCTTGCTATTCTCTGAAAATCTGCATTCAGTTGGTTATATCTTCCCCTTTCACCCTTGCTTTTCGCATTCCTTCTTTCCACAGCTATTTGTAAAGCCTCATCAGACAGCCATTTTGCTTTCTTGCATTTCTTTTTCTTTGGGATGGTTTTAGTTGCTGCCTCCTGTACAATGTTACGGACCTCCGTACATAGTTCTTCAGGCACTCTGTCTACCAAATCTAATCCTCTAAATCTATTCATCACCTTCACTGTGTACTCACAAGGAATATGATCTAAGTCATACCTGAGTGGTCTAGTGGTTTTCCCTACATTCTTCAATTTAAGCCTAAATTTTGCAGTAAGAAGCTCATGATCTGAGCCACAGTCAGCTCCTGGTCTTGTTTTTGCTGTCTGTATAGAGCTTCTCCATCTTTGGCTGCAAAGTATATAATCAATCTGGTTTCGGTATTGACCATCTGGTGATGTCCATGTGTAGAGTCGTCTCTTGTGTTGTTGGAAAAGAGTGTTTGCTATGACTAGCTTGTTCTCTTGACAGAACTCTATTAGCCTTTGCCCTGCTTCATTTTGTACTCCAAGGCCAAACTTGCCTGTTATTCCTTGACTTCCTACTTTAGCATTCCAATCCCCTATGATGAAAAGGACATCTTTTTTTGGTGCTAATTCTAGAAGGTGTTGTAGGTCTTCATAGAAGTGGTCAACTTCAGCTTCTTCAGCATCAGTGGTTGGGGCATAGACTTGGATGACTGTGATATTGAATGGTTTGCCTTGGATACGCACTGAGATCATTCTGTCATTTTTGAGGTTGTACCCCATTACTGCCTTTCCCACTCTCTTATTGACTATGAGTGCAACTCCATTTCTTCTAAGGGTTTCTTGCCCACAGTAGTAGATATAATGGTCACCCGAATTAAATTCACCCATTCCCATCCATTTCAGTTCGCTGATTCCCAAGATGTCGATGTTCAATCTTGTCATCTCATGTTTGACCACATCCAGCTTGCCTTGGTTCATGGATCTTACATTCCAGGTACCTATACAATATTGTTCTTTACAGCATTGGACCTTCTTTTCGCTTCCAGATACATCCACAGCTGAACGTCCTTTCGGCTTTGGCCCAGCCGCTTCACTCTTTCTGGAGCTACTTGGAATTGCCCTCCGCTCTTCCCCAGTAGCATATTGGACACCTTCCGATCTGAGGGGCTCATCTTCTGGCGTCATATCTTTTAGCCTTTTAACATTGTCCATGGGGTTTTCTTGGCAAGGATACTGGAGTGGGTTGCCATTTCCTTCTCCAGTGGACCACATTTTGTCAGAACTCTCTGTCATGACCTGTCCATCTTGGGTGGCCCTGCACGGTATAGCTCATGGCTTCACTGAGTTACGCAAGCCCCTTCGCCACAACAAGGCAGTGATCCATGAAGGGGAATGTTATTTAATTACCTAATATCAATGAAACACACTAGCAGTTGCATTCTTTATAAAGGGGGTGCAGAGTAAGTTTTTGAGACCAGTTTCTGATAGAGAAAACAACCTTAAAGTCATTCTGAAATGATTCTTTGATTTCAGTAGATCTGATTTACAAATAATTTTTTTTTAATAATTTTTTTTTATTTTTTACAACAAACACAAAACATACATAGACAAACAAGAACATAGAAAAGCATAAAAAAAACATCTTCCATTTTATACCATGTGTCAGCCAGTTACCAACTCGATGGTGCCCCTTTCATAATCTTAAATTCTCATATCTATTCAAAATATATTTGTATACTCATCAATTAACAATTATTAATCATTCATAGCTAGTCTATAGAATCATTTATTACAAGAAATTTTAACTTTCAATAGGATTAGTAGTACATTTTCATCTATCGATTATATGTGTATATATATATAATAATTGATATCATATTTCTATTGTAAAATTTCCTAATCCATTACATTACTATATTTTCTCATCCAATCATTAATAAAACAAATCCCATGTCATATAAAATTACTTATCTTCTTATTCTAATTTCAAATCTCAATTTAACTCATCTCTGCACATTCCATAATTTTCAATAACTTCCTCCTGCATAGGTACTTTTTCATTCTTCCAATTCTTAAAAGTTACAGTTCTAACCACTATCAAAACATACTTAATTCTTCACTACATGTTTCAACAAAAATGTCTCTAGTTTAAAATCTATATGTTACTATATCCAACCATGTATAAATTTTAGTCTAATCTTTTAAAACATTTATAATCAAATACAATTTTTAACTATATATCTCAGTTTTATACTTTATTCCAGCGCTTGCATAATTTTGAGTTCACCCTTTTCATTCAATATCCCAAGATATCTAGCTGTTTATTTCTTTTTCTATATTATTGGATAAGAGAAAGCAATAATAAATGTCCTTTCAAACATTCTGCTTTTTGAAGCTTCTGTCAGTTCCATCATTGTTGTATTCCCCTCATTTTTTCTTTAAGCATCTGAAGTAGTTTCTTTCAATATTGTTTTACTTCTTTTTATACATTCTCTTAGTACGATTTTCCATTATAATCTTGTATAATCTTTTTCTCACCCTCAGTACCAAGAACAAGTCTGTCCCTCTTCATTTATCAGTTGATTAACCCTTTTAATTCTCAGTTTATAAGCCTCAAAATAATTCTGTTTAATGTTTCTGATTTCTTGTGCTATTTCTTCCTTTTCCATTGATCCCGTTTTATGTTTAATTAAGTCCATTTTAGCTTTAATATCTTTTTTTTCTTTTTTTTGCAGGAATTTCTGCAGCTCTTCTTCCAGTTTTTTATAGTCATCCTCGATAGTTTAAAAGTCTTTTTCTGCATTGTGTTTCTCGTATAGTCTATTATCTTGTATAAACCTCCATTGAGTCAAAGGATTCTTTATCTTTGTTCTTGCCAAGAGAAAGAGAAAAAAAACCAAAAGAAAAAAAAAAAAGAAGAGGAGGAGAAAGGCTGGATCTCTTTAAAAATCCAACTGGGGGGGGGGGAATAGAGAGCAAAGCAGAGCTTCTAGCAGAAAGAAGAGCTACTGCCACTAATCAAGGCTCTTGTGACTAGCTCAAACTTTCCATCTTGATATTTTCAAAGTTGCTTTCAACTCCACTTTCTTGTTTATAGTTATTCGGATGGCACCTGTATAAACATGCACATCCCACTATCTTTTTAGAAAGCCCAGGGTCCTTGAGCATGCGTCACAATGGGAAAAAAAAGGCACTATGTCGAGCCTCTAGATGGCAGTGCAACTTTCTTTCATTTACTTTCTCTTAACTCCACTTTCCCCATTTCAAAATCAAAAAATATAAATTTCTTATAACAATAAAGAAAGCTTAGTCAAAAAAGAGGCTTAAGATAAAGAATTATTGAGTATTAAAAAGAAAAAGCCAGTCCAGTCAAAAATATATTTTTTTTAAAAGAAAAAACATCTTGCCAATTCCACTAAAAAGGGAAAGTTAAAAAAAAAAGATTTTTCCCCCCCTTTTTTTTTTTATAAGGCTCAATCTCACCGCTTGATCCATTTTTCTTCACTTTTAAAAATCTCTTTAAGTTACTTAAGGTGTTCTCTAAGAATAGTTGAATAGTAAAGGTCCATCTCACCTGGTTGACACCCCTCTCTTTCTTCTTCCTTTGGAGCTGTCCCGGCTTTTGCAGCCATTTTTGGCTGCCTCTCCTCCGCCGGCTTCAAGAGCTTCTCCCAGGATCAATCTGGGACTTGCGGCGTCCCTGAGATCCGCGGGACGTGCCCTTTGCGATCGCCATCTCTACGGGACGGCTTAGGTCCATCGGGACCATCCGGGGGGGGGGAAGATATCGGCTGCAATCCTGGGAGCCCAGGATCGCCCGCCGTACCGCCGCGACGCCAGCTCCCTGATTTACAAATAATTTGAGGTGCCTTGGATTGGACCTGAAGAAATAGGATAATCTGATTCCAAAGAGTAACTGATGAAATGTGATTAAGAAGTTATCTCCCACAACACATTCAAAGGGATCAATATAGTTACCTGAATTATTAGAGGTAACAATTTTCAGGCATGGCATATTTATATACATACAATAAACTCAGTTGCTTGGGAAGGAGTTAGAGCTATAACCAAGAACACTGATGAGCCTTGGAGGTACTAAGAAAATAAGGGTGAAGAGAACCTTCATTCATCTTTCCAGGCTTTGGAGCCTTAGGGAAAAGAAAAGGGACTTGGGGTTCTAACTTGACTCACATAGGTTAGAATTTTGAGGCTTGTGAACAGATGAGCTTGGCTGGCAAAGAGATTGGCAATTTTGTACTTGCCATTCAGAATGAGATCAGACTACAGATAGATGGTATTTGTATTATTCCAGAGTCCTGCACAGTTATACTTGGGTTGTATATCTCTACTTCTGGAGTTCAAAAAGGTTTTATTTCACTTTATTTGAGAGGATGGATGCTATGTTTGCAAAGTGTTCTTCCTGGTTTTCTTTTCCTTTGCAGCTTGCTTGCTTGCTTCTTTAGCAGTTGACCAAAACATCTTGAGCCCTAAACTCATCTATATTGCTACTGAACAATAGCAGCAACAATTTGCATTTTATAAAAACAGCAGCAGCCCCCCAGGTTATATTGTCTTCTCAGTGAATTAAAGAACCACAACCTGTGTGCTGTTTACTTAACTTATCCTATACCCTTTACCAATAGCTTTTTTTCCCCCTAGAGTATGATTTAATGCCCTCTTTTTGCAATTATGGATGACAGTTATAAAGGAATCCCTGTAATGGTTAGGCCTTGTGTTGTTGGTAAATCTGAAACTCTAAAACATGTTTTCTAAAGTATGATTTCTATGTAGAACTTCACTCTAAATTATTTCACCCTCTAATAGAAAGACTGCCTGGCTACCCAGTCAATGTTACCTAGAAGTTTTCTCAAACCATAGGTACCCTGAATTCACCTTTTTAATGGCAGTTTTGTGCCTTAGTTATAAGGCAGATTTGTTAATAGAAGCACACAATGTACCAAACTGTTAAACTGTAGTTATTATATTTTTGAATTGTGATTGATTGACTATGTGCCATCAAGTTATTGTTGACTCTCAGTGACCACAGAGCTATATTTTTTCCATGAGAATCTGTCTCTAATCTGGTCTTTCAGATCTTCCAGCAGTACACTTATTGCTACAGTACCTGAGTCCATTCACCTTGTTTTTGGATTGTGCTGGTTTGGTTTAACATTTTCTATGATTTTGCCTGTAATAAAGAAAGATGGATGTATGGTTATAAAAAAGTAATTTCCAGAATGATTAAAAATATGAAAGAAAAGTATTAAATATGAATTAAAAAATAATGTGTATGTATGAATATATTCCCTTTTCGCATACACATTAGAAGGTTATATCACAGGCACAATGAGTGGGCTGTATGTAGTCAACTCCTTCTAATCTATACAGAGAGGAAGACATATGCTACTGTTTAATATGAGCAAAGAATTAATTAACAGCTATAGTGGTAATGAAGAAGAGAGCTGAGACATAGATAAATTGAGTCTGATTGGGGCTGCACAGACTCTTCAAGTGATTAATTGCAAGAAGGCAGCATTAGCAGAAGAAGCATATTACAAAGCAGAGTTTCTAATTCTTTGCTGCAGAGACCTTTTAAAAAGAAATAGTAGAACTGGGAATAGAGCCTCATTAAGAGGGTAAGAAGTGGAGGCCTTTAATGCTTTCTGCCTTAGCTATTTCATTTGCATGGCACAGGAACATTTCCCAAGTAATTTTCAGAAGGGTCAAGAACATTGTGGAAATAGCATACCTTAACCCTGCTTTAATTTTCCTGTGGTGGATATAATAGTGTATCATAAGACAATTTGCATGAACATTTTCTCCTAAGAATGCATTTTCATTTATTCAGCTCTGTCTGTTTCCAGAATCCTAGACTTCAAAGGCTCAAATCCTAGAATTACTCTGTATTGTAATCTAGTGGTTATTTTTTGAAGATACTTTTGGGCTAATAAATAAATAAACAAACAAACATTAAATCCAAAACTCATCCAATTTTTTTTCACCTCCACCAGGCCAAATCAATGCTTTATTGCAAAAAAATGAACAGTACATGTTATATAAAACTCAGTCTAGAGGGCCCACTCCTCTTATACTGAATTGTCAGATGTCTTAAAACTTAGCTACTTAATTTATACATTAATATATATGTCAGAGCCAGCCTGGTGTAATGGTTAAAGAGTTTGGGGAGACTCTAGGGCATTCACTGCCTCCAGCAATAGGGAAATTGCAAAATGGTAAACCACTTCTAAAAATGTTGCCTAGAAACTGCATGGTCTTGTCCATGTAGATGGCAGGAGTCAAATCTGACTCAAAGGAAAACATATTATGTATGTATACAAACACACATTACATGGAATTGAACTTAAATATTATTTGCAAATTATTTATTTATCGTAGTAACAGCACATTGTATGATGTTTGGCTTGTGGAGAGTTACTTTTCTGCGCTCCCACCCTATCCTATAGCTAACTGGAAATCATGCTTCCGCCACATTCATTACCTTACTGCACTTCTGAAATGTGCTGTCTACACAGCTTTAGCACCCAATTTTCCAAGGACTGGTGGTTCCCTTGCTAAAATTCCAGCTCTCACCCAACATAATCCAGTGCATGAAAAGTCTCATCCAATCGGCAGGCAAAACCTTCTGGTTATTATTTACTGCATTTTTTCTATTTTTTTCTTTCCATCATATTACTGATTGATCAAACTGTTTACATTTTATTCCTAATAACTATGGGTCAACCAGTAATCACTGAACCTTTTGACCACTAGGTGATAGTAAAGAGTTAGAGTGTTACATCTTTAGAAAAAATTATGTGTAGTTCAGGGTTGAACTGTGGAGTCCTTGGTGTTCTCTGAGCTTGGTTGATTTCTTGCAAATGTTTTGTTACCTAGCTAGGTAACATCTTCAGTGCTAGAATGGAATGGGGTTTGCTCTCTGTTTATATACAGCGGCATACCCTGCCAGTGTTGGTGGGGGTGGGGGTTTGGTTTTGTTCCTCTGGTAGTTCCTTGATTAGGATATTGTTTACTGCTTGATTGTATGTCTGGTGATAATTTTGGTGTTAATCTCTGCTTATCTGGGTGATGATTGCTAGTAAGGAGATGCTCTAGTCTTTTGTTTTCCTTTTTATTGTCTCTTTGCATGTTGATGGCTGCCTTGTCTGAATACCAAGCTTCCAAGAATTCCCTCACATTTTTGGATTTAACTTGGTCTAAGATGCTGACAGTTTCCCAGTTGAAACTATGATTAAGTCTGTCCATGTATATGAACAGAGAGCAAACCCCATTCCATTCTAGCACTGAAGAAGTTATATCTTTGTCTGCCATCTACTGGCCTTCTGGATTTGTGCAGCTAAGATGCAGTGCTGGATAAGTGTGGTTGAATAGCTAGAGTTTAAGAAAGGAGGTTTGCTATGAGGCTTGATGAGGGATCAATAAACTACCCGAAGGCCATAACATGATAAAAGGAAGTGAGAGGCCAGGACTTCCTTAGAAGCAGTGGCCACTGGAAAGGGAATTCCCTATCCCTTTCATGGGAAACAGTATTGTGGGAAAAATTCCCATGTAAGTAAGGAACTGAAAGTCTTGGAGGTAGATGCAACAAAGTATCTTTTATTAGCATACACACCACAGTGACCACTGGGCTGCTTGCCCAAAGAACACAGAAAAGCCCTAAAGCTCACACGTTTGCAAATTCTATATCCTCTGAAATGGTACATAATTACAAAGGCAATGTAAATTATAGCATGACGTTTTCAGCCAGAATGCAGCATCTGATAAGAGCATGAGAAAACCTTACTATGGGCTGACTCAGCACTTCCAAATTTTATCTTTCAAAAAGGGGTTCAAGCACACCCTTTTTACTGATACTGGCACCTTCTAACATAAACAATGCCATTTATTATGACCATATATGGATTCCTTTTACACCAAGGAAAAGACAACAACCTGGTTTCTGTTATCTGTCTCCTTCCCATTCAGGGTCATCAGGCAGTTTCAGATGCCTGCTCCTTCTGCTGTACAATTCAAAATCCGTCACAGTGATCATATAGTAAGTATAGAATATTATTTGTCCCCCACAGAGGCCAATGAAATACAAGAGCCACCTCCTTTTAATTATACCTTTAATTATATGTGTTATGCCATGAGGTAGTCAATTTCAGGGCTTGCACTCCCTAACTCAATTGGTTAACTCAGTCAGGCAACCCATTTAAAAAAATAAAAATAAAAAAAGTGGCTATAAAATTTGTGACTCCCTCACAGCCAAACCAGCACTGCAAAATGGGCACTGAGCTCAAAGACTAGACAGAAGGGAGAGATCCTACAGCAACTCTGCCAATCTAATTCAGTTCAAGCAGATTTCAGCCCCTGACTTTGTCATCTCTACCTTTGAAACCTCTACCTTTCCCATGCACTATGGATTGTCTGATGGAAAGTGTTAACCAGTGCATGAAAGAAAAATAATTCCAGAGTAGAAAGCCTTCAGGCTGTGGGCTAACTATGGTTCTTGCAGGCAAACAGGTCCTCTGGAAATGGTTAGTTGGACATCTGGTCACTAGGGTAAGAAGGCTGGGTGGATGTGACCACTAGGAATACTATAAATCATATTTTTCTTACAACTTCTAATCTAAATAAAAGTGCTTGTGTTGTTTTTAAAGCTTTAAAAACCATGGATATGGGGAATTGTATATGATATTTAGCTATGCTACTAAAACCCCTTCTTTATTTCCTGACATGAGTGGCTTGATATTTTGTTCAATGATATCAGGTATGAAAATGCAATTACTGATGGGAAATAATTGATAAGAATCAAATTATTCATTTACTGCATACTATCAGCCACTTTGCTTCAGCTACTTGTTACATTTTATAACAAACTAAGAACAATGATTTTTTTTTTAATTTCATGATCCTGAGATAGTTTTTGGTTATGGCAGTAAAAAAATAAAATTGACAAGTGATAAAATATTAAATCTCAACTGGAAGAAAGGTTTTCAGTTTATATTATCAAACATCTACCAGTCTTACTGCCACAGTTATAGCAGGAGAACAACTGAGCATTATTTACAAAATCTAGTATCTGTAGAGTTGTCTTGCATGATAACTCATGCCAGAATTCTCACTGAATTATCAGAACTCATGCCAGAAATTATTTGACTTAATACCAGTGTTTCCATGGATAGTCTATTCTATGTCCAGGCTTCCTATATTATTAACGTTGAGAACTGTAATACATTTATCGGTATCATATTAGCCACACTGCTCTGACTGTAACAGTCAGTTGCATTGTTTCATTTTTGTGCAGTGTTATTGCTATTTTTAAAAATATATGCAAATGAAATGTCTATGCTGAAAAATATTCACAGAACTACTACTACCTCTTCCTCTCCTATCTTGAAGCCAGGTAAAGATATTCAATTTAGCAAAAAGAGTTTGCTCTATGTTCCATCTCCCTTTTTTGTTTTAGTTTTTTTTCCCCCCACTACAATGTATTAACAGTGCAAGAAGGTGGATGAAAAGAAAAGATCAGAGCTAATGAGTTCTTTTGGTAAAATTGCTGGCAGCAGTTGCAAAATCCAAGAAGTTATGAGCAGCTTGTACCTATGCAGGAGGAAGTATAGAGCAATGACTGTGATGCCAGATGGCTGCGATGATTTATCTCAGGCAACGGTGTAGTTCTTTTCTTTACCTTTGTAACAGTTGCCACATAATTCACAACATATAATAAACCACCTCTTTGGCTGCTTCTTCTGGAGAGCAAAAGAAGAGGGGGTGTCTTTTAAAATGTCTCCTTCAATATTTCTATCTTCCATGAAGAACTACATTTCTCAAAAGAGTTGCCTCACCAAAAAGTATGAAGTGATTGGCAAAAAGGCAAATGTTGTGAGAAAAGGGAATGTGCCCCCTCCCACCATCTCAGTTTGAGCAGTAAGTATAGGCCACTCTTACATATTGTGATGAAAAAAATGTCATGATATAGCAATGTATTGTAAATCATGACTTTTATTTTATTTTATTTTATTTTATTTTAATTTCTTTATTTCTTTCTTTATTCTTTCTTTCTTTCTTTATTTATTTAAAAGATTTGCATGGCCACCCATCTTTAAACACAGCTCTGGGTAACTCACAACAATTAAAACTCCACACTATTTTAAAAAATAAATAAATAAAACCGTAAAACACAGCCAAAACCTAGCACCCCAGCCCAAAAATCCAGAAGACCCTTACTCTTCCCAGGACCTGGGTAAAAAGCCAAGTCTTGATGGCCTTCTGGAAAGCTAAAAGGGTGAAGACCTGCCAGATTGCCAGGAAGAGGGTGTTCCAGAAGGTAGGAGCAGCCATGGAAAAGGCATGCTTCTGTATTTCGCACTAGATGGCAACATTTTAGGGAAGAAACCTGGACCATGCCTACCCTATCTGATCTAGTAAAACAAGCAGATACTCTCAGGGAGACGTGGTCTCACAAATAACCTGGTTACTGGACACAAGTACATGAGTTTACATTGTGATGTCACCCTTTTTCATCTGCAATCCCTTGCCCCTCTCCCCCATTGATATATATGACAGTGGGATAGTGCTTTAATCTCTATCTGGTACATGGTAAATTAGCTGATATAGACTTATTAATGCTGGATTAGGTCAATTAATTTTTTATGGCACAGATCAACAAAAAGCTGGTGAGCAAACGGTATGTGATGACATATTACTCACTTGTTTATTCAGAAAGGATGTATTTGGTCAGTAAGGTTGTATGTAGAATGTGAGTATTGGATTCTCCTGATTATATAATCAAGTCACAGGAGGCAAAATCAGGTTGGCTGGTATGTACCACATTATCATTTTTAAAATGTATATTCACCCTTTCTATTATCACATAATTCAAGAAAATATTCAAACTAGATTTATAAGTAAGCCACAAATTTTCAAGACATGTATGTGTGTGTCTGCGTCCATATTTGCAGCCTAGTTTAAAGTATCTCTTTCCTGAAGTTGATATATACATGTACATGGAATGAAAAGATTATTCTGACTGAATACTAGGATTCAAGAGATATGCTTTTGTCTCATCCTTTTAATCATTTTCCTAAAGAAATATTAAAATACCCTTTATGGAATTAGAGATAATGAACTTTAACTTATTGAATCTATACATGTTGGTTGATAGTGAAGAGTGGCACATATATCTTAAGAAAGATTCTAGGCAATGGACCTTATCAAAGTTTCTGGTCATGTGCTATCCCAGTTTGGTTAGTTTAAAGCCAGTTTGGTGTAGTGGTTAAGGTGATGGACTAGAAATCAGGAGATCATGACTTCTAGTCTTCCCTTGGGCATGGAAGTTGGCAGTGTGATTTTGGTTCAGTCACTTTCCGTCTCAGCCCAACTTACCTCACAAAGTTGTGGAGAAAATAAGAGGTGGAAGCATTATGTACACTGCTTTGAGTTGTATAGATAAAAGAAGATTGTTATTGTTGTTACAAAAACAGTCAAGTTGGTTTCCCCAATAATTTCCCTATCAAGCCAAAATGAAGTAACTTTGAATAATAATATTTCTTTTTCCATTTCTTTCATAATATCTTCATCATTCCAAAAGAATGAAGGGCTAAAGGCAATCCATATATGCCAACTTTTCTTTCCAATGTTTCTAGATCTATAACTAGGAACTATAGTTCTGTTGTTATAATAGTTCTATAATTGTGGTAGTAATCCAAAATTAGCAATAGTTCATTCACTTCATTCACCCTAAAACTGACCATTTTTATCCCAGCTTTTCAGACAGACCTAGAAAAACTATAAGCCATGACAGAGAAGGCATAAATTACTGCTCTTGAGCCCTAATGAGACAAGTTTCTTCATTAGAATATTCCCAGATTGCTGCTTTCTGCACCAAAAGATCATTCCTCTGCCAGGGCAGAATTGAGGAGAAGTTTATACAGGAGCCTTTTCTTACTGCTGAATTGAAATGTTCTCCACCCATAATTAGCAGAAAACTATATTGGCCTGAAATTTCCTGTCCACATTGCCAATTCCTACCCTGCTTTTATTGCCCCTTTCAAAGTATCTCTTCCAAGATAACAACAGAAAAACCCTAAAAGATTGTACATATTTTGAGACTTATGCTGGTGGCTTATGAGTGAAGGAATCCACCTGAACAATAGTATAGCTAAGGGCAATTTAAATCTGTCTTATGGGTTGACGATAAGCTGAAGGCAATTGCAGGAGAAAAAGAAAGTTGTTGCCAAATATGGGAGGCTGGCCACAAAGTGATAAGAGCAACTGAACCCTTCACTTTAGCCCCTGTTGATTGCTAGAATGTCTGGTTTATGATTCACGTTTTTCTCACTTCCAGCTCCAGAGATGCACTCTTTCAATGGGCCCCAGGCAAATATTATTCTCTGTACCTGGAACACTTGCATCTGAGTGCTGCCTTTGCCTGCTCCCTGATTTTTTTTTTTTTCCCCGATTTGCACTCTCCCACATCTGCAGTCCCAGAGAAACTTACTTCTTATTTTATCATGGTTCCAACAACTCCATTAATCTAGAGCAACTTCCCCCAACTCAAGTGTTAACTTTCTCTGCTCTTTACAGTCTACATCTGGCCTACATCTTTCTAAACTTTCTCTCTCCTCCCAGGTGCTCTCCACCTCCTTTATCTCAATGCAAAAGTTTTAATCAGCAAGGGAGGGGCTGAGTGGAAGGTGTTGGACAGACACAAGTATTTTCTGTCATGTCGCCCCCCCCCCCCAAATGAGGCTTGAAACCTTCCCCCATTCCTTTTGTTTGCCAGCTGCAGGTATAGCTGTTACTCATTACTAGGAAGAATAGTGGTGGAAAGAAAACTCCCTTTAAGTTGCTCCAGGCAACCTCTTTTTTCTTTCACCCCTCTGCCTTTATGAGGTTAGGATTCCAGATGTCTGAAATTTTATCCTCTGTCCAAAAAGGGGAAATCTTAAGTCCATTCCCCCTGTGAATGTGCCTTTTTTGAAGTCATTGCGAACTTTCTTCAGGCATCTGGGATGTGTTTGTCGGGCTATCTTAGGCTCTTGGCCCATATACAAGGCAGCTCAAGTGAAAAGAGGTTTCCTCATTTACCACATGAATAAATAGGAGTAAAGAATCAAAGAGATTTATAACTAATAAAAATAAGGTGTAGGAGGAGAAGATAGAAATATAGCATGGCATATAATTAAAAATAAAATCATATCAAAGAAAGGTAAGAAATTATAAGGTAAGACAAGAAATAGTATGCTAAAGAAGAAAGTACAGCACAAGCAAAGTTTATTTTATATGTTTACTACAACAACAGCAACAACAACAAACAAACAAACAAATAAATAAATAAATAAATAAAGGTTCCTGGCCTATGTTCTGCCTGAATCTGCACTTATACCTGAAATTTTGACCTCAGGATATATTTGTACCATGATTAGATGCAAGTGAGAAAAGGCACAAAGATTATAGTGCAAAGGCACATTGTAGCAATGATGTTTCAGCCAAGGAAGGTCAAGAAAAAGATCTTAAAAAGATCTTTTCAGTGCTGTCGCTGTTCCATTTTCTGTTGTTGTGAAACCTTATCATACTTTCACCCCAATACCTTTGAAATGAATGTGTGTGGGGAGTGTTCTGTGCCTTTTTTCTATTTTTGACTTTATTTCTATGTTTTCAGAACATTGCTTTAAAAACACAATTTTAAAGACTTGTTTAATGACTGTGCTGTAATTTTCAGATGTTCCGTCCCTGCCCCCAATTTCTTACTAAAGCCATTTTTTCTCAATAAAACCCTGTTTTTGATTATCTCAGTGGTCTGAAGTATTCAGAGACCTGAGACCCCAAACCCAAAACACTTATTTTTTAACTTCATTTAATCTGCATGTTGAACTGAATTACTAAGGTGTTTTGCTTATTGTTTTCCAAACAATTTACTTCAGTATTTTACTTCTGTGCTGTATTTGTATCACTAAAAATTCTCAGATATCTATATCTGATTTGAAGCAATAGGATGTTGCAGAAGAGGGCAAGGGGGATTAGATGATTGAAAGCCGCATTGCAGCATCTCAAGCTGAGCGTCCCCCTTTTCTGCACGTGCTGCAACATTGTCTCTGTGCCCCAACTGGGCAGAACTTACTACAGTTCAATGCAACAACCCCTT